>NC_142404.1:17050174-17363031 GCF_059441095.1 Idiotropiscis lumnitzeri
AAGGTCTTACCCAACTAAGATACAAAAATCTACCGGTAGAAACAGGCTTCTGACACTTAAAAGAAAAAAAATCCACTCATGGGCTTTTTACAGTAAAAAAAAAAAGTTTCTTTTTGGGGGGGTTGTTAAAATCTGGTAAGAGAAGAAGACTGGGCTTCCATACCAGTAAGACCAGCGACAGTGTGTGTTTAACGAAGCTCAAGGGTAGGTAGGACAATCCCATTCAGGATTTAGCAATTGACCACATGACCTGGAGTTTTCCCCTCAGAAGCTTCATGTAGAGGAGCGCAAGTGCTTTTATTTCCACAAAACAATCATTTCTTTCTTATCTGCTTGCCTGGCTGTATTTATGTTTGATGTTGAAAGCGGGGCCTCTTTGTTTTCACAGCAGTGCAGGGGAACAGATTTAGCCCTACAAGCCTTTTCCATGTTCAGATAAATATCTACAAGTGTGTGTGTGTGTGTTAAAGTGGTGAGTAACTTCTCCCAGACATGAGCGCAACATATTGCTCCACCTCCCTCCGGCCAGATGCGGAGTTGCATATTATCAAGATCCAGGACTTGATCAAAGGTTTCAAACAATTAGCGAACTTCCGGTAAGGGCAGGCCTTGGGATGGCCGCATCGCCCCGGAGGAATCAAATTTCGGATATCCCAAGAGCACCGCTGGCCTGGAAGTTCTGACCGCAGCCCGATAGAGTAGCATGTTACGCAGAGATTGTTGTTCTCTCAGCCAGCGTGATCCCAACTCAACTCCTTCATGCCATTAGCAGAACTCGCTAAAGGCCTCTAAAATCCCTGCCTTTTATCAGCCTCGCAGATGAGAGACTGCGGTGGATGTGTGCGAGGCGAGGGGAGCCTTTCATGAAGAGGTGCAACAATCCATTCCTCTTCTATAAATGTAATTGCTCTACTTTCATCTGGCAGTTTAAGTAATGTACTTCACAAGGGGCGAGGGGGGGGGGACGTGGGCACTCTGCTAATTCACTTACGGAACATCCTCTTTAGGCTTTTTTTTTTTTTTTTGCTGCTGTGCAACAAGGAGGCAGAGGTCTTGGAAGAGAAGCTCCGATAAAAGGCGTCAGAATGTGACGTGAGGTGTCAGTCAGGCTACCTGTCTCTGGGCCTCGGCATGGTGGTAAGGCATGTGTCCTTCTTCCAGCGGCGCTATCCTCTCGATGTCAATTTGGTTGAGTCGCCTTCACACATTGCAGCAGAGGAGGAGAGGGAATTAGGCCAGGAGAAAGTGCAAACCGCTGTCTTATGTAACATTTTTCAGAAAATTGTTCCTGGCTTAAAATTGACACGTTGGACAAGCTTGGCTGAATGCCACATCAGAGCGGTTTTCAGAACTAGGCTATACACGTCGTCAGAAAACTTGTAGGCGTGTTTTACTGGATGTAAAGTAACATTTGGAGTCACTGATTGGTCAGTTGCAGTTCCAACCAATAAAACACAACTTAAGGTCTTTAAAATGACCAGACACGTCCTCTGACACACATAGACCCCTAAAAGCGATTGTGATCATTTATATTATTTGGGAAAATATGCAAACTTTTTTATGATTTATTGTATTAAGATATCTAAATTGTATGCAATTGCAAAACCAACCAAAAATCATCCACAACAAAAAGTGGAGTTCGTGTCGTTTTTAAAAATACAAATGTGCAAAATGTTACTAAATTCGTGTGACAGTGATAGAAAATTGTGTCATTAGTTGGATTTGATGGACGTTAAAAAAAAAAAACTACAACAGATGCAGTACTAGTATAAATGTGAACATTAAGCTGACCACATGACAGTTTTTAAATTTCCACATGCATTCCAATAATACACAAGTGGCTGAAATCTGAACTAGTGCATAGTTGCTCTACCCAGTGGGAAATTTGTTAGACAAAACACATCAAAACTGAAAAAAGAAATACCCTTTTGGCCCATGCTGAGATCTCAGGAACTAATAAAAACAACAAAAAAATGAACACGTTTCAAATAAAACCATGACGCATCAAATCGGCGCGACGCAACAACAGTCACGATAAACTATCGTAAAACTTACCCCGAGTGAGTGTGGAGACCGGCTAGTTGGTACAGGATGTCGATCTCCATTGGCGTGATCTGGCCAAACTTATTGGCAGCGTGGACAAACTCCTCTAAAATGATAAAAACAAAAAAGGCTGTCATAGTTGATCGTTCATCTGAAAAACTTCAAACTTGACCGTTTCTGTTCACTAATTCACTACCAGCCGATTAAAAAAATAAAATAAAAAGATTGGATCTTTGACGTCTTGAGCCGTCAATGGAAGTAAATGAGTTAATATACTGTATAGTATTTGCAAATACAATTCATTTTCCAGTTTAATGAAAGATAACGTATTAAACATGCTGTTTGAGGAAATTGCACAGCTAATTTACATTTTTATGAATACCGACAGTGCTTGAACATTATTTCATTCCTCTCTTTGAGCAAAACTTCAAAGAATCTGTCATTTTTCTATGAGTGACGAATGATCCTGTGACTGAAAAGGAAGGGCAAGCTTCTGCAAAGCTCTGCAGATTCCAACTTGGTTATTTGCAAATACTACAACGGTGGGGGTGGAGGAGGTCGGGTCAGGTTGGGTCGGGGTACAGAAGTGGAGGATCTTAACAGGAAACACTGAGGAGTAGATGGTGGCTGACAGCACGACTATCAGTTACACAGATCTACATGTAAGGGGAAGTGGTCTGATTACCAGGTTAAACGTTTTCATTTACCTTCGTAATTTAGCGCTACAGAAAATGTTCCCTGTGTGGTCACTCACACCATTCTGTCAAGACAGTTAAACATGATCACATTGCTACAAGAATATCAAATCCATGCTGATTATTATTATTCAGTCACGACGAGCAGCACATGGCGTCGGCGGTGAGGTGGCGAGTTGGATGGGGACTACCTTTGGTGACCAGCGTGTCTTTATGTGCGCCGACGAGGGTGCCGTAAATCTTGCGGATCAGCTCCATGTTGTTGAGGAGGGCGTTAAAGGCGTTGAAGTAGGAGAAGCTCACCATGTGGGAGGTACCGCCTCCAGCCGCCTGGAGAAACAGCAAAATAAGCGGCAGAGAGCCACTTAGCAACACCGTGTATATTTATTTAATTATTTATATGGTGCTTAAGAAGTGCAGACGTCGTTAAAATATTTTTCCAAAAATATGAAAAATCGAAGCTTGTTTGGTAGAATTTTATGAAATTGTGGTAGGTTTTTTTTTACACACTGTCAGGGCAAAAAGCCAACAAATATAATATAATATATATATAATATAAAAATGGGCTCGGTTTTCAAAATAAAATTTCTTTCAGAGACCCCCGTCATACTTTACAGCTGCGGTACGTTTTGGCCGACTCACAGAAACCAGATTCTCCTCCACAAATGGAGTCAGCATGTGATGCCTGATGGTGGCCATGATGTCGCTGAAGTCCAAAGCCGTGATGGTGCCGCTTTTCCCTTTGTCTTTTTGGGCGAAAGCCTGGCGGGCGTGCTCCAGCTGCAGCTCCTACAGCAACGGAGGGGAAACGGGAAGAGAGCAAGTGGGTCACGCTGACAAAAGGCGACGAGATGAGGGTTCCTGTGATAAGGAGCAACGCGCAATAAGTGAGCTGTGAAATGGAACCTTGAAGGAGAAAAGCGTAATAATGTCAGCGTTGCACAGATGTGAAAGTCATCTGATGTGACAGTGAGAGACACTGGCTTTGGTAATCACCACGTCTTTCTGGAGACTAATGGAAACCATGTCCCGAGAAGCCTGATCCGGAATAGAGTGGAGCGCTCGCCGAGCCGACTGGCAGTGTGCGCGCGCGCGCGTGCGTGTGAAATGATTCAATATGACAAGCATGCAATCAGAAAGGGATGCAGAGGAAGGCTGACCCCGGGACAACGTTTGCTGTCAAAGCTCATGTAACCGGACCATCGCACGGCAACGTCACCGCAATATCCAGCTGTTACTTCCTTTTGGCATCGCTTTTTGTTACCTAATCAGTAGGGTGTGCTTCGATAATTCTTCTCGCAATATTTGATGGTCATTTCGAGACACAGCAGTAGGATGCCTCACAAAATTGAGAATGCCTACAAGTTTTTGTGGAAGAGCATCATGACCACACTGTGGCAGTAGAGAGGCCAGTTCGGTAACAGAGGACTCAAGTAAAAATTTAAGTTAAAAAAAAAAAGGAGGCCCAGTCAAGTTTGATGATGCCCCAGATTGCACTGGAGTTGCTCACTGTGGGACCACCCGGCTTTCTATCTCAGAATATCAACGCAAAACATTTTCGACTGCGCTTTAACAGTAGCGGCATTGTCATGAACCAAAATGAAAACTTTTCGTCCCGTCCTGACCAGTCACGTTGTATTGAGGTTTCTCTCATTCTGTCAGGCTGTTTACGGATGGAACGTGAACACTGGACGGTATTGGAGCCTCGAAAGAGTCCAACGAAGCTCGCCTGCCTTGGTCTGGCCCCGGAATCGTCATCAGGGTGGGAGGGCCCATGTAAGTGAAAACGATTTCACTCAACAAATATTTCACTTTTTTTACGCAAAATAAGCTGCTATTGACACGCACACGGCGCCTCTGTTACAATCGTTTTGACAGCAGACTGTTTGGATTGACGGATGGATGCAATGACAGAGAAAAAAAAAATGTACCTGCAGAAACTGGGCAAATTCTGTGTAGCTAAGGTTCTTGCTTCTTTCATGGCCAAAGTGTAGCCTGATGAAGTCACACTCCCAGTTGAAGGGAATGTGATGATGGGCTGTGGTCTGGCTGAAGATGTCACGAACATTCTCTGAAAGTGTGAAATGCACATGTGAGCGAAAAGTCTGTAAGCAGAAAAAAAATTCCACCCGGGTGGTAACCAAAAATTTAAATAATAAACACGCGCATCAGACTTTAATTTAATGACTCGTTATTGTAGTTTATCCAACTGTAGTTGACGCGGCGTGACGTCATCTGCGATTTTCATTTTGCTTGTTAGCAACCAATCAGAATGACCTCGGTTTTACAAACTGCAATTGATGGCACAACATTCCTTAAAATCATATCTAAAAAGCACAATGACTTATTTCTTTGCAACGTATTCACTGCTTTTTACTTAAGTTTGTTCCTGCTTGAATTTTTTATTTTATGAAGCCATGACAGTGATTGGTGACTTAAGTAACGCGTCACCCTCCAACGTTGGACTCAGACAGATAATAAGCAGGCACTGCCGTCACACAAACCTGTCCGACTACATATATGTACATACCAAAAGAAATGTTCCCCGTGCCGCTCTTGTCAAACAGCTGAAAGGCGACTATGAACAGGGCATCCGGGGCACATAGGACTGACTCAAAAGCCAGAAACTCCTGGAATGAGATCAACCTGTTGCGACAAAGTTCATCACACGTCACATACACTTGCACAAACAAATAACTTGCACTCTAAAAGCTGCAGGAAAAACTTTTGCAACTTTTGGTCATGTGAAATCATAGAAATTTCTGATCTATCCAAATGAGACCAGTCTTTAATGGGGAAGTCAACACCAAGAAATTATTTGTAATAAAATGTTCCATGCGCCTTCATTAGTCTAAACATGGCATTGTCATCAATATTGCGTTGGTGGAATATGTGTTAAGCAGCAAACTCCAACCCGTTTTTAGCTTAACTCATATTTCACAAACGCAATATTAATCAGAATGCTACGTTTTGACTTGTGGGCCCGCATGGATCATATTCTTTAAAGAAAATGTTTGTTCTTGACTTCCCATTGAATTGAATTTTGAATGATGTGATCGTAGGATGCTACTCACCCATCTTTGGTGGTGTCAGCCACTCCACCGATCAGGCCCACAGTTTTAGGGTTATGTTGCGGTTGCGTTTGCAGACCGAGGTAACGCTGCACAAAGTCTTTTGGTGTCATGTAATGCTCCCCATCCTCCACCACGCTGGCATACTGCACACATGACCCCAAAAAAAAAAACACTTATACACATCCTTTAGTGACCCATTTTGGCATTTATAATCAGGTCGTGAGGGCCAGAATAAACAACAAATGCCAGAATTTAAAACTAATACTCCAATATGACTGGTAAATATTTCAAATCTTGAGGGAAAATGCTGACTCATCATGGATGGGTTTTTTTTTTTTTCATTCTTTTCATTAATTTTTAAAAGTCCTTCTGAAGTCGAATTGAAGCAGTAAAATGCAACCATGACGTATTTACAGTGAAGGAGAAACCTTTAATTATCCACTCCAGCTGTTCCAAATGAAGTAGTTGGATCTTGGCACCCGCCAATGATTTGCTCTCGTTTGTCCTTAGCATAGTGGAAGCGACTCAGTCAAAGCGCAAGAACATATTAAAGGGCAGCACACAGTGTCAGCGAGGCGCCATCTATTCCTATGAAAGATGATCAGCTGTGCAAGAAGTAGGACTTCCAAAAATATAATCGCCTGTATGTCCTGAGTTTATGGTGCCTACGTTTAATTTACACTTTGAAGTTTTATGACACTGCGAGTCAATGACGACCGGTTTTAAAAGGCATTCGTTGCAATTCGGTTTTGTTTCAACTTTTGGTTATTTCAATTTGGTTCGTTTTAATTTGTTTTTAGAGTTTATATATATAGTTTATTTGACAATGCTTCATTTTAGTTACTTTTTTTTTCAAAATAGTTTTAGCAGTAGAGAGAATGGGTGGATGGAACTCAAGGCTCTCAATTTTTTTGTAGGCCAGATCGTGGCATGCCGTCACATGCCTTTGTGCACTCGGGCATAGTCAGGTTGAAACAGAAAAGGGCCTTCCACAAGCCATTCCCACATAACCATAGTTGGAAGCATACAATTGGCCAAAATGTCGACTAAAAATGCTAATTTAGACGATAAGCGAGCCTGACTGATAAATTGATTATCAGCTATTGGTCCAAAGTGAGTATTTGTAGATCGGCATGAGTGCAACAAGTATCGAACTGGACTTGTGCCAGTTATACTGTAGTAACTGCAACGACAATGCAGTATGTGTTTTATTTAGTCTGCGAAAGGCCAACCACTCAGCTCAGATGAGACCTTTGGGTGCTAAGCGATGTCACATAGCTACTTTATCCCGCTTGCGTGACTGCTGCTGAACTTGGATACAATGCCACTGATTGTTAACGACCATGAAACCTCACGAGACACTTAAGAATTTGACCAAAATTAGTGACATGGGAAGTGAGTGTAAACATTCAAATAACATTGAAAGCACCAAGTGCTCTGCATGATCGTCGACAACGCAGCTACGATGCAAAACGCCCGTTTTAAACTGTGCCAATGGGCGCCACCAGAAACAGAATTTGAATCGTTTTACAATTGAGTCATTTTTGAAAAACTGAATTTGAATTACGTAAATTGTATTTGCAGTGTTTAATTGGAATTTTGAATTAAAAAAATAATAAAGTTTGAATTTGAATTAATGTGAAGTCCATTAAACTGGACTTCTTCTTCGGCCAATCAGCAACTTCGTTTTTAAACATGTGACGTGGGAGCTCTCCCGAATGGTGAATCTCCAAAGTGTTTCATTATTGTATTTATTACCGCATTATTAGAAACATTTCACAAGGAAGCACGTCTCGCTTTCCTTTTTTTTTTTTTTTTTTTATATATATTTTCCTAAACAAAACGTCATGCCCGCATTGAACTCAACACTGACAAAGCTGCGTTTGTTCCACGAAAATACCAAAAACAAAGTCTAGTCCGCCCTTGCTCAGATTTAGACAGCCCCTCGCGCCAAAGTTGTGATTCCATCATACCATAATACACATTACTACATAAAGGGTTAAATTCTCAAATGTTAAAATTTGCACATACAGTTCAAGGTTTTCTGATTCCAATGCCGTTATTTTCTAAGGGGAAAAGTATAGGCTATGGAATTTGACGGGGATTTTGCCTCCATTAAATGGTTTATAAAAATATTTATGGACTAAAGGCTCACGTAAGGAAACCCCTCCACACGAGCCTTAAGCCTCACGGCCGTTTTGTCCTTCAACACTCCGAAGCAAAAAATATGCCCAAGCCAGCGCTGCACTGTTCTAAACTTAAGACCTCAAATACCCTCGAAGACTTGCAGACCATTTTAGAGTCGGGGTTGGGTTTCAAGCTAGAGCAGAGATAGCTGAGGGAACACAAGCACCGCATGAACTGGCATAGCAAAAAGACTCGAAGATCGCAAAGCGGAGCCAAGAAAGACAGAAAGGGCTGGAAGATAAACAGAAACAGCGAGGGTGGAGCGTTTCATGCCAAGTGTTTTCATTGCTTCCATCTTATTGCGCGGCGCTGAATGAACGTAGAAAGGGAAAATATTCATTCCCGGCAATTTATTGCTGCGCTGCCTTTTCTCCATCATATTATTATTGTGTTTCTATTCAGCCTCACAGTCGGCCTCAAGTAGTTCTTAATCAAATTATGCAGGCAGTCAGAAAGAGCTGGCAGTAATTAACTCTTCCACCTGAATGTGTATCACAAATTGCACAGTCAGTCCTCTTGTGGCAGGGTGAAGACCGTATGGAGACTTTCAGGAAGTTCACGCTCCAAAGTGTGTGTGTGTGTGTGTGTGTGTGTGATTGTAAAGCAGACATACTAACAAACAAGTGTCAAACTTGAGGTCTGCCGCATCAATTTATGTGTCGATTTCAAGTTTCTTGCTGAATGGGCTTACACTTTTGACCGAAAATTTCATTTTTTTTAAAAATAGATATAGCAAGTATTTTTTTTCCATCAAAACGCTTTTAGACCTGTTGTGTGCCCTAATGTTTTCATAACACATTTTAAATGACATTTGAATTAAAAATTGAATTGAAATTCATTCAGTGACCATGTTTGTAACTTAAGACACTCTAAACATGGCAATCCCCCCCCTCTCCAAAAAAAAATCACTGATTTATAATCAGATTACAGAAGTTTATTTTTACTAATGATATAGCCACTGTCAAAATATGCAATACATAAAATTAAAACTACCGTAAATAATGTAATTGGAACCTTTTCAAAATCAGCTACATGACATAATTGATCTGGCAGACGATTTGACGACATCACGCCCGATTACAAAATTAACACAATATGCAACATATCCAATATAGCTGATCACATTGGAGGAAAGTCTACTGATTAGGCCACACCTCTTAAAGGCACACAGCTCAGGCGTACCGTCGTTGTGGCTTTTGGCTTGTCTCAAAGTATAGTAATTAAAATCTGTTAAACCAGTTTATATGTTTACATTGTCTTTCATTGTAGTTTTACATTGCTATTGTTCATTGAAACACCAACGAAAAAAATTGTGGGACATGTTGCTAGAATGATTAAAATAAACTTGTCAGTCAACGTAACTTTATATGGTTTTCAGTTGCAACATCCCACTCAGGAAAACAATACCTACGATGCGGCCCACAACAAAGCCAGTTCATCCATTATCCGAGCCGCTTCACCTCACAAGGGGTCGCGAGCGTGCTGGAGCCTATCCCAGCTGTTCTTTAGGCGGTATGCAGGGTACACCCTGAACTGGTTGCCGGCCAAAGACAACTATTCGTGCTCACAATCACAATTTAGAGTGTCCAATCAAATTATCGCGCATGTTTTGGGAATCTGGGAGCAAACCGGACTACCCGGAGAAAACCCACGCGGGCATGGGGAGAACATGCAAACTCCACACAGGTAGCCCGGGGCTGGATTCGAACCCGCAACCTCCACGCTGTGAGCCAGATGTGCTAACCAGTCTTCCACTGTTCCGCACACAAATTTGAAACCAAACTGATTTATCTATTCAATAGAGGAATTCTGAGTTGAAATGAAAAAAAATGAAAGCATCTGTGTGACCTTTAAATAAACTATGTGTGACCCATAACACGGAAGGTAATACACACCCTCAGCAAACCACAAAAACTGGTCTTACCTTGAGAAAAACTTCCTTCAACTCATGGGGGTCGGCTCTTTTTGTCATTTGCACCTGTAACACACAAGCCCAATTTCAGACATCATCCATGAAACATCTGCAACAAACCCATATGCGGTCGAACCGGTTCGTCAATGAACTTTTTGCAGTGATTTGCTCGAATTTTAGCGAAGCAAACGTGACGGAACCGATCCAAAACATCCCCGGAGCGCCAAGACGACCCTCCCGGCGTGAGCGAGCCGCCATCGGTAATAATAAAAAATAAAAAATAAACGCAACATTCTTCTTGTAAACATGACAGCCGCGTCAAGCCGTCAGCGAGGCCGGCGGTGGCAGCGGCGGCAGCGGCGAAGAGTCGCTCCGGGAGGTACGAGCAGCATTTAAGGGGAGTCCGCCACATTTCTGACACACGCCCTGAACGCTTTACAGTTCCCGCGGACGATCGCGGAATACACACGCTCGCGCTAGCCTCTTTTAAAGTTAATATGTGATAAGAAGTAGGGACTGAGTCACCTTGACCGCCATGCTGGGTGTGACGTCAGCTGTAAGAAAGTAGCGCAGGCGCCGAAAGGATACAGAAGTGTACACACTGCATGAACATCCAAACCCTTGAAGGTTCCAGTTCGGGGCGGTGAGGCGGCGGAGCTGGATGTTCTCACAGTTCCTGTTTGTCGGGTTCGAACGACGTCTGGCGGTTACGTTACAGTAGATGATGGTTAACCGAACGGGAAATGGCACGTGCGCCGTTCCAAGTCACGGTTTTATTGTTGAAACAAATGTAGTAAGTTAGCAAGTGGTGACGTCATTCTTGTTTTGTTTACTCGACCCAAGTAGTGATTTGGTTCGACAGTGTGGAGCGCAGTACAGTCTGTATTTTATTTAAAATATGTATTATTCTACTCTGGAATGAATTCCAAAGTGCTGCCAGGGACGGAGCTACATTGAAAATATAACTAGAAAGATCATGACACTATTTTCCCAGTGAATATCTGTACATTGGTTTCACATGGATTATTTTATTGCACCAATCAACAGCTAATTTTAATCAGAGGTAGCAAAAAAAAATTGGATTTACTGAATTCGAACATATACAGTACATCAGTTGCATCTTGAAAATGTGCTGTAACGTCCCCCCTTTTTCCTTGCTAATAAACAAATAGTAGTGTGCAACCGAAAATTAATTACATTTTCAGTGCATTCTCACCTACTTTCACAACTCGGGACAATTTAGCGACTTTAGTCAACCAAAGAATCTTAATTTTCTAACGTGGTTGGAACTTTTTATTTATTTATGTAGTACATATATATATATATTTTTTCAATCATCTTACGAACAAATATATCTTTTTACAAGACAGCCTGAGTAATACATTTTAAACAAAGTACGCTGGAGTAAGAAGAAAAAAGAAAAAGAAGAAAATCTACATCCGCTTTCGGGGGAACTACGTCATACCGGAAGTCCTCATGAATGCGCGGTCTTTTAGGACAACACACTTCCCACAACACTGAGCAGAAATGGCGGGTATGTATTTGACAGCTTGGTTGTATTATCTCTGCTTTTAAACAGCTTCTCTTTATACCCACCGGGGTGCAGCCAGACGGGTATTCTACGAAAAGTACAACATGCAGTGGCATGACGACACTTTAGCAGTACAGAATTTGCAGTGGGGGGCCGTGCCTGCTATGCTAGCTGCGCGCTATCATGCTGTCAAAACATGCTGTATGTAGAGCAGCACTTTGTGGGCATTCACGAATGATGTAACTATTTATATTAACGTTGTTGCGGAAACTAACCGGCTTATTGTTATCCTACGTTTGCTGTTTTTGTTATTATGCATGCAAGCCACGAGATGTGAATGGACCTCAAATAGCTAAACGCATGTTTTGTTGTTTACGTTCATGTTGTTTACAAGTCATAGTCTTGCCAGGCTGCATCCAATACGACCAATGCTTTGCTTTGCTGCCTTAGGTTTCCCCCTAATAACTGTTTCGTTAGACAGACTGATCTTTTGTTGTACTGCTTAGTTTTGTGCACAGTTAAGCATGCCTAGTATTGATTTGAAATTATTATCATACTGTGAAGTGTATTGTTAAATAACAGCGAATGCAATGTGTTCCCTCAGGAGTAAACAATATGGAAAAAAAACTGGCTGAATTTAAGTGCGACACCAATGAAGCTGTATCCTTAAAGCTAAGTATGTCTTTTTCCTTTTTTTCTGTTGTACTCATAATGTGAATCAAATATTTCCATTTACATAAAAAAAATCTCACCACCAAACAAGATCACTGAAGATTTGATCTGTTTACACACAAATTGACCAACTTGGTATTTTTTTCCTGGTATTACCTTTTATAACCACTTTAACAAAAGTATGAAAACACTATTCTTTACTCAGTTCGCTTTCCAGAGGATGTTGACGATGACGGGACAACATTCCATCCAGAGTACAGCCACCAGATTTTTGGAGATGAGTAAGTATTTTCTTTTCAGTCATTATTATTACTTGGGATTCATGTTGTCGACTAAACTAGTGTCAGGCTCATAAGGACTAACGTGTTGCAAACAAAAACTGATAGAATGGTTCCATTTGGATACAAGACCACTGTTACCGTCAGTTGCATCTGAGTTTCAGGATGCCTCTGGTCACATTGGGGGGAAAAAAACTGTAATTTTTCTAGCATTTAGGATATAGATTTTTTTGGGGGATACTTAATGAAGTTTAATATATTATCGCAAACTATTTCCTCCCTTTTAATTTTTAAATTGACACTACTGTTAAACTGTAGGAAGTAGCAACTTTGCAGTTGTTACGTGAATTGTTGTTAGTTTTACAAGTTCCGACTCGTTTGTGTAATCCTGAAATCGATCATAATTTGCAAGGGGTCATAGAAGGAAGAACATAAAATAAAGTTGACTGCTAAAAAAAGGCTTGCAAAATGATCAAGTTTTGATAAGTTGTAGACATTAAGAACGCTAATCGGATGTATTGTTACCCTAAAATGTCAATTCCAATGAACTGACTTTATTTACTATACTTTGGCAATTTTTCGCATGTTTATTCCTTTCCCCACAGTGAGGTGGCATTTGGATACAAAGGCCTTCAGATACAGCTCTTTTACACAGCTGGAAGCCTGACCACTCTTTATAAAGTCAAGTATTCCTCCAAAGTCACGGACACATTTGACTGTGTGGAGGTAAGATTTGCTTGTTAGGCCTTTTCAGTGCGATGTTTTATGAGTTTAGTCATGTGACATTTTTTGAAAAGAAAAAAAAACTGATGGGGTGGAGGTAGTTTTTTCTTATTCCATATTCCACAAACAATATTAATCAGAATGCAGTGTTTAGACTAGTGGGGGCACTTGGCGCATATTATATTCTAAAGAAAATTCTGGACTTGTCTTCCCCTTTAAACAACAAAATAAACAAAATTTTAGTTACTGCCTGTAAGGCTCCACAATACATAGAAAAATTATTGGCATTGCAATGATGGCAAAGACATGCAATAATTTTCTTACGTAATTGTAAGCTTTTATCTGGATTTAACCAGACAAATGCAAAATGAAATGCACATGACCAACCAATAGCTGCACATTGTCTTGGGCAATTACAGTTTATTATCTAAGAACACATTGAGCTTGCTTATATTGATGCATGAGAAAAATCGAGTTCCTTCGTTAGATAATAAAGTGTCAAAAATGTCCTCTTTTAAGTACATGTGAAAGTCACAATAATATGGATATCGCTATAATCAAACAGCCATATCATGTTTTTCTCAATATTGTGCAACTGCCATTTCTTTCGGTCACAACTATAGGTGATGGTTAAATAAAAAAAAAAAGGTGGGGAGAGAAAAAAATCAGTTTTGTATCAATTGACAATGGTTTTATCTGATAAGGATGGTAAGTGAGCTTTTTGGAGTCAACTTTGAAGCCACAGATGATGTTCAAGATAAAACATGATGGCCGCCAGCGTGGGTTCAGCGTTGACCCCGATGGCGCTCTGAGCGTTAAGGGTTTGAGTGCAGCTGGTGTCAGGGTGGAGAGCGAGGGGAGTAGTTCAGGCTACGTCTGAAGAGTGTTTGTCTCCCCGTCCGAGTGCATGTGGACAGTCGGGCCGTGGTGCAGCTGGTGAGAAAAAGGACTTAAGAATTTAAGCAGCTGCAACATAGTTATATATTTTATTTTTTTCTGGGATAGTGGCTGCACGTAATTTAAACCTATGGCAATTTTCACCATGTCCCTCATCTACCTCTTTGGGCATGTGTGTGTTTGTTTTGACTTTGTTTTAAAAAAAAAAAGTTTAGTTCAATGCTTCAAGTTTTTGATGTAGTAAAGCCTCCATAGAATCTTAATAACACCAACACCACAAATTAGATTATTTATACACCCTTTGTGCTTATTGTTTAGGAATCAACTGTATGAACAATGTTCTGAACATACATTGTTAAGTTATATTCAGGCAAAACGAAGGCATCTATTCTGAAAGGCTGCGCAATTTGCTGTCGAGTATGTTGAAGAGTGGCTGGAACAAAAAGGCTTGTTTGTCCAAGGCCTTTTAGGCATGCTCCTTGTTTCTTCGAAACGCCGCCGAACAATTGCAACGCTGGAGAGGCATTCAGCTGCAGGTGCATTACCTCCAGTTTGATATTAGCTGATGTCTGAAAGGGGGAGAATCAGCGTTATTTTGTATTAGCCTTTTGTCGTGCATTTTGCCCCGACCTTCTTCATTTCCCTGTTTTCAATGCTGAGCGGCGAGGGTCTCTGTGGCGACATAATGCCCATCACGCATGTAAATGGTGTGAAAGGGCTGCTTAGCAAAGTGTTCTCATGTCAATCCTTGTGGAAATGGATACAATGCAAACATTACAGCTGAACTAACCACGCGTCGCGTTGAGTAAAAAGTCCGAGGGTAGCGCCCCTTTGTCTCCGAGGCCCTTTGAAAATGCGGGGCCCAATTCATTTGATTGGGTTCACTTGGCAGGATTAGAGGAGAGGCCTCTATTATGTATGGCCAAAGGTTTATTAAGTTGAGATCAATTCATCAGGTTTAATTTCCCAGTGAGTGGCAGAAATGCGTTATTGTGGCAACTTCATCACATATTCATGGTTTAACTTGAAGAGTAAATGTACAGATTTAAGTGGTCTTTTCACTGGGCCGGAGCTGCTGAGGCCTCTGCTCAGCTGACAGTTTTAATTGCCTAATGGCTTTCTTTTCATTGGCGCGCACACACACGCGGGATTTGTGTTTTATTTGCACAACCTATTTGGCAAATTTCTTGCAGCCTTGGCGTGTCTCTGTTGAGAGAAATTTCTCGTCGTCAATAAGTTATTGAATGATCACTTGTGCAACATTCCTAGAAAATTTCTATGCCCCATCAATGGTGAGAGCACAGGCACCATATCAGTCACACCGAAGCCACGGCGAGCTGAGCACAAACGGTGCAGCAACGCATGTAGACTGACAATATAACAATGCTCAGGCATATATTCTTTATCCTCTGCAAAGAACTGCTAACATGACTGTGGCTCACTGAGAAGCTGAGAGAAGAGCGGAGTCTCCAATATAGTTTATGTATATCTGTTTTGCTCCCAGCTCGCCAAAGCATGCACACCAGAAAACAGTAACATGTTGCATTGAAGGGGAACGTTACAAGCAGGCTCCAGGAACTGATTTAAGTCACTTCTTCGCAAGTTTTTGAAAGCGTATTTATAATTTTCATAGTCCTTCACCACTGTAATGATCTGACTTCACGTTACAGCCCGACGATATCGATGCCAAGATCCGTAAAATAGTTCCCGCCGGGTTCACCTGCAACACAGATGACTTCATCACGCTACTGGAGAAGGAAGCTAATTTCAGGCCCTTCGGCACTTTGTTGCACACGTACACAGTCCACAACGAGGAAGCCGGAGAGCTCACGTATCAGATTCACAAGGTGGGAACGCTCATATTTTGCCTCTTGTCAATTATTGTTGAAAGCTGCGTAGTCATGTTTAGCCTGTAATGTTTTCAGGCCGACTTGAGCTGCTCCGGATTCCGAGAGTACCACGAGCGCCTGCAGACCTTCCTCATGTGGTTCATCGAGACCGCCAGTTTCATTGACCCAGATGACGATCGTTGGGACTTCTTTCTTGTGTGCGTGATCTCTTTAATTGACAACACACACACAACACATTTTCACCCTCCTCCTACCCTAAACTATCCTAAAGCCTATATTGTGTCATTGAAAAACAAAGCCCCCTTTTCAGACGCTTGTGGCCAATTACCCGGCCGGTTTGATTATATTCCCCCTGTAAGAGAATCGTTGATCAGGCAAGAGCTTCTTTTGTGCCAAAAGCCCTTTTGAATTTATTTTTTTTCGGGGCACAGACAGAATTGAATGCTGTTGTCTTTTGAAACATTGAACAGTGTCTTAACAGTAAAAAGAGCCTCTGCCAGTGTTTCCTTTACCTTGGCACCTATTAATGCCGACAATGGGCAAAATGGACTGAAGTGATTTTTGAGGAGCTCAGTCCCTCTTTCAGGCCTTTCTCTTCGCTTAAGTTGCACTACTCCAATTAAGTGCATAATGTATTCAGGTTGTAGCAGGTGTACCGATCTGGCCTGGCTGCTCTAACTTGCTGCTGCTGTGGGTGGGGTGGGGTGGGGATTTGGGCTTTTTTGGTCGGGGGGTGAAAACATGGAAGCTAAAATGGACACTGCGGCAAAGTGTGCTTGTAATTGACCTGTTTGCCTTTGTGTTTTATCTGCAGATTTGAAAAGTACAATAAAGATGGGGAGACCCTCTACGCAACCATCGGCTACATGACAGTTTATAATTACTACGCGTATCCAGACAAAACCCGGCCACGTGTAAGGTAATTGCTGGGGCAGCATGGGCTGTCCCGTTCTTTTGTATGTTAAAGGGAAGAGGAAAATTGCACATTTCTTTATCCTCTTCCCAAAGAACGACCCAAATTACTGGCTTGGATCACCAATCATTGGTTTCATAATGAAACAAGGGTGATTTGTATCTGAAAACAGATTTATAAATAAGAATTTGATGTGACTGAATTAATTCTGCTGATGGATCAAAAAGACTCCGATCACTTTCTGTTCTTGCTGTGCTACTTAGATAACACAAGACCCCCCCCCCCCCCCCCCAAAAGAAAAAAAAAATTAAACATGTCTTAGTTCAGGATTTTACAAATCTTCCAACTTATCTTTATCCTTTTTTTTTTCCCCCTTCCAGTCAAATGCTGATTCTGCCTCCGTTCCAAGGCGAAGGTCATGGTGCGCAACTCTTGGAGGCAGTCCACAGATTTTATTCGAGCCTCCCAAAAGTGCGAGACATCACAGGTGAGTGATTTTAAAAATACAAAGGCTATAACATTAAGTTGATTTTTTTTTTTACCACAGTGAACTACAATCACAACAAACACATTTGTCGAGCAATACAGCCACTTAATATAGGCAGGTGTATTTGAAGTGAAATGTGGTGCAGTCACAAATGCTGGAATTGATTTGTCAGTGCTGTGACTGCATCATGTGGGGAAAGTTAATTTGGTGAGCTGGCATGAAAACGAGCCTGCTGAGGCCTTATTGAGATTTACTCGAGCTAAGTTGTTGACATGGCTGCGTGGAGACGGGGGATGAATACTAAAGAAGAATCCTAGATTGAAATTTGGAAAGTGGTCCAACGCCACCAATTGTGCCCGATGAAAAGGCTAACAAGCCAAGCAGAGAGCTTTCGAAAGTTCTTCTCAAACTGACATCAACTGTGTTTTCAGCTGAAGATCCCTCTGAGAGCTACGTGAAGCTGAGGGACTACGTGCTGGTCAAGCTTTGTCAGGCTCTTCCGTCTTTTGCTGAGGACAAACTGCACCAGGGCCTGTCAGCCGAAATGGTCGAAGAGGCGCAAGTCAAACTGAAAATCAACAAGGTGCTCTGTCAATGATTGCTCGGTCATTTCCTCACCGCGATGAATGTCGCAAAATGTCAACAGTCGAAAGCAGCAAAATATTGAATGAACAATTAGCCGATGCTTATTACCTCTTGTCGCCTTTTTTCTTCGTTTTATTTTCAAGGCACGGCCGACGACTGCAAAAATATTTGCATTTTCATGAGTAATATGAAATTGTAATGATGGTTATGCATCGTTGTAAAACACAATTAAGTGCACGTATACTATACTGTATTTTTGTCTAGACTGCCGGCCTCCTGGCAGCCGACTGTCTACTCCCTTAAACCCGGAAATTAATTTTTCGTGTTTGTGCTTTGGCGCATTTGATGGGCTGTAATTCGAAACATCACCACATCATGAAATGGCAATTCATTATTTGAATGCCGCAAAACCGATGGCTGAGACTCGCCACTTGCGAAGTAAGCAAGCTTTGAGTTAAACCTCTTAACCGTTGAAATCAATGTTACCCCGACAGAAACATGCAAGAAGAGTGTACGAGATCCTCCGTCTGAGAGTGACAGACATGAGTGATGAGGAGAAATCAAAAGCGTACCGCTTGGCAGTCAAGAAGAGGCTGTTTGGACCATACAGGGTGAGTTTTTTTTTTTTTGGGTGCTGGGGTGATTGGAGCTGGATTAACTGTAATTGCTTTTTAACACATTATGAAATTGTGGAGTAGAGCTCTGCGCCATACCGTAACCTCCTCCATCCTGTTTTCGCATGACATTTTCTGTATGAGTCGCTTTGCCACCGTTCTGTTCAGCAGAGGAAAGAGGGCGGAGTAGGACATGGAAAAGATCCCACAGGGAATATCGGCAAAGAGAGATCTGGTGGCCAGATGCTGCCAGTTTTTTCCTTCCCTGAGGAGATTTTGCATGTAGTTAGCTGAATGTTGAATGCGGCCACTTTGCAAACGCCAGAGAAATCGCTTGTCCTAATGCATGTGGAGTTTGATTATCATCACTGTTTCAAAATGTCATTCATCAATAGCTGATAATTCAATCAGCATTTTTAAGAAATTCTTTTTTGTACCATCTATGGATACTGTGATCTGCACAGAAGTCGGAGTCCATGTCAAACATGTAGTATCACTCGTGTCATCCTCAAAATGAAAGAAATGAGGCACATTCATGCATATTTCAACGGCGTGTATACTGCGCATGTTATTCATCAACGTGGCTGCAGAGGTCGAGGATGAGGGTCCTTGATTGGCCTCCGTCGAGTCCCGTCCTTTCACCAATTCAAGAGAGTGGGGTGCTTTTTTTTAAGTGCAAAATGTGACAAGACTTGTGTGCACCTCAAGAATGGCCCATCATATACATCTTAAATGCTTCGCCGTTGCGTCTTCAGACTCTAGTCTAATGAAGTTTTGAGAAAAGTGGCATCTTTACAAATGGTAAACATTTTTTTTTAAGTCTTGCAAATTTGAAATAATACCACTTAGGTCACAGGTCATTCCAGACAGTCCCCCCCCCCCCCCCCCCCCCCTTCACTGACTTGGTTTGTTTCTGTCGAGCAGAAAAATCAGAGGGAGCTAACGAAGATGACAAAGTGCTTGCGGCTCGAGGAGGTGGTGTCACAATTGGGTCAGATGGACACTCAGATGCAGCACGAGGAGCTGGAGAAGAGCTACCAGGTGGTTTTGGAAGACTACCGGAGAATCATTGAGAGGCTGGCGTCGCAGGCCTGATTAGGAGAGACCACTCACCAGGAGCTCACCCTCTCAACGGCGGTCTGCGTGTACGAAAAAAAAAAACCCTCATGAACTCCTCACTACAACCATGAAGAGACGCTCGTCAAGACGTACAATCCAATCACCATTCTAATTGCAGAGTGTTTTTACAGTAGCTGAGTTGTGGGTTGCGGTGGCAAGCAGCCATTTTGTCTCCCAGCTTGTGTTGGTACACTGGAAGATTCGTGCAGCTCGGTGGGGGTTTGTCCCACATTTGCGAGACCAGCCAGTCATGTTTGTAGATCTTTCTCTTGAACATTTCCCATTTGTCCGACTGTTTTGCAGCACTTCAAATAAAAATGGTATTTGTAGTCGCTTCGTATTGCACATTTCTTCACTGATGCAGTTGTGAGCCTAAACGTAAAACAAAGAGAATATTGTTTTTAAAATAACTGCTATCTGCTCTCATGTTTGCAAATGCAAAATGCCATAAACGGTTTAATGAGGTGACTGCATCTATTCTCAAGTTGTGAACCGCTTCACATTCTGGTACTGCGACAACCCGCTTTCTGATTAATGCATTTTTCCAGCCTGGTTTTTACTCCTAATGTACCTGCTCGAAATGTCACTTTGTTCAATAACCCTCTTGTGGATAATGTAACTTCTAATTGCCACTGTTGTGGAGTGCCTCAATGTGCTAATGATTATTATGGTGTTCAATTGAAAACCTTTGTATCTCTACAACAATCCAGCTTGTGGAGATCACCGGTAAATACCTGTCATACTTTATGATACTTTAGCACATTGCGGCTAAATAAGGACCGCTGGGTCAATTTGACCTTTTTCACACCCATTCCACTTGGCGTAAGAAAAAACCTTGGAACTCTTCACATCTGCAATGTAGCTTGATTGAACCCACTCGTGCACACGAGAGGCCTCATCTCGCTATTTCCACGAGTTCCCATTTAGTGCGACGTGTGACTGCTATGCATCGCTCTTTGCTCGGCTGACCAACTTGCTGGAGGATAGTGGTATTATCCAAGGCGTTAGAAGATAAATATGTCCTTTATTAGTCCCACAATGGGGAAATTTGAAGAATTTTGTCCAGTTACTTATGACTAGTGTTAGACTGATTATCGGCGCCCAATATTTCTCTCTCTACGCATCTCTCTCTACCTCCCTCTCTCTCTTTCTCTCTCTGCCCTGATAAAAAGCATATCGGTCTATCTCTACTTATGACTGCCATCCCATATGTCATTCGGTACAATCTTTACGATATATATGTATTTCTTCAAACTTTGTACTTTGAAATATGTAAAAACTTTAAAGCATAACATTCCGAATGTCAATTTTCTTTTCTTTAGTGAATCACCCACTTGGGTGCAGAGAAGGCAGTGTGCTTCCTTGTGGAGACGAGCGATTATCGCCAATCCAGCAGTGGCTCCTCAATCGCTAAGCTTTTGTTCAACGGGCACACAGGCTGTCTATTGTCGCATAAGTGCTGAGATGTGGGAGGCGGATTTGTGTGTGAGATTCCCAGTAAGTCGGTTTCACTCTTTCATATTTCTGAAAGCTTAACATCCAAAAATGTTGACATTTGCCGTCTTCACCCCCTCCCCCAAGCCCCTCCCTCCCCTTTCATGTTTCAGCATGTTTAATCATGCGAGCAATGACTATGATGCTGCCAGCCAGACTTAATATTGTGTGAATGGAAGCAAGAGTATTGAGCTCGACTGGAATATTTGGTTTCACCTGTGGTATTTTGGCCCCATGGCGCCTCCGGCATCTCTCTGCCGAGGCAGACAGTAGTCGGGACTTTGGATTGGAGCCCAGTTGCACTGATGGACCCGCTAAATATGATACCTGTGTGGAGCAGCGGCATCTTAACTGCCAAATTCCCAGGAGAGAATGTGCCGAGGAAGAGAGGGCACCCACCTCTATTCCCCCCCGTAGCAATACCTCTCTTATCATGTTCCCTCTTCTTTTGTGCTCCTTTTTAGATAGCCGCATTCCCCGTGGCTAGCGGGGCACCGACCCGGTCCCCTTTCACTGCTAAACGGCCCCTCTTTAAGATCATGTTTGATGCTCTGACTAGCCGACCCAAAGCAGTGTAAAGAAAACCAAGTTAGACATCTTTTAATTGTGTGTCAGACAATCAAGATTGAGCATCTCGGGCCGCTTTTAGATGTGACGACGATACGGTTGTTTGTGAAGAGCGTCCAGTTAAGCGGCGGAGTGTGTATCCAGCGATAAACAGACAGGAATGATTTTTAAAGGAATTCCAGATGTGCAGGTGAAGAGAAGTGTGGTCTGTGGTCACATCTCTTGACTGAGGTTTGAGGTCTTTCGGCATTTCACATTGAGCACACAAACTAAAAAAATATATTTTATGAAATACTTTATAGCGAACACTCTTATCATGGATACTGATCGACGTCCAATTAGTTTTTCCTCATAGCAAATCTGGCCCACAAGTCCTGGAACATTTCTGACGCTCCTTATTTTGAAGCTGAATGAGAATTCTTCTCACGGTCTTATTCTCTTAACACCCTCACTGGTGCTGATCCATTTTTGGGGGGAATAAGTGAAATTGAATGTGAGCTATGCGGAGGTTTTACTTGACATCATGCGTGATGGCGGTTAAAATGAGGGTCGCTCATTCGAGAGTACTGGAACCCAAATAGAGAACCTACAGAATTCTTTTCAGCTCTCTGAGTCACCAAAAGCTCAACTTGTTGTCATCGTAAGGCTCTGGGTGGAACGTACGGTACCACAACGTCAGCAAGATAAGTCAGTTAAGTCATGTAAAATGTGATAAATGCAAACTTTCCTCGAATGGAAAACGAACGAGAAACTAAAAGGCACAGAAGATTCAACTGTGCACTTGAGTTCAGGTTTTAAACATCACATTAACCGTCTCCTTGTCGTGCTGTTTTGCTTGCAACTGACTGTTGGGCCAGCCTGTGTATTAATCTCTTAAATGAGCCGTGATTCACTCGATGTGCTTTCCAATTAAAAGCGCCCCATTAGGGTGTAATTGGCGCTATCTGAGGCTGTGAGCGAGCCGTATCGGAGCAGAGTGAGAAGCCAGTCTGATGCTATCGGGTCAGAGGAGACAGGAAACTTCTGTGTAATCTCGTCAGCTCGGAGATGGCGACTGCGATCGCGCATGGCGACTCGGCTTGCTGACGTTTTGATCCAGCCGGGATCACAAAGCGACCGTGGGCTCGCTTTCTGTAATAAAAAAAACTAAAAAAAAAACCCTGGGGGAGTGGGAGGGCTAACTTTGGAGAAAAACACCACAAATGGGAACTTGTGAGGACAGGTTGCTTCTTGAACAGATTTTGTCGGACAGGACTTCTCACTCTTTCCTAAAAACATTATCCTTTTTTTTTTTTAACACCAAGCCCCTAAAGTAAACAATGTGGAAGAGTGATTTTCTTTTTACTCTTCTGACAACATCCCTAAATAGGCTGTAAATGTTTTTTTTTTTTTTTTCACAACCACCCCAGAACGGCAAATGCATACAGCGCGTTTGCGGTGTGCATATGTCCCATTTGCTGCTCACACGGACTGCTCAGTAAACACTAACCACACACAAAAATGTGAATTGGGAACACGTCCTTTTACAATATGCGTCACTCACAATATGACAGCAACACGCTTCCAGAGCCGTGGGTGAAGCTTTCACGCCGTGACTTTCCAGCTTACTAAGTAAATATGCACACGGACACGCGATGACATTCGGCAGATGCTCTGTGCTAATTAAGGCCAAGTATTCCCCGTTGTCCAGGTTGTTGAGAAACCTTAAGTGCACTGCTGGCAAAGCTACGGGACCTGATTGGGGCGGAGTCTTTAACCGGAATCTTTTAACATAATACATAATAAAGCCGTCAAAATTAAAAAAAAAAAAAAAAAGGTGTGTCTTTTTGTTCAATCATGTGAGGTGACTCTAATTCGGTCATAATTTCTCTGGAGAATCTAATTGAAAATTGTGCAAATGTTTCATTCTTATTATCCTTGTCGATGTTGTCCAAAAACGTTTTATTTTTATTTTAACGAATACGTCTTAAATGTTTCTTTCATGCCGTCTGCATCCACTCTTGCTCTCTTTTGTGTCTTAATTTTTTGTATATGAAGACTTTTTACAAGGCCACTTTTGGGTCCAAATTCTGCTCATGGGTTAGCCATTGCAACCAAATTGGGTTACTTTGAACCCAGTTGGTGATGGCCTGACTACTGTGATGGAATCATACTTATTATGCGCAAACCTCCCCGAAATGCTCTATGGGAGGAAGTGAAAAGACCTTAAAACGCCAACCACCCACAGACCCTCTCCTCTACCTTCGGCCTCCTCTTGCAGCTCTCCCAGGCTGCGGCAGGTCTCAGTGTCCTGGCTCCTGTCCAGGATCTGGTGCTGTGATGGGGAGGGTCACGCTTGGGTCTGACCCCGGGGCCTTCATGCTTGATGTTGTTATTATTAGAGCACATTGGCCCCCGGGCAGCTTGTCCCCAAAGCAGGGAAGACTCTGGAGACGTTCTGGACCTGGAAAACAGCTGTGCGGGTTAGAGGCTGCCGAGGCACCTTTGCCCCCCCCCCCCCCTTTCTCAATGGTCCCCTGAGAGCACCTCTGCACTGGCCAACCAGGAGGTGTGTGGGTGTAATTTTAAATGCAAACTGCACTCACCCGGAGTGACGCATTACAATGTGAATATTTCAAAGAGCAGGCAGCTGAAGTGTGAAATGGAAATGAAAACGTTTGTATCAAGCTTTGTATTTTTTCTTTTAATATGGCTACTTGTCAAATTTTCCATGGAAAGCGCGACCTCAAATAAAGAAGTTTCTTGCAAATGGAAGGCAGCAGGTGCTTCCAGCCCCCGAATAACGCGGCCAAATTTCACGTGTTCTTAGATTGCGATTACAATCAAGGTAACTAGAAAATATTCTTCATCAGTTGTTTACACAAACCAGCATTTTTTATTATGATTAACAAAGATAATGCTCACTTTTGATAGGCGTCAGAGATATATTAATTGAACAAAAAGGTTATGTCGGTTTAAATGGTGTTGAACAATACTGAAAGCTGTTACGATAAACATAGTTAAATAATACATGTCTGACAGTCTCACTTAAAACTGCGGAATATTATTTGTTTATAAATATACGTAATTATGATTGGGGTTATATAATGGTGGCTTTTTGGGAGTGTTAAATGCCTTTCATGTGTCTCTACGATCTTACGTCTACCTATCCTTGGCATTTCTACTGGGATGGGTTGTATTGGTTTGGTTTGGGTTAGGGGGGGGGCGTCTAACTGTGTAAATAGGGTTGAAAATTGCATGTGGCCTTTGACTGTCTCTATAATTGCGAGCCTCTTGCCGTATTTTGCTTGGCAGCCTGAGAGGTTAACCCCTGAGGGTTAGAGGCCTGGAGCTCTCCGTCTAACTGGCAGAGGGGCTCCTCAAAGACTCGCTTGTTCACCTTCCAGCCTGGCCAACGCTAAGCCTTCACTGATTATCTTCTTGATGAGAGCGAGAGACGCGAGCTCTTGTGTTCAGACGTGCTATTAGCGGGCGCAGGCACCTGGGCGGTCGCTGTTGCGTGGACGGCTTTGTCGACCTCTGCGTGGAAGCAAGCGCGTGCAACTTGGAGCCGCATTGTGATCTTAACCCACTGGCCACAAAATTAGGTACACCCGCAGAATCTCATGAGCTGGATTAATTTAACAATCCACAAGATCAGGCGTGGGCAAAGTGCGGCGCGGGGGCCACATGCGGCCCGTTCAACGTTTTAATCCAGCCCGCCGAATTTGAAAAAAATTAAATGAATCAACATTGTTAGTTTTATTTTTTAAATACCGTGTTTTTTTTTCCAAATACATATATATTGTTGTAATGCTTTTGTTCACTTTCATTTCAAATTAAATGTTTGTTTTTTTTCTCCGATGAGGTGAGGTGACCAAAACCCGCCATCCATCAGCTCCTGGTCCGGCCCCTCTGTCAAATTTTGGAACCCATTGTGGCCCGCCAATCAAAAAGTTTGCACACCCTTCCACAAGATTTTACAGCAATCGGATTTTGCAATGCTCCATTCCACAAGCTTTCAAATAATGTCGCTAAAATTAATGAACATCAATTTGAATTGTACCAAATGCTCCTTTTTCGAGAGAACCATATGATGAGACGGCTTGAATGATCCGTGCAGGAAGCGGTGTTGTTGTAATCAGACATGACTCCTAACCATCCCTCCATCATGTCTACGCCTGGCGTCTGATTAAGACCTGATTTAGTGGGCCTCAGCTCCCCGCGTTCCGGGTTGGATACAGTGCTCTATACATTCACCCAAATTTTCACCAGGGCTTTATTTAACTCCCACTGATTTATTATTGACCTGTGCATGCTCAAACTACCCCAAATACACAAAAGTAGCCAACATAATAACACAAATTAAAAGTGCTGTAAAGTACGCTATGTTTTACCTGAAAGACGCTTTTATGCTTTGCCGGTTTGGAAAACATGGCGATTTTTGTCAAGGAGGCCGCTTTATGTATGTTCTAATGAATAAACAAAAGTTATTCAGGGGTTGTTGACAAGGGGAAGAAAAATGATTTTGTCACAAAAAAAAGGAAAAAACTTTTGGAAAACGCCAACTTTCCAGATGTATGGATGTCATTTTCACAACAGGCGGGATGTTTTTCTACCGCTCTTGATAATGAGCTAAGGCTTCTGCTTTATTGTGACCAGCGGAAACCTCCAATTCTCCATTCCAATTACACAGTTAGTAGTTTGCTTTTTAAAAACACACTTTTGGACAAGGCTTGTTCATGTGCGTGTGTGTGTTGGACTGGCGGTCCAGGTGTTTTTATAACAAAAAAAAAAAAAATTGGACGATGCACTGTTTTTACAAGATCCTTCATTTTACCCCTGAAGCCAAATGTAATCTATATGAACCCTGGTTAATCACAATAGGTGAAAATCTAAAATATAAAGAGACTCAATTAAAAAAAAATAGGAAGTCTTTTCTTGTCACAGAGCTCCAAATAAAATCCAAAGTTGCTCGCTTCAAACTGTTAAAAAACTGACACCATTCAGAAACTGAAACATATACCTTTTTTTTTTTTAGTTGGAGACCTTCTCTGCCTCTTCTTGTTGCTGTTTATTACGCTGCATCTCTTTAAATTGAGCTGCCTCTGCCTGGCGCGTTGCAGCGCAACAAATTAACTGACTGACTGTACCAAGTCATTCAAGCTTTCTAATAATGCCGACTTTTAATTGCCCGTTTAAAACCATTGTCTTTGCTGAGAAAGTCCCCCTCACCCCTTGGGACCACATCTTGTCGTGTTTTTTTGTTTTGGGGAACAAGTGGACTTTGTGACATAACAGAGGAAGCAGCCCGTTTCAGACATGTAGACGCTCGGTGGTCCCCGTCGAGAGCACTAAGCTCTACTGTTGTCGCCGCTCTCACTGTGGATAACGGCCTCTCCAACCCAGGTTCGTGGCGAGGCTCCCTGCAGCTGCTGTCTGTGAGCCTGATTAGTGTGTGGTGATGAGAGCCCCCAACACACACACACACACACACACACACACTCCGAAAGGGTTAAGCAGTTGGTTAGGGAGAGACCTGCTCTGTGTCCAAGATGTTGAGTGCTGTGGCACGATGGTGTGCTGTTACACTGCATGAGGCCTCGTCTCCACTTGATTGGGCCTGTAAGATCACAGCAAGCTCCCCCCCCCCACCCGCTCTGCCAACCCCCTCCTCCCTGAGGGTTTCTTTCGCCACATCCTCCCTGCTGATTATCACCACTACCAGAGCTGACTCTTGCACTCCAGCTGCTGTCCACACTTTGGCTCTGGGGCGAATTCTGCAATGTTGCATGATGGGAGCAAAGTTTCTCCCAGGGTCCATGATGTTGAGCATGCTGTTGCACAGCTGAACTCCTCAAAGGCTGGAAGCTGCTTGCCCTCCTGCAGAATCCAGCACCCACTGCACAGTTGTGGGAAGTAACAAAATGCAGACAACTACAAATACGTTGTAGTTTTTTTTTTTTTTTTTGTGGTCGAGGGGTCATGCAAATCGTTTCTATATCATCCCTGTTGACCTCCAGAGGCGGTGCCGACAGCATGGAATGTGCCCTCTTTCTTTTCACGTACCGTACAATATAATATTTCTTGAACCGGTCAAAAACCATAAATCGCTGCCGTTTCTGATGATTTGATGTTGCTTGCAATTTTTTACTTGACTCAGGGGCGTGCAGAGCGCAAAAAAAAGCAAGATCACGGATACACACGGACAAAATTCGTGATGTCTGGGCTCTCCCTTGGAGTTAGGGCGGGAATCTCGATCAACTGGAAGACGCTAAGAGGTGGCTCGGACATTTGTTTAGGATGCTTCCTGCTGACATGCTTTGGGATGGTCCCTCAAATCGGAGGCCCTCTGGAATGCTCGTGACATCCTAGAGGGACCGTCAGTCGATATCCCTTGGAAGAGTTGGATGAAGTGGTTGGGGAGCGGAACATCTGGCCTTCTCCGCGTTGGTCGCTTTCACCATTACCTGACCTTGGAGAAGAAAGAAATTAATGGTTGGATAATATTCCGTTCAGTTCATATTTTTAATTCATTTAGCATTGTTACTCAAGGTTAGGTAAGCTAACAAGGCAGACAAGCTAATGCTAGCTTGCGCGTGTGGCATGTCACATGATTGCTTTCTTTCTTTTCTGTACCAGTGCTGCGTAAATTAAAAAAAAAAATCCCTTTTTGGGACACATAATAATTTTTACCAATATTTGTACTTTTTTTAATTAAGTTCTGAAATTGAATGAGTGCTACTACTTTTACCCGAGTATTTTCTTTTAGCACAGCACCAGCAGAACTGCTGCACACCAAATGCCTTTCAATCAGCCTCTCCCTAGTGGGACCTGTAAACAATATCCAGAGCTTCCAAGCGTTAAAACTGAGAACAAGGTCACAGTCTTGCAAACACGTCGGAGCAGACCGACATGTGTTGCTCTTTGCAGGTGTTTCCTCTGAGCAATCGCAGGACACGATGCTGCTTAGCTCGAGTGCACTTTTATCCAACGTTCGTCAGGATGGTCGCGTTCGTGATGTTCTTTCAGCCTCGGCTTCAAGACTGAAGCTGGAGAATCATTTTCTCTTCAATTGCGTTCCGAGCTTTAGGATAATTCGAGTCTTTATCTGATAAACGCAAGACTGGATGATTCACACCGCTGTTATCGAAACATCGCTTTGTCTGTTGTGAGACTGCAAGAGAGAAAAACAGTATTTGATTGTAGTTTAAGACATGGAGCTCGTGTACTCAGAAGTACCGCGTAACGTGTATTCACTGGAGTTTTTCGTGGAAAATCATAGAAAATAATAAGCATAATATAAAATACGTTTTACTGAGTCTCAAGTATAAGTCAACGGAAATGCCACCCCGGTCGGGTTGCCGTGAAAGTTTTGCTAACGTCATAGTTCTTATACGCATCCTGATGTGAACAGACCCAATCATTTTCCACTGCACATTAATTGCCTTCAAAAATAATTAACCCAATCTTGGTTAAAAGTGACCCAATCTGCTGAAAGTTCACAGCTACCCAGCATTTTCTTTTTTTTTTTATTTTATTTTATTTTTTTACATTTGCTGATGTGTTCAATTGGGCGTGTGTGTGCTTTTTTTTTTTGGGGGGGGGGGGTGTTTCATAATCTACTATATTATACTTTTCTTACTAAGATTATTTTTTATATCGCCCTTATAATTGCTTCATATTTTAGCGACCAAAAATTAGAACAGGGGTGGGCAAACTTTTTGATGGGTGGGCCACAATGGGTTCTAAAATTTGACAGAGGGTGTCGGACCAGGAGCAGATGGATGGAGTGTTTTGGTCACCTCACCTCATCGGAGAAAAAAAAAAATACATTTAATTTTAAAAGAAAGAGAACAAAAGCATTACAATCAAATATATGTCTTTGAAAAACCACAGAATTTAGAAAATAAAACATTCATTTAATTTTCTTCAAGATCGGAGGGCCAGATTAAACGGGCCGTAGTTTGCCCACGCCTGAATTAGAATGTTCACATGAGACTGAGATGAGATTATTCCTTTTCCATTTTTCGCTGGCGTAACTTGACTCTCAATTCAAACTGGAGATCGACCAGCGTCCTGCAATTGATTGTGTTCAACTTCAGATATTGTCACTTGCGCCGCACAGTATGAACTTGATTCTCTGATTTTGTCCTACTTAAAGTCAATCATTTATTTATATATATATTTTTTTGTGGCTGCAGATGTCAACATGCTGCTCAGCCATTTGCCTTCAGCTCTGGAGTGGAGCCTCTTCTCATTCGGTGCCAAAGCTGTATAATGTGAGTGTTGATGGGCAGGAATTCTGCATCAGCCTTTTGGGGGGCCGGGGGGGGGGGGGGGTTGTCTAGTGTCTCTCTGTCACACAAGTGAGACACGAAGGGCACCCGCCACCCCCTTCTGTGTTAAAAGGGTTGTATTGTTGATCACATCTTCATGTACACTTTCTTTTTTTTTTTTTTTCCTGCAGTCTTGCTGAGCTCAGACTGCGATGACAGCCTTTGTGTCCGTATAGTTTAAAATTTCTATTTCAGCTGTACATGTGTGGTTTCGTGTTGAACAACTTTAAATCCTGCGTATGGCCCTGCTGCTGACGGTAACACAAGAATTCAATTATGGCATTAGGAGCATTAGTGGAATGTGTCGCTTCCTTCACACCAGGTGGTGTAAATTGCTACTATGAATATCTGTGACCTAAATCCGGGGAATTAAACTAATTCTTAGTGGAGATTTGCCCAGATAGGCCTTATTTCACGGGATTACCATGTATGATCTCAATTTCTGCTTTGAAATCTGGTGACGTTTTTGGCAGCTCAACTTCTCAGGGTCTCGGGGAAACAGATTTTTACATTGTTATGTGAGTGTTTATTATCACAAGGTTACAGTGCTGCTGTGCAAATGTGTTGTTTTTAGTTTTGGTTTCTTGAACATGTGTAAATAGAACGTCAGTCAGAAGAGCGCAGACCTCTGCCAAGGCCAATTAACAAAATCCGAACAAACAATTATGGCGCGCCATGTTTAATTGTCCGTCTGTTGCTTAGCTGGCCGGTTGCTGATTTATTGAGAGAGAGAGTGACATTGATGTCATCGTGTCTCAAACATTGGAAGTCATTTGCTGCATTGCCGATACTCGACAAGCTAACGGGTTCTGGCTTGGTCCATGTATAACCTCATCGACAAGGTTTTCTGTTTGAATTTGAACGTGATTTTCAGAGTGGGGCAGTCCGTCCATTTTTGGTGTGTGTGGGGTGGTGACAAATTAAAAAAAAAAAAAAAAGGGGTTCAATTAACAAAGGTTGATTTTAGTCCGGCCCAAGAATCGTCCCTCGACAATTTTTATGAAAAAGGCCGGAGGGTCAAGGCCGGAATGGTTCAGAGATCGTGGCCGCAGGCTGAGGGACTGACCAACAAAAAAGGGTCAAGTGCCCAGCTCTGTTGCTTTTATTTGGCCAGTTTTCATGGGAATTCCCAGTTTGTAATCACACCAAATATTTATTTTAGACTGCCCACTCCGTCTTCCTGTTGCTCAGATGCTATCAACAAATATGGCTACTTGTGAGTCTGTGTCTCACGTGTAAGCCTTGCACCACCTTAAAGTACCAGCAAGGAATAATTGTTTGTTTATGTTAGTGTTAACGCAAAATAAAGTAGTTGATCTGAGGTTTCTGGTATATTATTTTGAGGGTACAGTGAAGCCTCATTTCCACCTGCGAAAACCCAAAAAATAGAGAGACATGAAAACATTTTTTTTTTTTTTGGAGTGTTGCCCCTCCCACACACTGTAAAGACATTCTTTAGCACCGGCAGACATCATATAACATCACTTTGAGGAAACAAAAAGAAGACTCTCACTAAAATGTGCCTGCTTCACACTGTTTATTTGTCACTCCCAGTTGACGTTAACAGCAAAGCTCCCAAAATGTTCAAGCAAATCGTAGCGTTTCATCTCCGGAAAATGTGCTAGCTTAATGCTAACATTCGCCATAATGCTCAATGCCATACATAATGGAAATTAGCGCGCTATTGTGGTGCTTAGAAACCTTTAAAAAAACTGCTATTCAAAACTAGTGTTGGTCCGATACCACTTTTTGGGTCCTGATACCGATACCACTAACTGGCTGTGCCGTATCGGCCGATACTTTTGCAAAATCAAAATATAAGCACAATTTTTCTTGGAATTTTCAAGAATGAGTTGGGTGTAAAATTATTCATTTAACATGCGCACGAAAACTGTCAAATCATGATACCAATGTCGATAGCCGGTATCGGGTCCACACTGGTTGGTACTAGCCAATCCCGCTACCAGCTTTTAAGGCAGTATCGCTACAGTTACCGATACTGGTATCGGTATCGGAACAACACTATTTAAAACACACGGAGCATTATTTCTGACAGTGATTGACCGTGTTGCTCCCCCCGCAATCTACAAGTCCATACCGTAAATGGATTCTACGATGTCCCCAAGATGACCATTGGACAAGTGCATACACATGCAGACAGTTCAAGTGCATCTATGATTAATTCACCCCGGTCAGACTTTCATCCTCCTATTCGGCCTCTCAGACCGCCAGCCGTGGCAGGAAAGGCAGAAGATTGAAAAGGAGGAACGCGTGACGGGCTGTTTACCCTCGGCCCCGGCAGCTGGTTAGCTGCCGCGTTGCCGCTTGACGCCCCCCCCCCCCTCCGTTGCTTTTCAATTCCAGCCAGACCCCAGGCCCGACTCCTGACTGCGGAGACTGGAATATTGTGCGCCGGGTATCAATGCGTCCTGAGTGAAATGTCAACTGTGCCGCTGTGATGCGTCAGGCTGTGAGGGACTTGTAATTGCTATTGATCCGCCGCGTGCTTAACGCAGGGCTGGCCCACCACGATGCGAGGCAGCTGCAGAGGAAGATGTATGCATCAGAGGAGATAAAATGAAGAAAATAGAAAAGAAAGAGCCCGCCGTTTTGTTGCCCCCCCCCCTCCTTACATCCCTCCCTCTCTGGCAGCAGATTGATCTTCCTCTTCCTGCTGATTCTAGCTGGGGCCTGTCATTATCTTACTCTGTCATTAGGGGCTCCATTGACAGCCTTGGTCTGTCTGTATCACTCTATTGAGACAGCCACACTTTTCCCAGGCAGTGTTCTCTACTTTTATTAAAATCTCTGACAGCCTCAGCTTCGCTTTCTCGATAGCGCTGCTACTGCTGCTCTGTAATAGAAGTGGCGTCCACCCGTGCCCCTGGTTGGTAATATCAGCCAAGTCGAGCTGGTTTGACTGGTTTAAGCCACACGGTTTCCTGGTCAGATTGGGGGAATCGTACCTCGTGAACAGTGTGGCGTTTGCCATAAAACCAAGTGTTGAGGCATCATATCGCATCTCCGTCATTGTCACTATCTACAGGGGCGTGGTGGCCATGGGGAATTTGGTGACAGTCACGAACGGCCGGTCCATCTTCTGCAAACCTCCATATCAATGCTGTCATGACAAATAATGCATCAGCGGTTCTATTCCTAGACATAAAAACAAGTTGTTGCTCAAAAATACTTTTGTCCTTCCTGTGACTAGCCTCCACAATTCTTTCTCATAATTTCATTGGGTGGCTCATGCTCATCATTGCTCTAGAATTCCTTCAACTCTGCACAACCCCTTTGTTTTTCAAAATGCTCCGATTCCTTTTCTCGCTTCTCTCAGCTTCAAAATGGTTTGCTTTTCTCTCATCGACGACTTTCAGAATAGCAAATGCAGTTTTCACAGGTGAAACCCAAAGCCCAAAACAAGCACGATCTAATGTTCAAGCGTTCAATCTAAAAGGCAACAGCTGAGTTCCGATACTTTTACTCTCTTACAAAGTGGGCGGCTTCAAACAAAAGGTGCTCGGCCCGCAGTTGTTTTACACATCTTGATTTAAATATCATGAAATTGAAAGTGGAAGTCTCGTAAAGAATCTTCTGAAAGTTCTCCATTGATTATGTTCCAAATATGTTGGCCTTTTGCAAAATTAGATGCCAACCGTGTGGAATTATGATTGAGTTTTGAAATGTCATGACGTGTTTATTATTATCATTCAGTATTTCCGTTCCTTCACCACAATAAGTAGTCGGACAGTTTTGCTTCTTTTTTCCATATTTTACCTTTTTTATTTCATATTGTTAGGAAAAAATGCCTTCTGAGAGAAACAAGTGGCTTTGTCCAGATGACCTTTCTTGACAGTCATATATAATGGAAATTTCATTCCATATATTCTTTTTTTTTTAAGGGTGATAGTTCCATAAATGTCTCACTTGAACATATATGGACTCTCGCCGTTTTAATGCAGTCTGCAATACTCCCATCTCCGAACAAAACACACGCTTCGACATAAAGGAAAAGGTTCCAAATGATTCTTCAAGCTTTCTGTCGGGCATGGAAAGGACATGTCAGTCCTCCCGCCTGGGAGAGAGGGTAATTATCCTTTTCCTGTCAGAGAACAACAAATGATAGCCAACGACGAGGAGGGGGGTGCATTTTCTGAGGCTGAAATATTTTCAAAAGGAATTTAATTTTCGGGCAGCTGCATATGTACTTTTATCCTGTTTTTTTTCATTTGTTTTTTTCCTCTCCCATTGAACCGTTTTTTTTTTTTTATCCATTCACGAGCTATTTGTTTGTGTCTGTGAGCTTCTGAGGGTGCATTTAACTGCCCCATACCTATTTATAGGCCCTCACTTTCTTGCAGTCATCTTTTTCTTTTTTTTTTCTTCTTCTTCTTCTTTTCTGTTGTGACCATTTCAACCGATTACACATTGTCTGAGTAATTTCCCTTTCAGCATCTGTTTTTTTACCTTTCACATAAAGAAGTGAATGGAGGGAAAATTATCACAATTACTCATATAATTGAGCCGCCTTTGTAGCAAGTGCAGCTTCGGCCGTCCCCCCCCCCCTTTTTTTTTTTCCATCAGCCAAAATGGTTTCATTATATGGGTTTTTCATATTCCCTGACACAGGGCTCCGCTGAGGGTCTGGCGCGTGGATGAGATGCAGAATGAACAGAGCGCATCATTAAGGTCACAGTATGAATAATTATAGCGGCTATGGAAAGAGCGTGGACGGCCTCTTTTCTCCCCGCCGCCTTGCCCGAGTACAAATGCAACATCGGTGCCTTTTAGTCACAAAGAACTTTGTTTCAAATGGAGCTTCCACCTTCTACTTATACAAAGACGAGAGGGGGAGAGCAAGACTTGTATCAACATGACAATTTTCCGTCATTAGGCCTAATGACAGGCACAGACTGTGGGGATCAAGGGGAGCAGCCAAAGGAGAGGCGCATTCAGGTGTTGGCTGAGTGCTGACCTCCTTCCTGTCTTTGTTGGAGACTTAACTCGGAACAAAAACTAAAAAGGGGACTTGCAGACGAAAGGCGCTGCGGTGGCAGCTGAATGTCAAGCAGGCCGGCCCTCCACGGACAAATGGCTTAATTGGCAAATTTGCATGTCGTTTCATTTGCCGGGCAGCTAATTCAATAAGAGCAAACGTGTAAAGATTTTTTTTTTTTTTTTGGCATTACATCCCAACCGATGTCAAAAAATGTCCACTGGTCAGCTTGTTAACGTGTTCTACGGAGAGCACGAGCTTCCCTCAGCCGCTCGCTCGCTTGAGGTGTCTTGTTTCATTTTACAGTTAAGTTGAATTAAGTCAAAAGCTATATTTTTCAAACTCCCCCCCCCCCCTCCCCCAAACTTCCCTGGGGTAATTGGTCATTTTGCTGCCCATTTTAGGCGGCTGGGATGCTGGCTGCCTTGTGGCCTGACCCCTGCTGCTGCTGTAATGGGGGACAGCATTTCTCCTCCGTTCGCTGGAGGCCTTTGCACATTCTGACCTGCAGCCTGTGAGCGGACTTGCTTTGAATAGGAACTGGCAAAAGATGCAATATGGAGTTTATAAGGTTTTTTTTTTAAGCGTAAAACACCTTCACTAGTAAGATGAGGAACTCCAGGTTGACATAAACATTCATTCCGCTTTTTTTTTTGTTTTTTTTGGTCTGTGATGGGTAATATAACGCCGTGTTGCAATGGCTCATAAAACGCTATCAGGTAATTTGAATCTAATGGACTGGAGCTTTCTGTGATCTCCTGAGTCATTCATTTTTTTTTATCTGTTTCAGGTGGAAACTAATGTCAGAACGTTATGAAATATCTCAATCGTACAATCTCAAAGAGGAGACCTTCGCTTTGTTAAAAAGATTATTTTCTTTTAAGATGAAAAGTCAAAATTCAACCTTAAATGCTGATTTGTCGCACTTCCATGTAACTTAACTTCCAGTAATAAAAACTGACAGTTTTCTCCTCTTTTTACACCGAGTAGAAATAAGGCAATTAAATTAACTTCCCAAGAAAATGTTTTCTCTCTTGACAAGGAAAATAATCTACCATGCCCTCCATGTGAGTTTTATTTGGTACTCATAGCAATCATTAAGCAATCCGGTTGCTCATTTTATTTTATTTAATTTTTTTGTGTCCGATGTAGGCACAAAAGCAAATCAATTTCACATTTTGCCGCCACATTGAACACGAAAATAGACACTGAATCCAGTTAATTGTGTTGCATCTACTTTGGCTCACTGGCGCCTGAAATTACAGGATGTGGAGCAAAGAGACTAGAATAACAATAAGCAAAAAAAATAAATAAATAAAATGCTATTCCATTTGTTTAACCCACTTGGGAGAATTGAAATAAAGGCACGGCCATCGTGCCGATTGATCATGAAAAATGTGCTTAAATCCAAATAATGCCATTCGGTTCAATTAGAAAATAACCAGTGGATGAATAAATGAGCCTGTTTGAATGAGGGAAGGCAAACGTTGCAGTAATTAATCACAGAGCTGGCAGGGAGCTGCGTGGCCTTTTCGACACTGTGGTCAGAATGCTATTTAGCGGCTGCTCAAATGTGGCTTTGGTGTGAAGGTGGTTAAGGGCAAAAGGGGGGAGGGAGGGGGGTGGGCTCCATCCGTGCATTCAAATGAAGTCTGTGACATTTTGGCCCCTTAGACAGCCACCACTCCCCCTCCTCGCTCTCTCTTTCTCTTTCTCTCTTTCCAGCACCACCTCTCTTGCCTCTCCCCACAGGTGAAGAGCGGCAGGTGTTAAAACCCCCTCAGCCACCGAGCTACTTCATTCCTAATATATCCTGCCCCGATCCACATTATTTTTTTTAATCACATGAGTGATGGTCAGTTGGAGGCCCGCGAGAGACCGCAAGGAGGCCTTGCACATCAAACTATACCTTGATGAGTGCTGAACAATTTAGCAAATTCAAATTGATATGGCAATGTAGTAGGCTGCATTTTTTTTTCAATTGGATTGGCAACAAATAAAACTGTGTGAATATTTTATTAGATATATCCGGTTTTAGACAGCAAAAAAAAAATATACATGCTTGATTCATTTCTGATGTCCGCACTCCGGCTGCCAAATTTGGATATAAAATAGAGAATTCCAAAATTTCTCATTCCTATTACTCAACACGGTCAAATGTGGAGCGCTCGCTGAAGTCGAAAGAGTCTGCATTAAAGCTCTTTGTCATGCTGGATTGTCTCGACTCTTTTTTTATTGTTGTTGATCACTAAAAAAAAAACTTGCATGCTGGATATTCTAAAAAACTGCCACTGAATCGTCAGAGTACGAATAGTGCTAATTTGTAACTAAAAATGTTTGTCACATTCCAAACATTAGCAGAAGAACACAGTGCGGTACTGTTGGATCATTTGTTGTAGCCATGTAATATTTCTCATATAATTAATTAAATGAATAAATAAATAAATGTGAATTATAGACAAGATATTTTTGCTGCGCGAATTACATCGCCCACTATTGGCCTGGAATGCAAATTTCACGCTTTTCAGTCTTTACATGTAATTTTTTTTCGGGCAGTTTTTAGAGGTTGAAAATCCCTCTGAATACTAAAAAAAATCTGTCTAGTGGGGGAAAAAAATCTTCATGATAACATGAGTGTCACGACTTTATTATTTCAAAATTTCCGCGCACTGTTGTGCGTGCGGCTCCAGTTTGTAGATACTGTAATCGTGGGAAAATATAATGACAGTTATCAGTCGCACCCACCAAGTGCCCATAAAAATCTGTCCTCTGTTCTGGAAGATGATAATTATCGGTTGTACTGTCATTATCATTGTTGATAGAGCAAGTCTTGAAGCATTTTCCCCCCTAAAGAAATAATCCCAGAGAAATCACTTCAAATTGGCCTATTTTAGGGAGAGGGGGTGGGCAACCAGAGGACCAGTTTTGGTTATATTTGAGAGAATCTTCAAGTTCAGGCAGCACACTGGCATCTGTGCACATCAGGCTCGCACTCGCCTTTGCAACTTGCCGGTGCTTTATTTGAATGCAATTATGTAATTGGGCTGCTAATGACAGCGAGGGAATTTAACTGGCTTTGATGAGTTATTCAGGTGGAGATGGAGGCAGCGGGCTGCCGGTGCATCAGCTCCGTGCAGCCTGCGCGACAAACCCGGAATGAAGAGCTCATCGCGGATACTTTTTTTTCTTCTTCTTCTTAGCATGCAAACAAACTCAGACTACATGTGCGGCTTCATCTCCAGCTTCTTCTGAGCTCCTCGGTAAGTTTTTGCTTTATATGAATATAGCCTCTGTGTGTTTTTTTTATTCATTTATTTATTTTATTTGTTTCATTTTATATTTTAGCCAGTCGTCAATTTAATTAAATCGGATGTTCAGGGATAATTGCTCATGTTGTGGAAGGGTGGCCGTAACCCCTCCCCCACCAAAAATTGCAGACGATAGAAAAAGAAGCGTTTAAATATGGTACAGGTTTAACATACAAATGCATGTCAGGTTGTTGTATATACATTAAAAATAAATAATGACAAACGTGTATCATCATATAAATGCGTTAATCTACTAAATTCCGACTGTTTCTCTTGTGCAAGTGTAAGCCAGACCCCGTGCCAGCGCATGTGCTAAATGCACGACTAATTACCGGCCTACTTATGAAAATTGAACTCTGTGTTATGCAAATATGGCACATTGGAAGCTTTAATTACAATGACATTCATAAAAGCGGTCAGCAGCTTTTAACAAGCTCGGACGTTGTTTATTTTGTTCTCTTTACTTTCACCGTTCCTGCTGTCACAATACCCGACAACTAATATGATTCGTACTTTTTTTTTAAACGTATATAATAAAATCACATCACCTCTTCCTATGATATTAATATTGTGAAATCCTTTGACAACATTAATATATTTTAACAAGGCAGAAATTTGTCAAATTATATTATTTTTTTATTGTCGTTTTCGTTGAACCTCACGATGAGAATGTGTTTTTAATCGTAATATCAGGTTATAATTACGAAGTGGGTTGAGCTTTAATAATACGTCATCAAATGATCTGCTTTAAATCAAATTTGCACACAAATAACAATAATTCTAATGTGAAAGTGTTAATTGTGCTGATGGGGATGGTTTGAAGCCCTGAGTTGATGTGCTTCGTCTTCCTCGCTCAGGTTGCTCGGAGGCAGCCGAGCCAATGGGCTCGCCTCTCGGAGCCGTTGGACCAATCAGCGGCCGCCTCGGATGAATATTCATAAGTGCCAGATTCAAACCTTTGGGGGAGTTTATCTCAATCCGCAGCATCATACCTGGGACTTTTCACGGGGACAAACTGCATTTTCTTATGAATGGAAGTAGAAAAAAGCGGTTCGACTTAAATTGGGAGCCCTCCCGGTCTGGACTCAAACAACAAAACCAGGAGGAGGACGGGAGCCGCCGGAAGAGATGACAATGACAGCGATCCCAGAAAGTCTTAACACTCCCGCCTCAGGAAAAAGCATTTTCATGGAGTTCGGGCCCGCCAGTCAACAAATGTCTCCGTCCTCCATGTCCCACGGACACTACCCCGTGCACTGTTTACATTCCGCGGGCCACGGAGAGCACGACAGCTACAGCCCAGCCCCGAACTTCCCCCGAACCCTTGCCTACCCTTACATCAACTCTGTGGGAAGCCACTCGAACAGCCCGTACCTCAGCTCGGTCCAAACGTACCAGAACAGCTCGGCCCTGCCTCAGACTCGGTTAGAAGACGCAGGTAAGCGCGTAGGAAAGAAAACTCGCTCGGGTCGTATATCGCGTTACACAGTAACCCATGTTTGCAATTATTGCTAATTATAGTCCGGTTTCAACCATCCACGTGCATTCATTATTATTATTATTATTATTTTATTTCAGCACCAGAAACGGCTAAGAACGCGGTGGTGGAGGGAGGAGAGGTGCGCTTTAACGGCAAAGGGAAAAAGATCCGCAAACCCAGGACCATCTACTCCAGTTTACAACTTCAAGCGCTCAACAGGAGATTCCAGCAAACGCAATATTTGGCCTTACCCGAAAGAGCCGAGCTCGCAGCGTCTCTGGGGCTCACCCAGACACAGGCAGGTTCACTCAGTTTTTTTATTATTATTATTATTATTTGTATTTTGTGATATTCCACAGCGTTTAACTTGATTATATTGTTTTCTCCTCGTTTTGACATACTTCTCAGTTTTCACACATTTCACCCCCCCAAAAAAATTCCTTATTCATTCACAATGATTCATTCAACATTACTAGAGTCACATTGCTCATTCTGATCACCCTGGGATGATATTCAACATTGCCACAATTCCCAAATATTCACCGACATATTGCACATTTTCACAAGTATAATTAATTTAATGTTATTTTTGCACATTTTTCACGAACAAAAATTGCATTTTCACCCAAATCTCCACATATTATTCCATCACTTTTAATATCATTGCATATTTTTCACCAAAATTGCCACTGCATTCCATATAATTCCAAGTTGTTGTAGATTATTCAATTTCCTTTAATATCATTCATCATTCCACGTGATTCCATATTTTTTCATCCCGCTCCAGCGCTTCACGTACCATTTCTCCCGAAATGGTAATTGTCATTTAACTTTTTTTTTTTTTTAAACCCTCCATTTTATATATTTTTTTAATAACAATTTTGTCATTAAAAAAAATATATTATTCTAAACTCATTTGTTCTAATTTCCCATCTCACTGTTGTGTGTGTGTGTGTGTGTGTGTGCGTGTGTATGTGCGTGTGTTTGTGTGACGTTCTACGCGGGTAAAAGTGTCAACACGCCCATTTTCTCACGCCGCTCTTATCTTTTCGGTAACCTTGCGCAGGTGAAGATTTGGTTCCAAAATAAGAGATCCAAGTTCAAGAAACTGATGAAGCAAGGCGGTGGCACGATTGACACTAACGCGTTGGCCACCGGCCGCGGACACTCCAGCGGTTCTCCCACGGTGGCGCCCGCCTGGAACACGCCGACCGCTGGGAAGACATCAGTGGGTGTCGCCACGGGGTCTTACATCCCGGCCTACACGTCGTGGTACGCCGGCACACACCAGGAGTCTATGCAACAGTCCTCTCAGCTCATGTAAACTCACTTCGGCCACCTACCGCTCGCCACGGCGCGAGGATCCGACGAGCTGGACCGTGGAGCGTGGGCGTTTGCTCCCCCCCCCCCCCAACTCCCCACGAGTGGGCGCCTCAATCCGGAACCAGATGAAGGAGATGATGGAGATGCATCTGAGAAACTTGAAAGAGGAGATGACCTCCATGTATGAGCTGAAATCTTTCACTAAGCGTTTTTTTTCTCTTCATTTTCTGGCTGCTCTTTGTTATTTAAAAAAAATCATATTTGACAGATGTTGTCATTGTTTACCTTTAAGTGCTGACGATTACACTTTTCATCCATAAAAGGCCAATCATGAGTATTTCGTGAACCAATCGTGATAAAATTGATCCAACCTGTTATCATTCAAAGCATATTGTACAAACTCAAATTGTTGCTTATGTGTTTATTATTTAAGTTAAATTATTGAGATTTTTTTTTTACTTCTATTGAGGCCAGTCTTGTGTTTCACATTTGCGTGTTTAAATTTGAGACGACAACAATTTGTTGTCAATGCTGCACTATCGCGAGCAAAAGCTTTTCTACGCCAATTAATGATGTGACGAGCGGAGAAAAAAAAAGAAATTTTCACACGACAAGCAGCTCAATTGTCACTGTATTTTGTAGATACGTTTAAAAAAAACACTTGTTTTGTGCTCTACTGGCTGTGAAAGGTTTTAGGCTTGTTGTATTCGTCCACATGTGTTTTAGTCCCCATAGAAAAAGATCTAGTTTTGTATCGATCTCTTTAATTTATTGCCTATATGTACATACTGTGCACATTTTCACAAAGCAGTAAAAGGATTTAACTTATGTGAATAACCTCGTGTGCGTGTGTGTGTGCGCGCGCGTTGCACTGATTAATAAGAGGCGACACAAAGCGTCGTGCACACGATGACAACACTTTGCTGCACAAAAAAAATGTCTGAAAAGATGATTTATGATGATGCTTGGCTCGCAGCCTATTTTGCGTCTCTGCTGTTGCTGCTGCAGATGTTGCAAACCTCTGCAAACTGGCAGAAAATACGACGAGGGGATTGTCATTGCGATTTGCCACGAGAGATCTAGAATAATTCAACAACCTTTCTTTTCAGCTTTTCTTAAAGTAAATCTGGCAAAAAAATAATTAATGGCCATTTTTTCGGTCTTTATTGAATAATAATTCCTGCATGGAAAAGACGAGGACACGCTAAGGCCAAATTTTTTTTAACAAACGAAATAGATTTATTATAAAAATAAAATTAATGAGATGACATTACTTAGATGGCAATTGAAATTAATTAAATATAATAATAATATATGCATATATATATATATATATATATATATATATATATATATAATATATATATATATATATATATATATATATATATCTTTACAATTGCAATCAATTAGAAATCTAATCACTTTAACACTACTTTAATTACATGATGTGATAATTATGCATTATTATAGTATATTTTCATGAAATGATAATTATGCATTACTATTTGATCTTTTTTTATTTTTACAACACACTAATGTCCTACAGTGGAATTTAGGATCTTTGTTAAATCGACCAAAAATGTATTCTACATTATCAACACCCTAAATGTGGGTACGCATAGCCTACTGCACATAAAATAAATTATAAATATAAAAACGAGACGTCTACAATAAATGAAACACAATCAAATAAAAAGCAAAGCACTCGAGTGTATTAAAATAAAACCGTATCCTGTTCCTCCTCCTTTGTTTCTTTTATTATTATTTTTTACCAAACTTGCGTGTCCAACCACCGTGCCCACGCCCACACCACGGCAATGTCCGCGTGTTTCTCTATCCACGAAGAGAGTCTATGTATTGTTGTGCTGTGCGAAACGTCAATTTGGTTGTACTTCTGCACCGAGAAAGGCGCAGCTGCTCATCCAAGAGGGTCAACGTTATTTCGCTGCATTCTCTCCTTGATTACACCAGCCGAACCCATCAAACCCGACATAATTACAGTCATTTCGCCCTTATTTATTCTAATGCAGTTTCCCATCTCTGTGGTAATTATGAGCAATTTTTGTTGCTCTCTCTCTCTTTCTCTCTCTCTCTCTCTCCCTCTCTCTCTCCATTCTGTTTCTCGGAGGATCTCTTTGGTGCCGACAAAGGAGACAGAGCTGTGAAAGAAACGTGCTGGTGCAAAATAGAGGAGGGGTAAAATGGCGAAATAGGTGAGCTGCTATATATGCAGGGTCTTGGCTTGGCTGCCTTGGCCGTGCAGTGTGTGAGCTTGCGCAAATTGCTTGCAGGTGGACGCTGCATCAAGTTGTCAATGCAAGGAGAAGCTTCAAAATGGCACAGAATAGACATGCAAACTGGTTGGAAAATGCAGCAAAATCTCCAAAAGCATGACATGAAATTATATTAAATCACCCACCTTTCAGCGTTGAGACATAGAAGCATCCAACAGTACAAAAAAAGCCCTTAAATTCGAACACCACCTCCCCCCCAAAAAATAATTTGGGGTGAAAATCCGTCCCCGGTGCATGTTATGTTCCAGAGATCCGAATAGAACTGGGAAATCCTTTGCTTTATTCCCCCTCTTTATAGCAGATGGGGAGAAAATGCAGATTATTAGCATAAATGTTTACTCCTCATTACGCTGATGACATTGTGCACTCGAGGTCTTGGTAATCTTTGGGGGGGAAATTATGAGTAATTTTTCCCCTGCAAATTTAAAGCCGCAGTTATCACGCAATTCAGGCTAATTCGGGTGTAATTATGCTTGAGTCAAGTTACTCGTTGGGCTGAAAACTGTATGCATTGATATTGCCATTTATTGTATTCATGCAAGTCGGACAATGTTGATGCTCGAGACTGTCTTGGGTAAAAATGACACCCCGTATTAGGAGGGCTGAAATTGTGCCGAATTATGTGAGTAATTGCAGGTTTTCACAGTAGGTGGAATTACTGTACAGTGCGAGGACAAATGAGGAAAAGGGAGTGTGGCATTTACAAGTTGCACACTTAAAAAGAGATGACACATTCGCTGCATGGCCTCAAAATTCGGTATGAGATGATACATGAAAAGTAATGATGCTCTTTTTCTGGGGGGGGTGGGGGTAGTGTTCGATTGGGATTACTTTAACATGTCCATTATTAGGTCAATATCAGTATAAAGTGCACACAGTGTAATAAATGTTAAATGATACAATCTGATATTTTAACACACATTTATTGGCCACAATTTGTTTGACACAAGTCATTCGGATCATTTTCTTTTTTTTATAATCATATTGACTGAAATTGCTGTCCACCCTGTCATTATGGGGTAACTGCCCCTTTAAGAAAACATCGAACATTTTCAGTGACGTCACTATCAGCGTTTGTCTTTTTTTCGAAGGAGGCTGAAACTTAGTTGCAAAGTAAATATTTAATCTTATGTTTCATATTTTCATCATGTGTGCAGTAAGATACTGTAAATATTACCATTACCACGCTGTCAATATGAAATAGCAATCTTTCTATCTATTGAATCTAGCTAGCTAGCTCGTTAGTTGAAGCTATAGCTAGCTATAGCTAACGATCGATCGATAGATATCTACTTACTTACCTAAACTGCAAGTGTAGGACATGTGCTCATTAATTGCTAACGTCAGCTCAAAAATGTGAACCCTCTCGGCAACCTCACCTATGTATATTGCTGTTTGGATTTACATGATCTCCTTGCAGTTAATTTAGATTTTTTTAAATGGGGGCGCTTGACCAATATGTATACTTTCAAAATTTTGATTTTTTTTCTTTCGTTTGTTTTTCTTTGAATTTTGGAGATGTCTTGGTTATCTTGACTAACATATTTTTAAATACCTCCCTTACTGAGAATAAGCAGCATCAGCTGTTTCTCATATTTTGACCTGATGTGTAGCCTGAGGAGATATCCATGTGTTGCGTATGGAGCATAAAAGTATTCAACAAAGTAATCCAATTGTATTGCAGTTCTACACCCTGTCAACAGCAAAGAGACATATTACATAACTAGAAATGGATGTAAATGACTGCAGTACATCCCACAGGGCAGCCTACTACAAACAGTTTATCATAGCTTTCCCATGAAGTGACGTGTATCCAAATATTAATCCCAAAAAAGTGATTTTGTTTTGAGGGGGGAAAACACAATTTGGAGATAAGTGTTCAAACTTATACAGGGTTTAATGCTGCTTTAAACCATTACGAATTACAAGCAGAACAGTAAACATAGTGTTTCTTTCTCCTTTTTTATTTGTATTTTTATTTTATTTTTTTATATATGTCATTAAAAGACTCAGTCAAAACGAAGCATGGTAATTGAATTAGTGTGGATGATATATTTGGGGGCGAAAATGAGGCCTTCAAATGCAGTTACATCTGCCTGATATAAAAACTCCAAATAACAGTTTTCCTGTGGTGTAAAATTGAGAAGCCCATTTGCATATAATACCATTCATCATATTAAATGCTAACTCAAATATAACCGATGTATTAAAAATGTAGGTCAACCTGCCTATCTCTTCAGGTGAAATATTTCACATTTATATCATACAATGTCCACAAAGATGTTCTTGTAAAAAAAAGAAAAAAAAAAATTTTCTCTGTGTCAATTCTTAAGATCATAACAATTCACGAAAGTTACATTTAGGGAACTGGACTCTTTTTACTTGGTCATTTTTTTTGTTGTTTAAAAAAAACATTCAAATATGACTTTACGGCATCTATTTGGATAGTGATTTATTATTTTATGTTATTTTTCTTAATAAGATTCTGCCAGACTTTCTATCCAGCACCAATCAATTTTGGACAAAACTTGTAACCATTACTTCTCTTATACAGCTGCATGTGAGTGTGTGTTCAAAAGTTAATATTACACTGAGTATGTGATTTATTAAATTGATTATATCATCGTGTGGGAAAAAGAGGATGTAAGCCTTCACAGGAAACGTTTATTTAAATAACCATATATGGAACACTGTAAAAAAACTAAAATAAATAACACAAAACACAATTAAGTGTGGTACAAGTAATCAGATGTAAGACAATCAGTAGCTTGTGGTGGTAAATTTTTGCACCAATCGCCTTTAAAAATAAGTCAGGAGCTATGCAAAAAAAAAAAAAAATTTACACACATGGAGACACTTGCACCATTATAAGTAATTTTAATATACAGCTGTGGAGGGAGAATGAAATAAGTGATCAATGCAAGAGTTTCAGTTTTTGAGACTTTTCTGCATGTTTGAGTAAATTAAGCATGATGGTTTTATTTCGTACACTAAAACTTCCAATTCCCAATATTATCATTCGGAGCCTTTATTTGCTGAAAATTAGAACTGGTCCGAAAAATAAGGTTTCCTTTTTTTGTCTCTTATTTCCCCCCCAAGAGCTGTATATCACACAAGATAATCATGAGGTCAAGTAGAAAAAGGCACGATACAGTTGACCTGTGCTACATCACTGACGGGAAAAGTTTGAATTTGGTCAAATGAAAAACAAATTGTGGGCAAAAAAAAGTCCAGCACAATAGTGGTTCATTCATTCATTCTTGGACATAAACAGAATAAATAAATAGAAAAATAACTGTCAAATCATGGGCCTGTGTGACTGCGTGTGCTAAAAGCTGGCAAACGTCCACAGTTTTGCGATGCTTCCGCGCGAAAAAATAGGACCGACTTCAAAAATTAATGTAGCCTACGCGTATATTTTTCACCAACACAGTCCCTTTCCCCCCTAAACTATTATCTTTTTTTTTTCATTATTGTTCAGAATATCGCCGCAGTGATGGCCGGGTTATGGTGGAGCAAAGGGGGCTGCAAGTGGCTCATCGAGTTCGTGTTGGAGTACCACGAGTAGTTGGCCAAAAAAGAAGTGGACGACGAAGAGGAGGAGGAGGAGGAAGAAGAAGAGGAGGGCGCGCTACTGCCGCTGCTGCTGCTGCTGTTGGGCGGACTGCTGCAATTCAGAGGTAACGTGGAGCTACTCATGCCTTGAGTCTGTGGAAAATCCCACGCACTCGGCGGGGACGTGCAAGGAGGCGACTCGCTGGTGGGGACGTGCTGCTCGGGTGCGATTTCGCCATTTTTCCACAGCTTCTTGAACTTGGAGCGCCGGTTCTGGAACCAGATTTTTACCTATGGAGCACATGACACGTTATTGCCGCGCCGATTCCACTCCCCGTGAGGATGTGGTGTGTGTGTTTTTATTTTTGAGCAGTCACCCACCTGTGTCTGCGTGAGGCCCAGGGAGGCAGCCAGTTCGGCTCGCTCGGGCAGCGCCAAGTACTGCGTTTTTTGGAAGCGCCTCTGGAGCGCGGCCAGTTGGAAGCTGGAATAAATGGTTCGAGGTTTCCTGACCTTCTTTGGTTTTCCATTCACCATCCTGATTTCTGGCTCGCTCTCTTCCTTTTCTGTGGGAGGACATTGGAATGTAGTTTGAGGACGGTTCTGGCACTGGGTGCGTAATTTGGATTTGTGACGGGGGAAATGGATCCCTTTTTTTCCTTCTATATGGGCGTGTGCGCGCAAGTTATAATTTGACATTGGACATTGATGCGTTTAGATTGCGAATTAGAATTTATTTTAACGTGGATATTTCGCCTGTTCTTTCTATTTTCATGGGCATGCGTGTAATGTAAAATAAAATGTATGAGTCCCAGAAACGTGAAATTTGCATCGTTTCTTGTGGATACAATAAATTAAAAATAGCGTGCAAGGAGGACAGAAAAATTCCATAATTAAATGTGTGCAAGTTAGACTTTGGAAAAAATGATTTATATCACCTTTTTAAAACTTCCTATATTTCTATAACATTTACTATGGATGTGTTTAAATTCAAACAAACGTGGACTGCGTCACACATTTATTCTTATACATGCAATTTCTAATTGTAGTTATACTGAACATTAATGTGTTCATATTTTTAATTATTTCTATAGGCGCGTACACGTTTTAATTCCATACTGAACATTGATAAAGTAACGTTTAAAGGGATAAATAACACATTAGTGCATGCAAGTTTTAATATATCGGAAGATAACAATCATAACCGCGGACTGTATCACATAACCATGTTATAAATTCCCTACTGAACATGGATGTGTTTATATTCAAACTAATGAGCACAAAATGTTCATTCCATACCGCTCTCTGCGGGAGTGGGTGAGGAGTTGGGTCCAAAATTGCCATAAGCGCCGTAAGACGAGTTGAAGGCCGCCATATCGTAAGACTTGGGATTGTACGGTACCGCGCCGGGACCGCTGCCGTGATACTGAAAGGAACCGAGCGGTCCAAAGGGCGATCCGCCGCACGAGTGTCCGTGCTGCGGGCTGTTGTAATAGCTGCTGTCCGTGGCCGTGGACACCGGCAAGGTGGGCGACTCCTGCGACTTGTGCAAGCTGTGGAAGTTAGTGGAGGTCATCTGGTTGGAGTGCATATCAGTGCTGAGGTTCTCAAAAACACCGGTCATCTCGAAATGTGCGCCAAGCTAAAAACGGGTCCGGAATCTGGTTGAGCTCTTTGTCGAAAGGGGGAAAAAGCATCCCAGTGTGGGAAAGTGAGTCTCCCTCCCACGGTGGCCTGTGATTATCTGCCACGGTCGGTGGCGGGAGCGCGCTTATGAGAAGGAGGGTGCGCGTCGGGCCAACCAATGACGGAAGAGAAACATCACTGACTGCTTCACGATGTTTCCTCCCTCCTTTTTTTCTCAACAGTAAGAGGGAGAGAATTATGTCTAAAATGCAGGCCCGCTCTGCTTCTATTCCAATGGTTCGCACATTTTTTAGACCAAAGGACTGGACGATCTTGGAAAATAATTTAATTGCATTTTCCCCACTTAATATTGCGATTGTTATTCAATATGCAATCTTTTTTTTCTATGGTCCTCTTCTCATGTGTTATTTAAGCAAATAATGCATTTATATCGCAATAAATAATGTCAGATTTATGATGAAGCACTAGTTTTAATCCTAAAAGTATTTTATAAGTCATTGTTACATTATGTGCTGCTTCAACATAAATAAAACTACTTGCATCATCTGAGCTGGAACCGATCCCAAATGATTCAAGGCGACACCTTGGCCTAGTCGCCAGCCAAACGCAATAAAACTGTACTTGGCTAACTCAATAAAATGGCATTATGATTAATATTGAGTTAATTACTATATTATGGCTAGAAACTGGGGGATTTTGCTGCTTAACTCATATTCCACAAACACAATATTAATCAGAATGCCATGTTTCAACTAGTGGGGCTGCATAGAACATTTAGCAAATACCGCAAATTCTATTCACTGGGGCTCTGTTTCGTAGAAGTAAACACAGTAGTACCAATGCAGGGGTTGTGGTGCCCTCATGTGGTAGAAAACAGAACTACAAGTATTTGTCGTCTTATTTTTTTTTTTACAAGTTGGGACATAAAAACGTATGAGCTACTATTCTGCAAAATGAATCACACATGAACAATCAGATAAATATATAATTTATTATCGTTTTGCCACAGGAATTCACACTTTAAATTAGCTTTTTAATTATAATTTAAATAAGAATTATTATTACTATTATTATTATTATTATCATTATTATTATTATTACTATTATTATTCCCTCAAAATATACCTCGGCAATCTCGCGTTGTTTAGGTAGACCTCCAATTTATAATCTTTATTGTTCAGAACAAACCACTGACTAGTTTTACCACAAGATGGCGGTAAAGATCTTTAGGAATACAAATGTTGGCTATCCGAACCTTGGCCAAGACAGGGAAAAAAAATGTCATCTCACAGAACACCACCACCAAACAAAAATGCATTATGTCTTACTCACAGCTGAGTTGAACGCACTTGCAGATGTTTTTCCTCATTTTAGTGGCTAATCATGTAGTTGTGTGGCTATTGAAATGTTGTAATAGTTCTAGTCCGGGGGTAGCTCTGCATGTGTCTGGCGCATTGTGTCCTTGAAAAACTCCAGCCCATTTGGACTGCATGTCACTGCTCATTAGTGGAGCATGTCTCCTCATTCATGCCTTCATTCATTCAGTGGGGCTGGAATGAGCAGGAATTACCCAGTTCTGCATTTGACATTGCATGATATGTTTCAAATGCTGCTTTTTGAGCTAGCGTGGTTAAGTTAAAAAAAAAAAAAGATGCAGCTTGTCGTTGAAAGAATCTCAAGCATGCAAATATTTCCGAAAAGACAACAAAGTAAGGAGATGAAAATTCTGCTTCATAAGGTACACCTGCGCAATGTAATGGAATCCAGAACAAAAGCCTCAATAGTGCTTTATTTGTTCTGCTTCATCCCAGACTGCATTGGATTCCACCTTAAAGCTCTTTTAGAATCGGTATTGAAGCCAAAGCGACGACAAGTCTTATTATGTTGTAACTGCAGCGGAAGAGTTCTTGCTCAGTAAAACTAGAGAAGTGATGGTGGCTCATCTTGTTGAGCTCCTGCTGTGAGAATTGAAGCATTCATCTCCATGGCAACACACCCTTTTGGACAAATCCTATTACCGCACCATTTCAGCTTAGTCACTTCAAATACTTTGATGATACAAGCCAAAGTTAGAACTCGTGACGATTCTTCCATTGTTCTTCACGAGACAGTCAGCAAAATTGCTACTGTGCATCCGTTTACTCGATGTGCTTCTGGTAAACATGGAAATGATCCGCCGAGTGTCTCTTGCCCTCTTTGTTTGAGAGGTTGCGTATGTTGTGCAGCGCTCCGGACACGGGTTTTTGTCACGGAGCGTCCACCAGGGTATTCACCGTTGAACATGTGTTTCCTAACAATCAGTCACGGTGCATTATGCACAGTGTATAAGTTATTTTAAGCAACAAAAGACTGCGAGACGACAACAATCGGAAGGAAGTCGAAGTTAGCTGTTGAAGTCGCAGATGCAAAGCAAAAGCTTGGAGACTTGAAGAGCTTCCACTCTTGTACTGAGTTGTTTTTCTAACCCACTCGAGTAGCTGTGGATTTTGAGTATACATTACTGTTACCTAAGGTTGGGTTAACTATTTTGACCCAGCAGATTGGGTTGTAGTTTACTGATAACCTGGCAACCAATTTCTTGGTCGCTTTAACACATCAGTATGGGTAGTTTTCTTCTTGACTCAACGCACTGGGTCAAATCCTCAACCCAATGTATTGGGTATGAATAACCCAACATTGGCTCAGTCCCTTTTGGACCCAGTGCTGGCTTAGTTATTTCACCCCGATTCATCAGTATGGGTGGTTTTAACCCGTGTCGGTTCAAAATCTTGATTCATCATGCTTGACTCAATCCTCAACCCAATGCATTGGGTATGAATAGCCCAACATTGACTCGGTCCCCTTTGTACTGAGTGCTGGGTTAGTTATTTCACCTCTGATTCATCTGTATGGGTAGTTTTAAAGCCCTTTTTTAATCAAATCGTTATTCAACGTGCTGGGTCAAATTCTCAACCCAATGTGCTGAGTAATAATAACCCAACATTGGCCTGGTTCCTTTAGTTGTTTTCGTACCCATGCTAGCTCAAAATCTTGACTCACCATGCTGCGTCGAATACACGGGTATAAATAACCCAGCATTAGCTTGGTCCCTTTTGGACCCAGCTCTGGGCTAGCTATTTCACCCCTCCTTAATCTTACCTTGAGATCATGTTCTGACAATCTACTTTCACCTCAACAAAGTGATGCTTGACAACAAAGGATTCCCCCAGAATTCCCTGTGTCATCTGCCCGGCTTGAGAAAGAATTTTGTGAGGTCTGCGAGGTCCCGTTCCCTCCATTGTTGTGCCGGTGGGATGGCACGACCCCCCTCCCCTCCATAAAATTTCAAGCAGGCCTTTGTGTAGGGGGAGTGGAACAGATTTAGTGCGGATGGTCTCCCGACAAAGGAGAACGGAGCTGTCACAACAGGAGCAGGATCAGCTGCTAGCACGGCGTCATTTAACGCTTCACTTCACACGCTCGCTCCGAAACACACAGCCGACATCTCGGCATGATGATGAGCCCAACAATCACATGCTGGGATGGGACTATTTGCTGGATCGAGCAAGCTGTGCCCAGTTCAGCTTCACTTTAGTGAATCTAAAACTCACTCCCGGGTTTGAAATTGTCTCCCCACATTAGTGTGTCCAGCTATCCAAATGGACGTCTCACATTCTCTTTCTCTCTCTATCATCCCTTTATCCACTTCCCACTCTCTCTTTATCTAAGTTTCTCTCTCATTTATCCGCCTAGCCATCCATTCATCAATTTTTATATATGTCTTTTCCATCCCTTAGTCCAGGCGTGGGCAAACTACGGCCCGGGGGCCACATGCGGCCCGTTAAACGTTTTAATCCGGCCCGCTGAACTAGGAAAAAAATTAAATGAATAAACCTTGTTAATGTTTTATTTTCTAAATACTGTGGTTTTTCAAAGACATATATGTGGCCCGCCAATCGAAGTGTAACGTAACATTTGTATGTGCGTAAACCGTACTTGAAAACGTGTTTCACAGCCATAACGACCTCTTGACGGGTTGAGGCCACACAGAGACCCAAGAAGGGTTCACTTGACTTCAACAAACGAGCTGCTAATTTGAGAAGAAAGCTCTCACCACCTGCAGGCGGTCACCTGATCGACCATCGATCCCCGCGCACCCCCCTCCCACCCGACACAATAGAACGCTGCCGACCCAGCTCCTGTTACGTACAATGCCTTGGGACAGAATGCGCATGAAAGTGTTCTTTTGTGTACTGCCTTGAACTCAGGTGAAGGCACTTACACGCCTCTTTGGTCACAGACACACAAAGGCTTTGATAAAACATAAAATAAAAAAAAAAACAGCAACATGAAGTTCACCTCAACAATCTTAAAAAAAAACTCTCAGTGCAGTTCAACATCAATCCAAAGTACAAACACAAACTTGTTGACATTTTTCGTAATGTTGTGGCGGCGGAAGCAAAAATAAGCTTTTACGATGCTATACATTTAAAAAAAATTTGAGTCACCCCGATTCGATCTGTCTCAGGTAACTTCCTGTAAATGTTTGTACCGTCTGACATCCTTTTTCAGGAAGTGAAGAAACACCACATCATAGCAAAATATTTGACCTTTTTTTTTTTCAAAGCTGCCACTACTCAGATCAAAGGCTAAACAACACAACAGAATGCGCCTGTCAAAGCTTCGTAACTTTACATTTTTTTTTTTTTTAAAAGTCCATTTTCACCCAAGTCGCAACAAGTGTAGATGACGATGCTGATTAAGCCTATCACTTCCTCGAACATCTTGCTGTGGTTTATTTTTTTAGATTTTGTGTCGATGTGCAACATTGGCTCGCTTTCTCTGGCTTTCTTTTTGGGGCGTGGCTTAAATCGCAAGAGTCCTCCCTACCCCTTCTATATTAGAACTTCCGTGTCTCCATTCACATCAGTAGTTATCTTGCGTAATTGCAACATGCAGTTAGCTTGTTAGCTATGCCTCCACCTTGAAAATGCATCTTGGTTTCAGATAGTCTGCTGCTGTGGCCACTTTAGAGTGCCTCATTGTTGGCAGTGAGTGCATGGACATCATGCAGAGAAAGGCGAAATAGTCATTAAGGGAAAACTTGATATATTATTTTGAAGTCAGGAATGACAGCCAGCGTGTGGATCGTCGCCACGGGTTGGCGTGACTGCTTTAGAGTGCCTCGTTGTTGGCTGTGAGTGCATAGATGGAGAGAAGGAGCATTAAAAAAATCGGACAAGACAGCCAGCAAGTAAATAACGACTTTGCAGTGGCGCGGTCGCCTCGTGTCTTTGAAAATGATGAATTCTAAAAGGGATTTCTAATCACAAGTGAGTCACGAGCGCACAAAGTCGTCATCCAATCAGATCATGGCGTCGTTAAAGAGGCCTGTGATGTGTTTAAGTGTGACGCTTCGATGAGCAAACGCGCCACAACAAGAGATGCCATTCAAACGTTTCACAAGAGAGGCAGCCGAGTCATTTGCCGCAATTAGGGATGTGGTTAGGCTCCTACTGACACACACACACACACACACACATTCACATGCATGCTGACAATAGACGTTTTGTGAATATCATGGCATGGATCGCTTAAACTTCGTGTAGCCGTCAAATTTCGGCTGACAGACGAAGAAAAATTAGGACAATTATTGAAAGTTTGCTGCAGGGCACATGAGAGCTCAGATCAATGCTACGGAAGGATCTTTAAATAATGCCGGATCCTCCGCCCATCTTGTCGTTATCGCATAAGCCTCACCACAATTGCCGTCAAACATTTCAGGCACTGGAGTGTCAATTAATGACTTATTAATCAGCATGGCAGGTGCTCGCTATGAGCTTGCATGTTCATAATTTATGCATTTTCTCTCAGTCTGATGATCATTGCATCAATAATGCAACAGTTCAAATCCGTTCCACTAACCTGAGTTTACAGAACTTGACTTCAATCACAATTCGTTAAACCGTTCAGTTTGCTGAATGCAACTGCTTCCCTCCCGGTTTGGTGTCAAATGAAGACGTTTATTTATACAGCTGAGTTGACCCGACTGCATGTGCCTGTCTGTCAGTCTCCCCTTAAAAATTGAAATGATGTCTTTTCAGATTCTTTTGCATTTCGTACGGGGAAAAAAAGTTGGTTTTATGCAGTAGGCAAAACCCCGATATACAAGCCAACAGCTGAACAGAATAAATAAATGAATCCTCTCACCCTCCGTTTGGTGTCACACCTTCTGAATACCTCGTAAAAGTAACAGTGAAGCAAACAAAGCATACATAGTGTAAAAACAAAGAAAAAAGGAAATAAACAACATAAAATACCTCTAAAAGTGATCGTATTAAAAAAGATTATGTTAATTTATACAATCAGCAATGTAAATTTTCCCATTAATTAGAACAATAAATTGAAAATTGCATTCCTAATTGCCAACATATAGACAGCCTATTTTTTTTTTTAAATGCTTCAATTATTTTCAGTTTTAAGGGAATAACATGTAAGAAATACGTTTGGGTTAGCACATTTAAATTCTTTTTTAAAATTTTTTTTACCTTTGACAAACAGTAATACCGGTCAGCATGTTTACATAATTTTTAATTGAACCACAATTTTGAACATAAAACTATACATTTTCACACCCAGGAATTCAGTAGAATTCTGGAGAAAAAGCTCCTTTGCTTTCTCAGAAAAAAAAAGTTTTTCCTTTATCAAATGTAGGCTCTCCATTGGTAATTTACTTTATGTAACACAGTGTTGTAATAAGTACCAAAAGAACTGATTCGTAAGGTGTACCTGTGAACTGCTTGCGCAAACTAAAAAAGCTGTAAAAATAAAAGCTCTTTGAACTTCAGTTTGTGGAAAAAAAAAAGTATTTTCTCCGTGAGTGCGTATCGCACTCATTTGTTGTCGTACTACCGTTTGACCAAAGAGGGCGCTGTAGGTCATACCCCACTACCCTGAAGGCAATCAACCCGCGGCTGCTTTCAGTGTCTCGGTGTCGTCTGACCTGAGAGCACTGGAGGGATTCAGCTTGCGCAAGGTTGCATCCATAACACGTAAAACTCACCGGGATGCTGCTGCGAGGGGGACTTTGTGTCGCACTTTTCTACCTTTTCAACACACCTCTGCTGCTGTCCTTCAACCTGGACACTCACTATGTGATCAGGAAAGACGGAGAGCCGGGGAGTCTGTTCGGATTCTCTCTCGCCATGCACCGGCAGCTCAACCCGGACAAACGAATGTGAGTCTGTAATCTCCTCTGGAGGGAAAATCTAGAAAGTCATACTAGTGCAACCTAATCAGCATTCTCACTTTTCCCATTTACAGAATTGTAACACTATGATGCCTATTTTCCCTTTTCAAATAACCATTCAAGTTATTGTTGTCGCCTAAAGAGTACTTTGTGTGATTTGTAACAGCGTGTTATTGTGATGTATGCATTTGAACTGAGACGCATGCAGGCGGAAGACATGTGAACAAACAATGGTGACAAGTGTCATGCAAATGTGATGGAATGTCAAGCCAGGTGGCCTCTGCAGGATGAACTCTCAACTTTTGTCCACATGCACATTTTAATTTCAATATAAGGCTCGTTTGTCATTGTTTAAGTACATTATTGCTCCCCTGTTGTAGTTCTATCAGAATTTGTCTTGATAAGATCACATTACATCTTCTGGACAATTCAGAATTAAGCAACGAGACGTGGTGTAACTACTTTTTTGTTTTAAGTTTTAAGTGCGCACACTTGGAGTGATTTTGGTGTTTTTTTTTTTAATGAGGGCTGGAACGGATTGATTGCTTTTGCTTTCATTTCAAAGGTGGAATATAATATAGGATACAATACAATGTTTAGTGAGCTAGTGTGATCACGGAAGGAATTAAATCCATAACATAACAAAAAGTCTGTGCTGAAATTCTTTCAAATTCTTTCTTCATTCAAATTTACGCCCTCTTACTCTAGTCTGCCGCCATCTTGTGGTTGATAGTGGAATTACACCCAATATAAACACGAGTCAGACTAAAATGGGTTATTAACTGAACAAAAAAAAATATTATTATATAATTTGATGTAACGAATAGTCAAAATCGAGGGTGTAATGTATTCTTCAGGCCACACAATTTAAAGCTTCTGCACGTTTTTAATTAAAAAAGGAAGCTGCTAAGAGGAGATACAGTTGTAAAAGATATTTCCCTCATGGAAGTTTGTTTTCCAGAACCCTCTCTTAAATTCTGCTTACGCCTGATTTTCGGGATTATTATCATCTCCTCACCTTCCTCGAGCAAAACCTTGAGGGTTCGAGAAGGCGGCGACAGGGTCGGCGTGTCGAAGCTTGCGTCCGGCGCGAGGCTGCAAGCATGCTGACCCTGCAGCAAGCGCGAACGGAGGCGGTTAGGACGACAAGCCCTGATAACGACAGGCACTGAGATTTCGCAAAGATTACAACCTGTGGAATTTTATCTCCGCTGCTGTTTTGACTCTGGAGGGCAACTGAGAGCAGCTCACGCAGGGTGCAAACATTGGGAAATGTTCTATTTTATTATTATTATTTATTTATTTATTTTTTTTTTTACACCTTTTTGTGACTTGCGTTGTTAGTCTTGCGTAGTGTTATTGGTTATTTGGCGGAACTCTGTTTGCTAACTTCATCAATGTGATTTACAATCAGTGAAGAAATGTAGTGAAATAATGACACTCAGATTTCAATTTGCAGTGGAGCTTTGAGAAATTAATTTAATTGTTATGTCCACTTGTTTCGTAAATCATGTTTCCCCATTGAAATGAATGGAAATCCCATTCATCCGTTCCACCCCCCACAAATTTGTTTTAGTGTTTTTGTCTATTTATAAAGAAAAATATTACTCAGACAGCGTACCGTAATACCCGAACTGAATGGAATGTAGAGAAGTAAACAGTTTGTGTCATGATTTCATTTACGATCCAATTCATTGTGCTACTCAAGTGTGGTGTTCCAGCCTTGGCCACTGGGGGGCAATATAACACTACAGTCATACCGACACAAGCAAACCCTAATTACGTCCTCCATTACTTTTGTCGGTAACTCAGTAATATGTATCGTATAAGTATAGTCTTTTTTTCTTGGCGATAATACAGTAAATATGTGCCTGGCGGTAAGTATTGTTAAATTACCCAACTATATGTTCAAATAGCACTGCTTCTAAAACCGCAACTACCAATGCTAACCGTTAGCATGCCAGTTGCGTTTTGCATTGTTTGTTAGCTTTAAGCTAATGGGACTTTCCTGTTACTGCTATAAACACGATTATCTGGTGGATGATATAATGAACGGTTACGTGTTGAGAAACTCAAGGTGGATATCCAAACAAATATGAATAAAGTTTGGCGGCACGTTGGGTGGTCAGTGCATCTGTCTCAGTTGTGGGATTCAGAATTGGAAGCTCGGCCCGGCCCGCATTTTCCTGCCTTGTGTTTCTGTTTGGCAAACAGTACACATGAGCACAGATGTTAGCGCTAACCCAATGTGAGGGGTGTCCTGTGTTGCTATGGAACCCATTTATCATCGAAAACATCTCACAGTACGCCACTAAACAAAAATGTCACGAAAGGGATGAATTCTAGAGGAAAAAAATGAGCATGAGTGTCAGTGATTGTTTATCTATATGTGGCCTGTGATTGGCTGGTGACTAGTCAATGGTGTAATACGTCTTTTGCTCAAAGTCAGCTGGGATAGACTAGCTCACTCACAACTGGATAGATGGTTGACTCGTCAAACAAAAAGAAGATAACGTTAAAGACTTGTTTCCGCCCTGAAGACTTCACTTCAGATGACTCCAAATGAGTGTTGAACTTTTTTCACTGTTGCTTCCATGATGTCAGCGTGGTGCTTCACAGCTGGAAGTGGTCAGCTGTTCATTAGCTGGATAATGTGCTCAATGAGCTTTCACTTGACTAGTTGTGCTAATTAGCCACCGAGTCACATGAGCTCATCAAGGAGCCGCCTCTTGCTTGAATCTCCACCAAAAAGCCAAACCGTCAGATGTGATAAATAATAACGAACTATTTATTGCAAGCATTTACTTGTTACCAAACCCCGTTTTTACAATCACTTGAACAACAGTTGAGCAAACTATTTTCTTCGGACCTCTGATTTAAAAAATAGCGATCCAAAATGCGTTGTAGATCCAAGTTGAATTGAAATACTCAGCTAGCGTAAGCTGAGAAAACAGGCTCAATTCACCGGCCAGGCAGGGCCATCTGCGCGTTTGTAACCTGATAGATTAAACACAAATAACTCGTCATCACTCGAGGCATTCCAGGCTGACAAATTGGTCAAGTTTGGCTGTTTTCATTGAACTTTGTGTCATTTCCAAAGTGGGCATACACTCACATTGGGCTTTATTTTGAATATTTGTTCAAGTGTTGACTCAAAGATTTGATCTTTAATCAACATATGGCAGGTCAGTTGTTTGTTATGTGAATGAGTAAAAGCAGCTGCACTTCCGTGCACATCTGTGCCACCACTGCAGCGCGGTGTGTTAACAAAGAGCAGCGCAATCATTGTTTGCAGCCACCGTGTGTTCCGTTTGCACTTAAACCGCTGTGACAGACAGACACGTGACATAAGTGGCGTGTGTGCAGTGCAATTATGAACAACTTTGATGTTTATTCTGCACAAAAACTTTTGCCAAACAGTACCACAGTCTGTTTTGCAATTCACACTAGTGTTTATAACAAAATAAATCCTGTCAAGAAAAATAAACACCTACTTCCAGGTAGCGGAAGTGAACGTAGCAAAGAATGATCAAATTAAAGTTTTTAGGTGGAAGATCTGAAGGAAAGCCAACCCAAAATATTTTTGAGAAGGAAAAATAGATTTTTAAACCAGCGGAACTCTGCTCTCGGTCTCAAAGAAAAGCCATGAAAAAATATTTTATTCGGCTGCAATGAAAGAAATTATGAATGCATATCTTTTGGAAAAAAATGAGAAAACAAAAGTATTAGAAACAACTGTCGGTATGACACCATATTGTTATTACTTATTAATTCCTCTTGTGTATATTTTTTTTCTTTGCAAAGGCAGATTTTGGTGTATGTAAACGTAAGGCTATAGTCATCTCAACATTTGATGTTGCAGCACAAAAAAAAGAGCCATGCAGCATTCACTTAGTACAGGTGTGGGCAAACTATGGCCCGGGGGCCACATGCGGTCCGTTAAATGTTTTAATTCGGCCCGCCAAACTTGAAAAAAATTAAATGAATAAACCTTGTTAATGTTTTATTTTCTAAATACAATATTTTCATTTTCATTTAAAATTAAATTAATTTTTTTTCTCTGATGAGGTGAGGTCCATCCATTTGCTCCTGGTCCGGCCCCTCCGTCCAATTTTAGAACCCATTCTGGCCCACAAATCAAAAGGTTTGCCCATCCCTGACTTGGTCGAACAAACCGCTGCTTAGCAGTCAACCAGCCAGGCCGTGTTGCACGTAAATGTCAATATTAAACCTCACTTACTTGCTAAATTCTACATCTTTTCCCAGGAACTCCGCTTTACAATTGTAACACCGATGTGCTCTTCCCCATCTTGAACAGCTGTTGAGTAAGCCGGTGTGGGTTTGTATTCCTGGGCCCCGTCCTCTTTTTATTGTTATGGGAACGTCAGTTCTGCTCCAATTGAATTCTCCTTCTGGTATTACAAGACATGCGGGCGGCTGAATTGTTGTAGTTCAGGTGCTGGAATGTCAACGTGAGGGCAACTTTGAAAAAGCTCCGGTTTGTATTTGCACATCACTGCTCTTTTGTTTGAGCACTGGCTTTGCAGTTTGCTCTCGGGTCTCTCAGTCGGGTCTCCGTAGGAGGTGCGTCCTTGTTGTGCAAATGGAGCGCCACGGGCCTGGCCTAGAAGAACCTAAAAATCCAGTGAGGGAAGAGTCGAGAAGTTAGACAGGATTTCCTTTGTGTCCCTTAAGGAAATTCCTGCAGTTATGGGCAGTGCCGACAATATAGTGCAGCTTTCAAATGTAGACTTCTTGTTTGCTCTCACTGTGGTATGCAAATATTGTCAAAATCTATTATTATTTATTTGTATTGATGATACGGCACATGAGGATGTGCTTATTCTGCTTGGAATTGCTGTTTCACCATACAGCGTCATCTCCTCGTGACGGTAATTTGAGTGATAAAAGATGAGGTTTATTGTCAAGACTACTCACAGTCAAATGAAAATATTCATAGACAAAACAAGCGCCGGCTTATCAGACGTGTTTTTTCGCTTATGTCTGACTGAAAGACATTGAAGCTTCACCTTGTAAGCGAGGAGGCGGTTGTTGCTGATTTCAGAGCCGTCTCAAATGCACAACAAAGTATTTTCCTGTTCAATTTGGGGAGTTTTGTAGAGAGTGATTATTGTCAATATTGGTTGGGCCAAATGATTTTATGGAAACAATTTTTAACCCCAGGGCGCTCTGCAAATAGTCCGCATTCTACACAAGAAGCAATGTCCGGAAAACAAAAGAAGAACTGTCACTGAAAAAACTCCAAATCTGATGATGAACTGATGTGGCTCCTTTGATTTTGTTTTTTTTCCGCGAGCTGGTCGTGCAGAACACAGCATGGCTTGAACTGACACTTTTTTTTTTTTTCCAGGTTGTTGATCGGCGCCCCCCGAGCCAGAGCTTTGGGGAGACAAAATGCCAACATCACCGGAGGCCTCTACAAATGTGACATTAACTACTCTCCTGATTGTGAGCGCATTTTATTTGACAGTGAAGGTAAGAATTCATGTCCATTTCCTTTCAAGCAAACTGTATGTCCATGTCATATAAGACAAAAGCCAGTTTGTATCCTTCGACTTATCTGTGAATAAGAAGGCCAGTTTGAATTTGGCTCAAGAGTGGGAACTGCTTGAAAGTCAGCGATGTGAACCACCCAGTGATGGTCTCCGTATTGTGTTTAATAATTCATTTCTATTGTGTATCCACATTCATGCCATGGCTTTGTTTTTTGTCTAAACTTTGAAAGAGGATATCCAAGTTGAGAACAAGGAGAACCAGTGGATGGGCGTCACGGTACAAAGTCAAGGACCTGGGGGAAAGATTGTGGTAAGTGGAGTATTTACAACTATCCGTCCATCCCTTTCCTCTACCGCTTGTCTTTATTACAGCTCCTTCTGTGCAACAAGCGAGGTCTTCCCTGGACTGGAATTTTATTCAATATGTATTTCTTAAATAAAATCACCTGATTCATCAGTAATAGTTTTCTTTTGCAAATATCGTCATCAGCCTAAAAAAAAATCCGTATCAGTCAGGCCTTAGTGATGAGTCACTTGAGGTTGTCAAGATTTCCAGATGGGAAATTATGTAAATCAATGACATAATTAAAATCAATTTTAAAATCTTATTGAATTGGCATTAAAATGTCCTAAATCTACCTTTCAAAAATCTTAAAATTGTAAACACATAAGACGGATTTTATGAAATAGTAAATAGTCCTGAATCAAATAGAAATAACTTTACATTCTTAACAAAAATAATTTACCCAACGTTTCCGGTGAACACTGTTAAATCAACAGAACAAAAATCTTGTGCTTCAGACGTGCGCTCATCGCTACCAACGGCGCATGTTTGTGAACACGCCCCAAGAGGCCCGTGACATCACTGGCCGCTGCTACGTCCTGAGCCAAGACCTGACCATCGACGAGTTGTCGGACGAGGACGGCGGCAACTGGAACTTCTGCGAGGGCAGGACCAGAGGTCATGAGATGTTCGGGTCATGTCAGCAGGGTCTGGCCGCCACTTTCACCAAGGACTACCATTACCTGGTGTTCGGAGCGCCGGGAGCATACAACTGGAAAGGTCTTGACAACTTTCAAAACACGAATGCGCGGTTGGGTACGTGGGACTGATTCACTTTTCTCCCCGTCAGGCATCGTACGCGTGGAGCAAAAAAACAACACCCTGCTGGAGATGGGCGTGTATGACGACGGCCCTTACGAAGTCGGCAATGAGCTCGTCTTAAACCCGGAGCTTGTTCCTGTCCCTGCCAACAGCTACCTCGGTGAGACACTTTGCTTCATCAACCAGTTGTTGTATTTTTGAGTCCTGTAGATGGCGCTGTTGCTTTAAAAAATGGCAAGTCAGTGTGCTTTCAGCCCAATGTTGAAGAGGGAGTGCCATCCACTGGAGTCCAAAAATACTACAACTGGTTCATGAAGCAGATTTGAAGCTTCGTTTACCCATCACTACAAATTAGTGTACATTAAACGAACTGTCAACGGTTCTTGTGCATGTAGGATTCTCTCTGGACACTGGTCACAGCATCACCAGGAGGCGTGGCCTAACGGTGGTGGCTGGAGCACCCAGAGCCAATCACAGTGGAGCCGTGTTGCTGCTGAGGAAAGAGAACCAAGGCTCGGTCCGACTTGCTGTGGACCACACCCTGTACGGGCCCGGACTGGCGTCTTCTTTTGGATACGACGTAGCTGTGGCAGACCTGAATGGGGACGGGTGTGTTGCACTTTCACATCACTCTGGCGGCATTAATAGATAAATAATAAGCGCCAGGGTGCTCATGGGTGTTAGAAAAGCAACTGACAACAGCTGAACTAAACTGAAATGAAAAAAAAAATGTTTGGGATTGTGCCACCACTTCCAATTTAAAACTTGTAGTTAAGGCCCAAAAAGTATTAAAGCGCAAGCTTCAAATACAATATAGCATAGCCTCACATGCTCTACTGTAACAAATCCATATTGCCAAGCTACGGGCTACTTGACATCCAAACCAACGGGTCAAAGCACCAGGCTACTTTCTGTTGGGTTGCTAAGCAACCCGCACCCAACATAGGGACAACCTTGTGCCGTGCCTCCACCGTCACGTACAAAAACATCGATATCGTGTCTATTTGACGCAGATGGCAGGACATAGTCGTGGGAGCGCCCCAGTTCTACATGAAGGACAAAGACGTTGGAGGTGCTGTTTATGTTTACATCAACCAGGCGGGGCGATGGCGAGGCGTCACTCCTGTCCGTCTCAACGGGACGCGAGACTCCATGTTTGGCCTGGCAGTGGAAAACATTGGAGATGTTAATCAAGACTCTTATCAAGGTCGATTATTGTGGCTGCTGTCTTTTGTTGCTTTGCAACTGGAATATGCTTTTCTTAACTGTTTTTTTTTTCCCGCCATCAACCAGATATCGCCATTGGCGCACCTTATGATGATGGCGGTGCAGGAAAGGTCTACATTTTTCATGGCTCGGCAGAGGGAATAAACACACTCCCGGCTCAGGTTGGTTTGATTCAACCTCGAAGCGTAATGGATGTCAATTCCATGTTTTTGTTTCATGGTGGAATTGTTGTATTTTATTCCAGATTATTTCCGGAAAAGATAACGGCATCCGACTGTTTGGCTATTCTCTGGCAGGGAACATGGACCTGGACAGCAACTCTTATCCAGACCTCGCCGTGGGCTCTTTGTCAGACTCAGCACTCATTTACAGGTTTTTACATTCCGACGCATGACACTGTATTTCCACAAATATTTATTGGAAGCATTTATGTCCTTCACTTCGGGTCTGGAGGTTATTGATTTTTCAAACAGTTTGAGATTTGAAAGTACAGAAAGGCGATGAACATTTCTTCTCTTGAGGGAGAAATAATTTAGGTGAATTGAGGCGTTTGTTTTTTCACATGGATAATAATAAAGGCCTACCAGGATCTGCTATTTCAGAAAATATGAAGTAATTTGAACGCATTTAATATGCACTCATTGCTACACTTCTTTTTTACTTTTTTTCAGAGCAAAACCGGTCATTAGTATCCACCAAGATGTCAAAATCTCCCCACGAGAAATTGACTTGAGAATAAAGAACTGTGGAAACAACATCTGGTAATTCTTTGTATTTTTTTTTGTAAAAATTCATTCAACGTTCAAACCTCTGTCCAGTGTAATGTAACAAAAATCCATTTTCTGTCTTTAGCTTCACGGTGGACGCTTGCTTCAGCTACAAGGCAAACCCTGCTTCTTACAACCCAAGAATAAGTACGTAAATCCCCTTTGATTTTATTTTCCACGTGGAAGCCTTCTTGTGTGTCACATCTTGTTTCGTCCTCTTCCGCTGCAGCCATTGGCTATTCTGTGGAGGCGGACGGAATTCGCCGGAAACAAGGCTTGCTCTCAAGAGTTGTGTTCTTGAACAAATCCAACTCGGAAATAGAACACCAGTTTAACGGCACCTCGGACCTCCGAGGACAAAGGCAGGAAACGTGCATCAAGATAAAAGCCAAGTTGAAGGTGAAAAGAAAACTGAGAGGATCATAAAGCATCAACGCCACACATGTAGCGCATACGCAATTGCGAAACCACGTTCCATAAACAATTTTATTCAGTGATTGAATTATTCAATATGGAGGATAGGTTCCCAAAATGATTTGTGAAATGTCGAGCCACGAATATACCAAACCAAAAATATTAGGACATTCTCACTTAACTAGTTAATTAATTTCGGATTAGGCTCTTAAATTTTAAGCATGTCAACCAAAACATTTTATGCTTGCGACTTTGTGGGAACATTTTCGGGAAGGCCCTTTTTTCTCTTCCAGCATGATTGCACTAAACAGTGACCTTTGACCTCACAAATGCGCATCTGGATGAATGGACAAACATTCCCACAGACACACTCAAATCTCTTGAATATTCCCTAAGAGTGGGCGCGATCATATCTGCAGTTTTATATTTGTCTTCCATATTTTCTTATTTTGTCAAAGAAGCATAACTTAACACCTTTTTTTTTTTTAATTGCGCAGGACAACATCAAGGATAAGATGCGAAGCATTCCTATCGAGGTGTCAGCACAAATAGTTGGCATCAAGCGACAAAAAGCAAAGAGCGGCCTCCCGCAGCTTATGCCAATTTTGGACTCCTCTCAGTCAAACAAAGAGACTGTCGAGGTAAAGCAACAAATCATTTTTTATATTGAAAGAAGCAAACAGGTTGGCATTCTCACAGCTCACGCTTCATTGTATTTGTTTTTCTAGGTCAATTTCGTCAAGGAAGGATGTGGAAGTGATCATATTTGTCGCAGTAACTTGATGATGGACTACAAATTGCTGTACAAGCAAAGCAATCAAGACATTTACTCGCCTTTGCCCGTGTGAGTAACGGAAAGAACCCTTTTAAAATAAGATATGATCCCCAGAGGGAGAATTCATACGCTATAACAGCGCACTGCTTATTAAATAAAATGATCATTAAACAGAATAAAAACTGGTAGAATCAAAGTCGCAGGTCTGTTTTCAAAGGCTTGGTGACCCCTGCATTAGTTGTATGCGGGCTCCCTCTAGTGGTACAAGAAATAATTACAGCCCAAGTACCCTTCAGTTTTCAAGGCATTTTCTTATTTTGCTCACGTAGTTGATGTGCTTTATTTGCACATTTCTCCATCGATTGTCCCCATTACAACTTCAATATGTTACAAAACTTCACACCACGTGTGGTATTATTTTCTTGTTTAAAAAAAAAAAATTCCATATTCATTTTCTCTGTCTCTATGTGCGCTGCAATTGGCTAGCAACCAGTCCGGGGAGTACATACATATGAAACGCGAGAGAAAGCAAAAGTTGGATCAAGTGGATTTCCTGCCCATGTTGTTGCATGTTAAATCGCAGCATGCATTCATTCTGAAATAAGTGCTCTGTTTGTGTGTCCACAGCCGGGACAACATGTCCGTGTTTCATCTGACGTACGAGAAGAAGGACTTGGCTGTGCTGCTGACTGTCAGCAATGTGAACGGAGACGACGCCTACGAAGCCAAGCTGACGGGCTCATTCCCCGACACGCTGTCGTATTCGGGCGTCCGCTCGCATCGCAACACGGTAAAGCACAAGACCGAGCGCTATTTTATTCGGAGACATCACACAGTATCTAAAATAACAGTTGTATCGCTCCCAGAAAAACACTATAACACCGAGCCAATTAGGTGAGATGAAAGAAAGTAAAAACATTTTGTTTCCTCGCAATTGTCTAATCGGGTGACAGTCTGAAATGCAAAACTTGAGTGAAATAACGCCAAACGTTGCTTAATGTCAGAGAACGAGTCTCACCTAAATGTACTGTGTACGCTAGCCTACTTCACCCACTGAAAATCAGAATGATTGCCCCATTGTTTTGGATTTTAAGGCCATTAAGCCTTTTTCTCAATGTAGAGATGAATTTTAACATTGCTGAACATCAGGAAACTGCCGTCAATCATCATCTCACTTTTATGGTCGTTAAGCTTTTTCCTCATGAAGCAACATTAAAGGGGAAGTCAACCCCAAAATTTTCTTTACAAGTATATATTCCATGAAGGCCCACTGATCTTAACGTGACATTCTGATTAATGTTGCGTTTGTAGAATATGCAATAAGCCGTAAAATCCCCCCACTTTTTGCCATTTCGACTGAAAATGACGTCACAGTTGCGCTGGTAACAAACAATCATGGCTCATCTTTCGAAAACAGTTGAGTTGCCGTTACATGACCTGAGCAACTGTGATGTCATTTTCAGTCAACAGAAAGTAACAAAATGGCCGCCTCCTAAGATGGCAAAAAAAAAGGTGCATTTTATACTGCTTAATTTATATTCCACAAATGCTTTACTTTTGTCACATTCCCCTAGATGGACAAGCAGATCATATGTGTCGCGAATCAAAACGGCTCTCAGGCCGACTGCGAGCTTGGCAACCCGTTTAAGCAGAACTCTGAGGTACGAGCTCACGCGTTGCAATCCTTAAGCAGGACTTTTCAAGCTTTTGTTTTATTTGCATTTGAAATAAAGAAGGACTTTTCTCACTAAGGTTACATTTTACATCATCCTGAGCACTGTGGCAATGACACTGGACACCACGGAGATTGATATCGACCTGCAGCTCCAAACGTAACAACTAGTAGCCTAGCTCACATTCAGATCTGATGTGTTGTGTACTTTTTTCCGCCTAGTTTTTACATTTTCCACTTTTATTTTCATTCAGAACCAGCGTACAAGATTTGGCCCGTGTGAGCGTCAAAGCCAAAGTGATGATTGAATTGCCTTTGTCGGTGACCGGGTATGTTTGCGTCGGACCGCAAGAACATCCGTGTCAACAGAACACGTAACTAATGGACGTGAGGAGCTCATTATTATTTTGCTCGTCGCCGTCAGGGAAGCCAACCCTCATCGGGTTTCATTCGGCGGACTCGTGAGAGGCGAGAGCGCCATGAAGAGCGAGGAGGAGATCGGCAGTTTGGTCAATTACACATTCAGGGTATGTTGATATGACTCAAGTCCTCCCAGAGTCGCCATTCGGCCTCCATTTGCTCGACAGCACCTGCGAAATTTCAACAAATTGAGTGTTTATGCTAAACACGATTTGTTCTTAAACGCAATCAATTAATTTGGACATTTTTTTTTTCTCTATCAGATTAACAACTTGTGGGACGCTTCCGTCAAATCCTCACTGCACATCCAGTGGCCCAAATCCAACAGAAACGGCAAATGGCTTTTGTACCTGGTGAAAATGAACGCTAAAGAAGGAGCGCGCGACGTCATTTGTACGCCCGAGTCGGAGATCAACCCTTTAAAACACATCCAGGTCCGATTGAATACGCAAACCACTCAAGACATCAAACACGATCGCTTCCTTGCTCATTCATGAGAACGGGTCTGCTTTCAGGAGAGCTCTGCGTTCAGGACAAAGCGTGAAATTGCGCAGAAAAAAACAAGAGGCAAGACGTGCCCGCTGTCAGACAAAAATAAGATTTTGGTGAGCATTTTTTTATTGATTTTTTTCACTGTGTCAAATTTGGCTTTAAAGGGGAACTCAAGTCAAGAACATGATATGGATTATTCTTCTTAATTCTGACTCCATGAATGCAATATTAATCAGAATATGGTTTTTAGACTAGCGGGGACACATAGAACATCTTGAACTTGAGTTTTTGAGATCTAACACATTATTTACCCCTTAGGCATGTGGGAAAGATTTGCAGTGTGTGGTGCTCAAGTGCCCGCTGCATGGACTGGACGGATCCACAGTGGAACTCCGAGCTCGTCTATGGAACTCAACCTTTCTGGAGGTGACATATTACTAATTTACATTTCATGATAAGTTATTGCTTTTGTCAGTGGATTCCAGAGGTGGTAAAAGTACTCACATAAGTATAGATACTTACTGAGGGATATCGGCCGGCTGCAGGGTTTGGATCAGGGTTGTCGGTAATATTTAAAAAATTTGTCAACCGTGGGTTTGTGAAGCCTTTGAGACTTATGTCCCTTGCGTTCCCCTTTATGTACAGTAACAAAATATTTGTACTTTATTTCACGCCACTGATGGAATCACACTCAACTGATTTGGTCTTGACGCAGGATTACACTTCTCTTTCATCCTTGGACATTATTGTGAGGGCTTCACTGGTGCTCCACACTCGGTCCACAAACATGATCCTGAGAACTCCTGACACTGACGTAAGGCACAAAATGTCAGCTGGGATACGCTGTGACGTCTGCAATCATGCATTTCTAAAATCTGTTGTGTGTGTTGTTGGCAGGTGACGCTCACAGTGTTTCCAGAGAGTGCCGTGGCCCAGTATGGTGGCGCCCCCTGGTGGATCATCGTGGTGGCTGTTCTGGCGGGGATCTTGATTTTGGCATTGTTGGTCTGTCTGCTGTGGAAGGTGAGTGGAAGGAGTGACAATAGAAAAATATAAAGATAATCATAAAATGATAAAAATATAGATGACTATTCTATTTTTTTTTTTTTTTAGAAATTGCTCTTTTTATCAGAAACACAAAACAGTTTTGTTCGTTATCCAGATAAAACCCAAAAACATTGGACAGTTTTTTTCTGAAAAACGCCCAGTGATTTTTTTTTTTCTGCTTTTATTTGCGATTGTTGATTGATCACCATTGCTCCCGCCCTTCCCCTCAGTGTGGTTTCTTCAAGAGAGCATCCAAAGACCAGTACGATGCGGCCTATCACAAAGCTGAGATCCATGTTCAGCCTTCTGACAAAGACAAGCTCTCTGCCGAGGCCTGATTTTATGCTCGGAACAGGTTCAACAACAAGCGAAAACAAAAACAAAAAAAAAACTTCAGCATGTGCGGCAACTAATGAACTCACCTCAGCAGCTTTATTGTCAACGCACAAGCAGAGCCGGCCCAAGGAGTAACCTAATTAAGCAACTATTTGTTAAAGTAAAACCAAATTATCTCAAATTAAACTCAGCTAACTTAATGCTAACACATAATGGGAGACGCAAGAAGGCCCAACAAATAGTTGCGTCGTTATAAGCCTTTAAGCGACAGATATTTGAACACAAACAGTGGAGCAACACATCTAAACAGATAATATAGCAACGAAAATTACTGTGGCCAAGATCGTCCCCATGTACACTTTTCTTGCATGTACGTGACATTTTATTATATCACAGATGATTTAGATTACAAATTTATAGCTCAGGCTTGGGCCGGCTCTGCCCAGATTTAACAACAAATTGCTCTTGTGCAATCTGTGTTGCAAGATCATCGTTGCTGTGTAATTGTGTGCTCTGCAGGTGCTTCGGCTTGGCTTTTGGAAACGTTCCCTGAAATACGGAACGCATGCTTAACATTATTTCCTTCTTTTTGCATAGCCAGCGCATGTTTGTGTTTGTTTTGAATTCCTCTTTTTATTTGTCCATCCAGTGTGGCTTCTTCAAACGCTCCAAGCAGGAGGACACTGTCCCTCAGTATCACGCCGTGCGGATCCGGAAGGATTCTCCTCACAACGAAGACGGTAAAGTCAAGCTGGAGGCTTTTAAGAAGAAGCCGTGGAGGACAACGTGGGTTGACAACGAAAGTTACTCATGAGTCTTCTTTATACTTTGGATCAAGGCCAACAAATTGGTCCTAAATTTGACTTATTGCGCAATCAAATGAAGATCCAATTTAAGATATTTTATGTTTAGTGTCCAAACCAGAAAAAGACAATCCTTTATGTTAAATATTTTTCTTCATATGCTCACCGGGAGTTGCGAAGTCTTTCTACACTGTATGGATGATTTTTTTTTTTTCTACATCAATTTGTAACTTTTGTAAATATTTTCTGCACATTGAATATTTATTTTTGATAAATCATGTATGATGGAGCCAAAGATGTTGAGTCTTATGTGAACTGGACTGACACACATTTGAAAAATCAACGACAGATCTCATGTAGTGGTACGGTGTCTTTCAAGCCTTTGAAACGGAATTTGAAAAACGATGTGGATTTTTTGGGATTCAAGTACTTTTGTAGTTTTTTTTTGGGGGGGGGATAGCAATCGTACCCACTGTGAACAAATGTTTGCTTGTAGCATCGTCACTGAAAGTCATTTTTTTGTGCGAATCAAAAGGGACATAGCAAAATGTCCTGAATTTGATTACATATTCAGGAATGTAAATTGTCAAGTGGAATAAATATTATTTTTTAAAAGCTGCACATTTTTTTTTACATGAATTTATGATTCACTCTGTTGACTACCATGCAGTGATGTGAATTGTTGCAGTTCTTTATCTGCCCGATGATTTAATTTGTGAATGTGTTTGTAACTTATCCTTTAAGTGACTGAATTATTGTTTTCAATTTATTTTATTCATCAAGAAAATATTTTCTTAAAACATTGATTCAATATTTTGGACATTGACATGAAAAGAGGTGAGTCCTTTTTTTTATTTTATAAAAAAAAAAGAAAAGAAGTTGAAAAGGAAGCATCCTGTGAATGACAGCTGACAAAAAGTAAACCCCAACAATGATGAACGCTTGACTGCCTACAAAGACAAAAATATTTTGTCAATAAACACTGAAAAGTGTTTTCTATTTTTGTGGGTCAGTCAAAGGTTAAACGAAAGGTCTTCTCTTGTTCTTTGCGTTGGTTGTCACACAGTTTGGACACCTCCTCCACTCGTCTCTGCAGGAGAACGGAATTCTGGTCGATCCACTGCAGGGAGTCCATGTGGGCGTTGAGGATTTTGCAGATCTGTTGAAGCTGAGGAACGAAAAGTAAGACGTTAAGTAAAGGCTTGCAAAATTTTATGACTCAGTAAGATGCTGTGATTAGTCATTCTCATAGAGGATAAAGAATATATGCCTGTGAGCATTGTTATATTTTGTGTAAATGTATATATTTTTTTTTTATTAAGAAAAATCAAATGCCATTAAATTTCCAAACTTGCCATTTTAACTCCACAATGGAAATTTCCCAGAAATTTTACAACCCTAGTTTGGAGGACAGTGGTGTTTACTTGGCGGAATCTTACCGGGTCGCTCGTGTCTGCCGGGCCGCTTGACGTGTTGAGGTGCTCGATGATCTCCTTCAGGTCCTGCGACATCCTTTTGAGCTGCGCATCCACGTTCTCTGCCAGCTTGTACGTCCTCTCGCGCTCCTCGTCGGCGTTCTGCATATAGATGGTGCCGCTCTGCTCCTTCACCGACTCCTCCAGAGGGCACAGCACGTCCTCCAGCTCCTTCTGCTGGGACAGGATGAAGTCCAGCTCCTGATTGAGCCTCCTCTGGTCCAGCTTCACCTTCTCCATCTCCTTGTGAAGGGATGTGATCTTCTCGCCGTTCTCCACCAGCATGCGGTCCCATGCGTTGACCTGAGTGGCCTGTTGGAGGAAATGTCTCTCTTGATCTTCCAGCTCCAGGCTCCACTTGTTTATGAGGCCCTCCAGCTGGGCGTAGGTCATCACGGCAGGAGCAGCGGTGGTTGGGAGAGTGGTGGCCACTGGAGCTGCGGTTGTGGTGATGACGGGTTTGAGTCCCAGCGAGAAACTCGTCGTGGTGGCCGCCGCCGGGGCGGTGGAAGTCGGGGCGGCGCTGGAGGTTGCTGCGCCGAGAGGTTTAAGAGTGAAGGACAGGCCTCCGCCAGCTGCGGTGGTCGTTGCAGTCGGAGCCGCAGCGGGAATCGCGGTGGCACCGAAAGAAAAACCAGAACCCATCGAAGGGACTGTGGCAGTTGTTGTTGTTGGGGTCGAGAACAGAGATGGAGCCACCTGGGTCACTGCAGGGGGAGCTGGGGTTGATGAGGGTTTAATCCCCAGGCTGAAACCCCCACTCTGTGGAACTGGAGCTACTGTGGTGGAAGTGGTCTGGGCGCCCAGTGTGAGGTTTGGAGTGGCACTTGACCCAAAGGAGAAGCCGCCCACTGGTGCGCTTGTAGTCGGTGCCGCTGGGGTGACTTGGACCTTATTTCCACCAAAGCTAAAACCTCCGAATGTGAGGCCTCCAGGTGCACTTGTAGTGAGTGCGGCTGCTGCAGCCGGTTGGGTTTGGGTTTGAGCTGGAGCTGGGGTTGCTGCCCCGAAAGAGAAGCCTCCCCCCGCAGGAGCAGCCAAGCCTGAGCCCAGGCTGAAGCCAGCTGATGACGTCGCGGGTGCCGCGGTGGAGCCCGGTGTGAGACCCGCAGCCGGGGCGGGTTGAGGAGCTGAACCCAGGGTGAAGGTGGTGGGAGCGGCGGGAGTGCCGAACGCGAGACTCCCGCCGGCAGCAGTGCTCTTTACTGGGGTGCCGAAGCTAAAGCCGCCGCTGGGGTTACTATTAGCGGCGGTCAGCCCGGACGATCCGAAAGAGAAACCGCCGCCGGTGCTTCCGGTGGCTGCGGGAGTGGACGTTGTCAGGCCGAAGCTCGCGGTGGGTGCCGCTGGAGCTGTGGTCTTCGCTGTGCCGAAAGAGAAGCCCGTGGAGGGCTGTCCGAAGTTGAAGCCGCCACTCATTGTCGCTCACCGGACGATGGCAGATGACAAAATGGTTCACGCACCTCGCTGGATTTTGGCGGGTCGCGGTAGCAACTTGCTGAAAGTTGTGTCCGATGGTGACGGATGCGCTTTCGACACGGCGAAAATTATAACAAACCGATCACGGTTTACTTAACATTACAACAAGGAGCGGCGGACGCAAACTACCTGCACATCACTGTCAAAAACGTGGCTTCATTGCTCGTTCCATCGTCACACAGGAGGAGCTATGGAATGCTATTGCTAGCGGAAGTGACGACATATTTGACCGCTTCCGTTTTCTCCTGCTTCGTCAGTTTATTGGTCGTTTTTTACCTTTTATCTAATGACAGTTTTGCCAAAATGTAGTCTGAATGTTTTGAATTGGATCGATAAGACTACTTTGATCTTTTGTTTAATATGCGTGCTATACTAGCCATGTACTATACACTGTTTTCGCTCACTAAAAGACAATGTCTAAGTTTTGAACCTCGACTACAGTGGAGGACCCCTGCATACTTGCGACTCGGCACCCGCGGGATTCACGCCCGAGAGAATTCGGTCCCATTTTTCCCCTTTGGTGCACTCGCACTAAAGTTAGATGGACCCAATTTTTACATTGTTTCACGGGCAAATAAATTTAATTGGTTCACTCGTTTTATTTTTTTAAACAAAATTGCTGCCTGTATTTCTACTGGCTAATGTTATTAGTTTTCGTGGAAAACGCCTTTTGAATGTTTATCAGCGTTTTGGCGTCATTATCATTCTTATTATTTTGTTATTATGATTTGAGGATATCACAACCGTACTCATAATGCGACAGAAACACATTCAAATACGGAGTAACGTTTCGGATAAACTACGTGGTACTGTAAGGGAACTGTACATCACTATCTTGGCGGCACTTGGTGTCTTTGGGACGTAGGCTGCGTACCTTGCATACTATCGGCTTGCAGACTTGAAGCTTGCATGTGTGCCTCAAGTAATTATTAAATTGGAAACACCTCGAGGCATTAACAGGGACGATGGGGTGTGCACACATTTCCTCCAACGACACGACAGCCATTTTTAGATGTTGTTTCCGATTACATTTTTGTTTGATAGCATCTCGTTAGCAATTGAGCTAATGCAAATATATTAGCCCAGTTTTGCGAGGCCTGGACGGACGGCAACGTCGGACAACTATGAGACTTTTAAGGTTTCTGCGGAGCAGTGTCTCCATAGGGAAGGACATAGACTATTATTCCAAATTCTCGCCCTCGCCTTTGTCCATGAAGCAATTTCTGGATTTTGGTAAGACTTGACAACGTCACGTAAACTTGTTACCAATATTTACGATGCGTTTTCACGCAAGTCGCCGTTCCAAATCTGGCGACGAATTTTTACGTCAATCGGAACGCGCTATTATATCTTAATGCGGAACTAAAATCGTAATCTCCGTAAATATCTGTATGGAAAATACTAATGAATATGAAACAGGCAAGCAAAATTCCTAAAGTACGCGGCAAATGAGCGTGGCTTCTTGTGCAAAATTTATTTTAACCTCAAAATGTCAATATAAATCTATGACCCCCTTGTATACACTATCAATAAGTACTGGTTAATTGATCCACCTTAAACATTTAACGTATTGAATATCTACCTGGAAAAAAACTGTTCCGAAGTGGTCAGTGTGTGTAATATGTATCGACCTCCCTCAACCCAGGTTCCGAAAATGCTTGCGAGAAAACGTCCTTCACCTTCCTGAGACAGGAGTTGCCTGTGAGGCTGGCAAACATCATGAAGGAGATCAACTTGTTGCCAGATAACCTGCTAAGAACACCATCCGTGCGCCTGGTACAGAGCTGGTATGCGCACACTTGGCCTCATTTGTCAAATCAGTTAATGACAATGTTAATGTTTATTTTTAATTGCGTTGATCTATCATTTCGTTAACCTGCCATATGGGCAGTACATATGGTCTTGTGTTTGAATTTGAACTGGCCCGAAAATAAATGACTGGGAATTGACATGCAACCGTTTGTGCCTAAATAATTCTCTATATTTTCTACGTACAGGTATGTTCAAAGTCTCCAGGAGATCCTCGAGTTTAAAGACAAAAATGCAGGCGATGAGAAACTGACTTATGAGTATGTATTTATGTCCCACACTTTTCATCACAACTCGCCGAGTCTCATGCAATCCTCCGTCAGTTTCACAGATGCGGTGATCAAGATCCGAAATCGTCACAATGACGTCATCCCGACGATGGCTCAGGGCCTCGTGGAGTACAAGGAGACATACGGTACCGACCCGGTGGTTAGCCAGAACGTGCAGTACTTCCTGGACCGGTTCTACATGAGCAGGATCTCCATTCGCATGCTGCTCAACCAGCACAGTGAGCATCCATTATTATTATTCATTATATTCATTTTGAGCAAAACGCACACATGGAATATTACTGCTGAGGTTGTCCAATTCGTATTTGACCAATCACCAACAACTCTGGTCGACGGAACATTTTAATTCGAGATGACTTTGTTTTCCTGAACATATTTTGATGCAATTTTTTTTAAATGTCTTTTTTTTTTCAAGCATATTATTAATGGTTGACTTCTTAAGACTTGCAAAGCAGTTCACAATATTACACTTTCACTTTTCCTGCCGTGATTTAAACTTGTTCTGATTTGTAACTTGCCGTTTGTACCAACCCGTGCGTTCCCAGCGCTTCTCTTTGGCGGCAAGGTGAAAGTTAACCCAGCACATCCCAAACAAATCGGCAGCATCGACCCACACTGTCGAGTGAGTGAGGTTGTAAAAGGTGAGCACGATTCAATGAAACAAATTTCACGGGCTGCATTCATCCAAATACTGATGCTTATTTTTCCTTTTAGATGCCTATGAAAATGCAAGAAACCTTTGTGACAGATATTACATGAACTCGCCTGAGCTCATACTGGAAGAATACAATGGTAAAAATAAAATAAAAATGTATTCTTGTTATTCTTTGATGTTGATGATCTGTGGTTTGTCCTAACAGTCAAAGATCAGGGCAAACCCATTACGATGGTCTACGTCCCGTCTCACTTGTACCACATGGTGTTTGAACTGTTCAAGGTAGGTTCTGCTTTTTGAATGGCGCTCATTGCCAAAGTTTAGCCGAACACATCTCGCATGTTTTTTCCGAGTGTAGAACGCCATGCGGGCCACCATGGAGCTGTACGGAGACACCACGGAGCATCCGCCGGTTCATGTTCAGGTCGGTCTGGGAACTGAAGATCTGACAGTCAAGGTGAGTGAGTGGGGAAATAGACATCAAGCGTCACGATTCGCCTTTTGAAGAACCACGGTTGGGGAAAAAAAAAAATCAAATGGATCACTGTCTTCTGTAATCCTAAAATCAGAAATCATTGCCTCCTAACAGGTGAGCGATCGCGGAGGAGGCGTTCCCCTCCGCAAGATCGACAGGCTCTTCACGTACACGTACTCCACAGCTCCGCGACCGAGCATCGACGGATCCCGGGCTGCTCCTCTGGTGGGTCATCGTGACGTCCAATCAGAAAGTGTCCCTCACACGCGCGCTTATTTAACTCGAGTGTTTCCGACAGGCCGGTTATGGATATGGCTTACCCATCTCTCGACTGTACGCCCGCTACTTCCAAGGAGACATCAAATTGTACTCTCTGGAGGGCTACGGGACCGACGCGCTCATCTACATCCGGGTAAAGTTGTGCATTTGTCACAAATGAGGGAGAGTCCAAAATGTGAGCCGGCTCCTCCTCCTCAGGCACTGTCCACAGAGTCGATTGAGAGGCTGCCGGTGTACAACAAGTCGGCGTGGAAACACTACAAGACGATCCACGAAGCCGACGACTGGTGCGTCCCGAGCCGAGAGCCCAAGGATATGACCACCTTTCGGCGGTTCTAGAAAGGAGCCGACCGCTAGCCTGTAGAAAAGTGTCGTTTTCCGTGTTTGTTCGTGAATGGCGGTTTTGAAGGTAAGACGTTTATCCATCTTAAGCTGCACTCCATGTACTAGTGCGCGCCTCGGCACGACGAGGGCGCAGTAGTAGAGCGACGTGTATTCCTAGGAAATTTGTGTTACGCTTCGTCTGCATACATATGTAAATACACATACAAAAAAAAAATATATATATTAATATGAATGCACACAAATGCTCAAATTGGTTCCCATTTGCATGTCTTACGTGCAATTTCTGATTTTATCTGTAAAGAAATTTAGTCCGAGTTGCTGTCATGTTGAATGAGAACATGCTTTTGTTTGTTTTTCTCTTTTGGGGGCTATTTTCCTGTTTTTAAAATGTCATGGTTACATATTTACAGGCAACAAACACATTTCTTCACCGTTGTTATGTTAGATCCTCGAATCTATGCGCGGCAAATATTTTCCATTCTGTTGATCATCATCTCGATGTGTTGCCACCAATGTCTCCTCATTTCGCGTAATACTTCCGTTCTCGCCATGTTACAAAATGCTGACGCAGCATGTTTTCAATCAATGGTTTGGTTTTAAAAGTCCACTTCATTTTAAATTGTACAATTTGTTTCAGCTGTTTAAGAAGAGCAATGTGTTTCAATTACAGAGTTTCCATCTGTTGTTACTTTGAGGTTGGCGACAAAACTTTAGAACCTCCTTAAAAAAAAAACAAAAAGAAAGAAAAACTGAGACAGTCCTTCTGAAGTTTTTGCCCAAAATAAACTTGAGTCTGAGCTGCTGTAAACAAACAACATGCATGCATTTCCTTCTTTTCAATGTTCCAAACTGCAGTTTTTCCATTCCGAGCAATGAACGTTATTTTAATGGAAAAGTTTATTTGTCACCAAGTTGGAGAGACACTAATTCGGGCGTACTTTTGAACTACTGTACAGAGTGAAACATTTGGCAGTACATTGTGAATTACAAGGGACAATTTCCACAGAACAATGAGCTGCTTCAGGAAGACAAGGCAATTTGACTTTACAAGGGTTTCAAAATGATGTCATAGCCAACACACAAAGTTTATCCACTCATTCGGAATTATTCTTTAATGAGCCGTCACTCTCAACCGTTTTAATTTGTTGTTTTGTAAACTAATTTGTGAGGTCATCTTGCTTTTCCCTCATTTTCTTACGATGCAAAGAAATACAAATTGGCTGCCAGGATGGCCGAGTGGTCTAAGGCGCCGCGTTCAGGACCCAGTCTCCCCAGGAGGCCGGGGTTCGAATCTCGAATTTCCCCATTGTGGGACTAATAAAGGCATTATTATAAATTATTAATTTTTTTTTATACAAAAAGTGAACTGGCAGTGGAATGCCGTCAAACATTTCCATTTGATGGGCTATTGGTAGCTTACGCTTGTCCAGCCGAGGCAAATCAAATGATTTAGTTTGTACCAGGAAGTGTTTCTCTGATTCCGAAAACGAGAGCAAAAGTTTTCTTGCCGTTTTATCCAAAAGTGTACTAAGACGAAAGGAAGCGCTTGGCTGTGATCAGTCTTTATTCTTAGAGTCGTCCTTATCGTAGGCACGTGTTTACCGTCCAGCGGACATTGAGCGCACTTTTTTTATTTATTTTTCTCAATGACCATCGTGAGTCCAACTCAACTTTTACACATCGAGGGACAGGAAAAAGCAGAGCTGGCATGATCCTTGATTTGCTTAACTATTCTACTTAGTAGAAAACATTAGATCCTATAAAAGCAACGATTACCGGATATTGAAATGAAAAAGTAATGCAGATATTGGCACATGTATAAAACGCATTTATACATTTAAAATCTAGTCGTTCATGGAAGCATAAGACAAAATAGTGCTTTTGACTTCACTGTACAAAAACAAAGTGTTGTAATAAAATGTTATACTTGCAAAAAAAAAAAAAAAATCATGTTTCCATAGCAGTAGACGTTGGACTTCCATAAAAAAAATGTGCATGATATCATATATGAAAACATACTTTGTAATTATCACACGCAGCTTTATAGTGGTAAAAAAAAAATGGAGGCCTTCAGGCCACGCACAACGGTGAGGTTTACAATCTCGTGATTTAAAAAAAAAAAAGTGTTAGTGTTTATAATGCTGCAGGAAGATGAGGTGCTGAAATCTGAACAAAAATCCCAAGTGGCACCTTTGTCCGCTCAGCGTGGGCACTTAATGGTGTGAGACGACAACATGTCGTTTTGGGAGCCACCCGGACTTTTTCAGCAGACTGAGTCCGTATTGACCGGCAGCCGTCCACTGCGCCGTGTCTCCTTCTCTCGTTTCTCTCGTTGCTTCTCCAGCTTCTCCTGGGCCTTGCGCATTTCCTTCAGCTTTTTCTTGATGGTGGAACGATCGCTCTGACTGGACACACCGAGCACCTGAAGGACATTGTGGGGATTTAGGGCCTAGTGAACAACTCCAAACAGCTCTTTGATTTTATCTGCTCAAATCAGTTTTCTGTTTGGCTTGATGATTTAACAATTGCCCAACACACAAATTCAAACATATAGGATTAATTTTCTATTTGGTTGCAAGGCTAAATTACACTGTTAGCTGAAAAATACTACCAGTAAGTGTCTCCTCTCTACATTACAAAATGTGCTCGGGTGTGCAAAGTATGGCACCAGGGCCGCAAACAGCCCACCGACCTTTAATCTGGCCCAGTGAGCACCAGTTCTTCATTTGTTGCATTTTTGGGGTCAATTTTTGTGCTCAAGGGCCACATTTCATTTTTATAGAGAAAGATGGGTCAGGTGACTTGAACAAGTTTAAAAAAAATAAATAAATGCAATGTTAAGACAATTAAAAAAAAATGATTTTATTCATTAACCACTCAATTAAAAAAGTGTACCGCATATGCAAAGTTTTACTACGTTTTATTTTATTACAATTCATTATGAGCCAAAATATCATTATTAAAGCAAGTTAAATATTGCAGTTAATATTTGAGTACATAGAATGTGTTAATTTTCATTATTATAAATGTAATTAATTAAATCATGAGAATATGTGTTTATTTTAAAAACACTTTTACATTTTTGAAATTATTTTCTTGTTTATTTAATTTATGGAAGAACTTTTCTATACAACTCAATCACGTCCCTTGAGCATTATTTAGTTTGTCCACCTTCTGTTCCATGCACTACAATTTAAGTAAGCCCAAGCAGGGAATCCAAGCATCCACAAGATGGCAGTCTTCGACCCAGCAATGGCTGATGACCTCACAGAATTTATACTCACTCACTGCAATATGTGGATTGAGAAAGTTGTACCTTTAACTTGTCACTGTCCAGCTGCAGAAGTTGCTGCCCGTCGACTCCCTTGGCGGTGAACTCAGCCGTGTACTGGTCCATGTTCATCCCCATCAACCAGTGACACACCTGCTGATTGGTCCATTCTGAGACGGGACGGTTTTGCCATTGATAATCTTTGCCTGTGGCCACTGGCTCATCATCCAGAGTCTACAAAAAGACAATTTGGGAATACGTAAATACAAACTTTTGGTCCAAAAATCTTTTATTCCAAGTTGAGTGCTAAACATTGCGTCCTGGAGGCCTTCAGTGAGTGTCACGTGTGATCCTAGAAAGTTGGGACGAGTGCCAAGATCATGCATGATGGATGCTGGTTGAAATCATGATGGAATTTGAGACGGTAGAAGAGGAGTGCAACAAACCAAAACAACCACCCATGCCACTAAGATTTCATGCTGTGCACAATGCTCCGCGCGAGATGGCCTACCGGTCTAAGATGCACTTAACTTGACCGCGTTGGGAGCGGTGCGAGGGGCATCGGAACAAAGAGAAACACCAGTGAGCAGTCACATTGTTTGGCAGGCCACCAATGTCGTCAAGAACAGAACGTCAAGTGCTAGTTTATGTTGCACATCACAAAAGCTAGGTCGACATTTGCACTAACCAAACAAAACGGCTTGAAGAAACACACACACACATGCAATTCTCTTCTATTTCCTCTGTGTTGGGGGTTCAATCACAGCTGTGTGGGGGAGGGGCCTGAGAGAGCATGCTTAAGAGTGTCCCCTTTCAGCCCCATTCAGGCGTCCCACACAGCTTTTGTGAGCGCGCAACAAGGAGAGCACTCACCTCGCTGGAAGAGAAGATTAAAGTGTGTGAGCGCCCAGACAGATTGGGTTCAGCGACTAACCCAGAGATGTCTGAACTGGGACTGGCGGGGTTACAATCATCTATGACTGACAAACTCTGGTGGAACAAGCGGAGACAAGGAACGCATTTACAACACAACACATCAACAGTTCTTACACGGGCTCGAAGCTACGCGGGCGGACAGGGCAGTGCTACGACTTCATCATCACAATCCTACTTGATTGGAGCGTAGAAGCAAGACGGCTCACTCAGTACGAGGGCTGAACAATTATTGAAATTCAGGTTATCGGCGTGAATGCTTAAAAGACTCAAAATCAAAGTGCTTGATTAAATATTGGAACACAGATTAATTTATTGTGTTGCGTTTAAAAAAAAAAAACCCTCGGGAATTCGATTATTCTTCAAAATCGTTCAGCCCCACTCAGCACTCAATTTTTCATCGACATAACGTTCTAGAAATTGGACTGCCACCAAAACTACATCAACTTCGAAGAGACTAAATGCGGTTGGGTCAATATCACTATCAAAGTGCCTTTGGTGTCTTGATCACAGTTTAATTATATTAAAAAGAAATGATCAATTTTCAACTTTATCCAACAAATATGAAATCTAATGGAACGCGGCAAGTTTTTCGTGACGAATGGGGCAGTCTCAAAGGTACCTTATGGTGATATTGACTCAGGTAATATTGGGCGGGAAAAAAAAGTTTCTTCTTTGGGCATGAGCAAATATTGAAATAAAATGTTTGCATGCCCACGACTACGAAGGAAATAATTCATTTGTGGAGGTAAAGGGAAGTCAGCACTAGATTGCTTAGTAGCGCTCTAAGGAGTCGACAAAAGGGGGGCATACTGTACCAAATCTAACGAGCGACTGAATAAAGACGACCAGGAGAGGTTTGTCTGTTTGAAGAAAACATGATTGAGTCAGTGAGACGTGTGTTCAAGGCTTAACACACACGCACGCAGCTACCGAAGAGAAGTCTTGCTTTTACAGAAAACGTGGCGGAAACACTCGTCAAAGCATCGTGTGTATTTATGAGCGAGTGAGCATTTGACTCGAGATTATTCACGTGTTAGATGAGTGAAAAGTCACCGAATTCCTTGCCGCTCAGCGTTCCGTGATGGCCAACATGTGGATCCACTTTTTGCGGCTTTGGATTCTCGGTCGGTAAGGGCAGATGTTTGGACGTGCGTAGTAGCATTGCCCGCTTTCAATAACGATGGTGTGACGAACACGCGCAGACCGGAAAGGGATCAAGTTTTTGGCTTCACTGATGTTTTGTTAAGTTGAAATTCATTACGGGAGAAAATAGTCCGGCATTAACTCTTGTGATGGGTACAAATAGTGCGCTTGAGGGGAAATGAGGAGAAAAAAAAAATGGAGAAATCCTTCCTACCTTGTTCTTGCGATCCTGGCTTTGCTCACTGCTCTCAGCGAAGGGCAGGCTGCTGCTGGAGGACGACGGCTCCCGCTCCTTCTCTTTGTCTCCAAACCAAGAGAACGGCATACAGGTTGGGATGGAGGTCATAGAATCTGCGGGAGACAAGTTGCCGGCAGATTCTTCCAACAACTCTGCCGACCCCCTGCGCAAAAGAGTTGAGAAGAATATCAGGTTCTTTTTTCCGGAGCTAAATATTTACATTCTGTACGTGATCAGTTGTCGCGGAAATCAACTATTTACGCTCGACATTCCGTTAAGTAATCCCGCCTGGTTGAAGCGGAATAAAATGTCGCTTGTGTAAAGGTATTAAACGTGATGGAGAGGAAGAAAGAATACCTGCTGTCCAAAGACATTCTCATTGCCTCCTTGTCATGTTTTCTTCCTTTGCCGCCCGACTTGCGCAGGCCCCTGCAACGGAATTGCCCGATTCAACGCCGGGTGAGCGGAGTGGTGACGATGATGTAACGGAAACGGTGAGGAATTGTCGAAACGTACCCAAAGTCAGGAAATCGTCTTTTGGGTTTTGTTGCCGATGTGGGTTCAATTAATTCATCTGGCAAAAAAGAAATAAAAAAAAAACTAAAGAATCAATTCCCTCGGCTGTCTTGATATTTGGCGTCCTTCATACCTTTGCTGACTTTTCCTTTGACTTTGGCCTCCCTCTTTTTGACATTGTGCATTAATGCAGAAGGCGACGCTGACATTGTGGTGTCATTGAGAGAGGTCAACGACGGCCCGCCGCTGTTTTCGATGCTGTCCGCCTGCGATGGTGACAAAGACGAGCTGTTGGAGAGCTCCGACTTGCTCATCATGTCGTCTTTCGTCTCGGCCGGATCGTCTTTTTGTTGGTTCTCGGGATAGAAGACGGGCACGGGGAGGGACAGGCTCTCCTGGAAGGAGCTCCTTCTCTGAGCTTCCTGCTCCTCTCGCTCGTCGTCCTCTTCTGTTTCCTGTCGTTGTTTATGTGTTATACAACGTCATAATGTGTAATAACAATGTCACGACCGTTTTGTATTCAATGTCCATTCCGACGCGACCGAGGGGATTCCTGGCTGACCTGCGAGTGGCTCGGAGACGCTGTGAAATTCTCCTTCAGTTTGTTTCGAGAGGGAGGCTGACGTTTGGCCTTCTGGGCCAACAGACCTTTTGCTTTGTGCGCGCTGGTGTCCAGCAGCTCCGTCTCAGGGACCAGCTCGGTCCAGTCTTCCTCTACACATAAAATCAAGCTTTTATATTCCGTTATAAAATGTCATTGAATTCCAATTCTCCTTTGTACCCGTTAGTGAGTCCACCGATTGTTTGTCCGTGACCGGGACTTGGAAGGAAAGGCGATCTTCTGCCGAGTTGTGGAGATCTACACTTGAGGCTCGCGCAGACTCCAGGACTAAAATCTGGAGACAAACGCCACCAAGTATTAATATCACTTTTGCATGTCGGTTTGATGGGCTGTTTTTTTTGTTTTTTTCTTACCCTATTCCGCAAGCTCTCCACCTGTTCTTTGTACAACTTTTCTTTTTCATCTATAGTCTTCTTCAGCTCTTCCTCTTTCTTCACAAAGTCTATCTCCCTAAAGAAAAGGTTACAGAGTGTAACATTGGGAAATGCAGTGAAACGCCGCAAATGAGGTGGTGGCCAATATTCAAAGTCGCTTAGCTCCCTCGGACATAAACATAAATGAATGAATCGGACGTCATCTCCTGATGGTATTTAAAATGGTGCAGCGGACGTCTGAAAGAAAACTTGCAAGCTGCAATGCCAAATCTTGGATTTGCAAAAAAAAAAAAAAAAAAATGCATGTACCACAAAATGAGGCGACCCAAAGTAAACGCGCCGATCCCAAACAAACTCAACATGAACTCACTTCTGCTGGTAGTCTTTTAGAAGCTTCTTTGCCTTGTTGTACTTCTTGTCCAACGTCTCGTACTGGGCTTGGGTTTCTGCTAACTCTTCGTTTATTGTCTTACACAGAGCCTGAGTTTCCAGCCAATAACTTTCCAATTTGAGGATTTTTTCATTGCCATCCTCAAACTTTTGCTCCAGTGCAGACTCTCGGGCTTCCCACAGTGATTTGTCCTCCTCGGATTCCCTAAGCTGTGCACGCAAAGTTAATCATGTCTTATTTAAACGCGACACGTTCCTTCATTCACGCTTTTAGTGTTTTATAACCTTGACTTGATATTTCATTGTCGTCGTACCTTTTCCCTCAGTTGATTGATTTCAGCTGATGCAATGCTGTGTTTGAGCTGCAGCTACGGAAACAGAAAATGATGATTAGGATATGCAATCATTGAACGTCTACAAAACAAACTTGGATTTACATTTCGAATACCATTACAGGAGGAACGCGGAGGGAGGGGGAGGAGGGGTGTACCTCTTTAAATTTGAAGACCATCTGAGAGCTGTCCATAGTAGTCGGCATAAACAACGCCTCCGATTCGGGCAGCTCAAACACCTCGACTTTCCGCCCTGGAGAAAAATTCGAGCCCAGAATCTTCTCATTGGCCGCGTCGTCGTCCTCAAAGCGCTCGTCCTGAAACATGAGATCACGCATGGCAAACAAAAACACACCCTGCCAGCCCGGGAACATGCTCCGCGTGTGTCAACAACACTCCCAGAGGCACAGTTCACCACAGGCCGGAAGTCAATTCCGGAAGCATCTCCAAACATCAGCAAGCTGCCACAAAGAAGGCTCCACTGCACGTTTGCGGCAAATTTCAACTTCATCTCCGTGACCGCACATTTATACTCTATTCACATATTTTGCGAACTTCAATCCTGCGTACTTATTGAACATTCTGCAGCCTTCATCCCGCGAGCAGTCCAAATAACCAGAGTTCCGCCATAAAGACGGATGCCTGTGGTCGCCGGATCCCCAGAAAGCAAACATTCCACAACTTAGGCCGAGCGAGCGCCTTGTCAAGCAGCCGCAGCGGCAGGCTTACTCGTACGCAGCTGCTCCGTGAGACTGGATCGGGCTTTGCCGTCCCAAAGAAAAAGGACGAGGGAGGCCGTCTATGGATTGTGAGCCGCTGACTGACCTCTTCTGTGGAGTGTTCATAGGGATCATCCAGGCGCTGCTGCAGTTGCTGCTCTCGGTGCTGGTGGTTCCGCTCCTGCTCTAGCGTCTCGCTGATGAGGCGGGCGACCTCGCTCTGCGTCCCTGGCTTTTCCCGACCGATCAGAAACCTGTTTGCAACAAGGTGGTCGTTTAGTAAAGATAACCTCGCTTTGCCGACGACACGGAATTGTTTCATTTGATTAGATTTTGTGATGCCTCTTCATTCAACCCGAACGGCAGGCACGGAGTTATTTGGCAAGATATATTTTATGCGTTGCAGAAATCTTTCAAATCAGTCGATTTGGAATCTCAGCGTTGGCTGACCTCACGGTGCCTTTGGTGTTCTTGAGGACAGTTGCTGCAAACAGTTGCGTGACACCCACCAGACTGACGCCGTCCACCTCCACTATCTGGTCATTCACCTGAATGCTAAACAGGTGAGCAGAAGACAGCAATTAAAATAAGCTTGCAAAGACAATTCCGAACATGGGACACAAGGACACAGGAAGTGAGATTATTTTTGTTAGCTTCCTCGAGAGGTTATAAATAGAAGTGGTCATTTGTGTCTTATGGGTCTCAAGGCCTCCACTAGAAGTTATAAGCGTGAGCTGTGAGCTCATTCAAGAATGAGGCTGGGGAGAAAATGTGGCCTTTTTTTTTTTTTTTTTTTTGGACCCACCGTCCATCTTTCTCAGCGGCTCCGTGCTCGGTTATGGTTTTGACAAAAATGCCAAGCTTCTCCAGCCCCTGGTCCGCTCCCACCCCCATTCCGATGATGCTGATGCCGAGGCCATTGTCCCCTAGAAGCGCACAGATCACAAAAGTATGAGAAATGGTTGACCAGCATGCAAATAGGCCTCCTTTTAAATATGCAGGGCTTCGACATGATGAAAAACATTCATACTCTGCTTTGATTTATTATGTTTGGAATCCGGAATTTGATGAATCTGGCAACAGACACTTCAGAAATGTCAAATTGGAGAGACGCCCATAAAACAACAAAGAAAATTTCCACCCTTTTCTTTGCTGAGCAGTTTGGTAAAAATGACATTGTTTTCAGTGTCACTAAGCTGACCTTTCTCGATTTCCACAGCGAATACGTCCATCTTCTCCACTCGCTTCTCCAGCTCGTATTCAGCAGAAGCCGAAACGGGGTCCACGTCGTCATTGCGTCGATCATATTCCTCATTAGAGAAGGTACTGAAGACCTGTCAAGTCCAACGGAAACGGCGGTTACAAAACCTCGCGACGGTACTAAAATATTTTTTTGAAAGTTTTACAAAGAGCATGTGATGGTGTTGGTGCAAATCTTCTCATCAATATGAAAAGTTAACAGAAGGCTTAAAACATTCCAAAGATAACCAGAAAATGAATTTGATCAACGCTTCTAATAATCTGTGAGCTTGTCAGCCAGGCCCCGCAAAGCTCGGACTGGCTCCCTTCGGCTGTTTTGTGCTTCGAATTAGAAGTCTGAGCACTCGGCAGTGTGGCAGAAAGCAAAAGCGGGTGAGAAAGTAGGCCGCAGCTGGAGCGAGCTAAGAAGTCGGGGATCAATTCTCCAAGACAAGTGTTAGCGCTGTTTCATCCCCAAAAGAAAAAGTGAGTCGTTCAGAAGGAAAAAAAATAATATTCCAAAGTCGCCTTCCAAATGGGCAAGTGCTCCACACCAGCTTGAAAATGATAGCAATCAGATGTGTTGATTTCGAAATTCGATCACAAGCTCGTACAAGTCGTCGTCCGCTCACTCATTAATAGAGGATGACTAACAAAGTTTTGCGGAAAGAGCTTTTTTTCTTTTGTGCCTTACTAACAAAACAAAAAAAAAAGTGGGTGGCCTTGAATTGTTGACCAGTATTGAAGCGGGAGTCCAAGAATCAACTGAGAGCAAGAAATCTACCGGTGATATTCAATCCAAGACGGTTGAGAAACCTCGGGTGAAAGGTCATACTGGTGACGGACAGTTGCTCAGCTTTTTTCCCTTCCGATTTTCTCATTGCTAATCATTGATCCGTTCAATACGCGCTGATGTCTGCAACTGTTTTTGGATTGATATCAAAATAAATGAATGAATGTGAATGATTAAAAAAAAAAACAACAATTTCAACTCAATTTGAAAAAGTACGATAACAAAGAGGATGATTAATTGCCAATTAAAAAAAAAAGTAGCATGACTGATAAATGAAATTTGTGGCCTGCCAAGATTTGAATAAGCTATTATAAAACGCTATACAAGTGACACCCGCACATATATCCCAAAAAACGCCACCATCAAACTACTCTTCATTCGAAAAATCATTCGGTGAAACCAACTCCTCAGGCAGAATCTGCCGATTCAGCTCCCGCCCCCCCCCCAACTCAAATGCCCCGACTGTTGCTATGGACTCCCGGGCTTTTTATTTCAACTATGCTCTGCCGTTGCTGTAACCTAATCAACCGCTATCTTCCTTACAAGAGGAAAAGACAAACACCAGGTCGGTAGGAGGAGGAGAAAGCGCGGCTAAAAAATCTGTCCACGTCGGCGCTGTTTCCAACGCATTGCTTTGATACGCAAATGCAGTTCAGATGAGGGTCACGAGACAGTTGTGCTTTCTCGCCAAACGACACCCAGCAGTCGACTTGGACTCACCTCAAATGCGGACCGTACCCCAAAATTAGAACCATTGCCATCCTTGCCTCATTTCTCTCCCCGCAACAGAACACCAATGTGGGAAATGAGTTTGCAGCCGCGAGGAATGCGAGCAATAGGCGGGCTAACCGCGGACGGGGTGGAGGAGCTGCTAATCTGAGCAGACCTACAGAACACAACTTATCAAAGTACTGTAAGCGGTCAGCCCAAGACAGGCGTGGCCGCCTGGTGCACATCACAGAACATGTGAGGGGGAAAAAAAAGGAGCGTAGAGTATATGCTCTTGGATAAATTAGCCCAAGCTGAAGAAACTTTTTCATAAAGCAACAAAAGGCGGCACGGGAAAAGACCAGAGCGCCATAATGGAATCCCATTTTCAAAAGAAGTGTAAACTTGAGCAGGCTCAACAGGTTTGCTTGTACGTTTTGTCTCCAAATGTTGGCGGAAATTCGGACCCGGAGCTTAGTTGGCCTTTTCGCTGGCTTGGAACGTGATTTTAAATTGACAGCGCAGTAACATGGAGAATGATTCTGTTACAGGTTGGGTCTGTAACATGTCAGAAGAAAGAAAATGTTTTTTTCCCCACAATTTTCGAGTATTCTACCGATTATCTATCCATTACATAACTGGATAAAAATCTTAAAGAATCCACAGAACCTGCGGCTGGGACAACTTTTGCTCTTTTAGGCTTATTATTCTCAAACAGAGGTTTTTTTTTTTTTTCCCAGTTTGAACGTTTTCTGTAAACAAACAGATCCACTTAAGGTTTTGCTGCAATAAATACTTAAACGCTCGCCTCAGAGACTTTTATGAATAACTGCTTCCTCATTCCCAACTCTGCCTAGCGTACATGCGCAACATAGCACATTAAAAGTCGCGGCAGCCAATAAAAATATCTGCGTGCTGCCATAGCGCTTCAGTCTTTGTCCCCGAGATAACGCCACTGCGGCTGACGGCGCTAATTATGCAATAAGAAAACGTGCCCACTAAACAAATCCGTTCCTCTCTGAGGAATACGATTCCAATATGGGTGAACATTTAACACCGGAAAAATTGTTAATTTTATTTCCAGATGAAACCTACTATTTGTATGATACAGAAGATTTTTCAACAGGTTTTTACTCTAGGACTATGCAAGTGCATGTCGATTTATCCGATTTATACGAGACCGTAATCAGTTGCTCTTGACAACAATTTACAATGCGCCTAAATTACAAATAATCCCATCCGTTGACTAAACAATCCTTTCTTTCACCAGTAAGCAGACTTGTGTTACGCTGGTACCTAATCCTGCTTTGGGACGCAACCACAACGCAATTCTTTTCTGCCAGTCAGAATGCTTGCGCAAGCTTTGGCCTGTTTGCTCACATTTTCCTTTCCCAACTTGCGAACCTGGCCCGAGGTAACGGCCAGGTAAACAATGTAAAAATCAACTTGATGGACTTACACACACACACAAACTGTACAGTCGACCTAAAAATATCGAAAAGCTCCACAAAGTCAGCTTTTTTGTGTCCAAGCGCATTCAACGTAACAACTTTTTGTTATCGGAATGACCGAGCCAAGCAGCAGTTTAGGAAAGCAGAAACAAGCAGCGTCAACTTTGCATCACGTCTCTCTGTTGTTCTGAAGCTTTTTTGTTTGCGTGCCCTCCAGTAGGTCAGCCTCCCATCCCCTCTCCCAGGACCCCCTGCCAGGATGACTGAAAATGGAGAATCCACACCCAGAGATAACGATACGATTTTAGCGCCTGGATCAACAAAAATGTTCGCAGCCGTGTTGGATGACACTAGAATTATTATTTTTTCCTTTGTTTTATCAAAAACGCCGTATGCGGGGGAAAATGCGGTGACAATACCAAAACAGATTACACTCGACGGAAAATGACTTTTGAAAGCGAACGCATTCACAGACAGTATACATACAGAAGTATGAAAAATTAGCGACGGTACAATTGCAATTTATCGGCGCGTTAATAATTTGCCGGAATGGGAATTCATCCCACAAAAGATACAAAATCAGCTCTGTGAACCACAACAGTGCCAATAATCCCAAAGTCAACTTTCCAGATTAAAATGATCAATCATCCTCTCCAATGTCTAAAGTAGAATCATTTTAGACTCCTGTATTCGCAGATTATTGTGTATTATTTGGATCTACTTTGGTCCGAGATCCTCACGTTTTACTGTAGTATTTGTGACTTGGCGTGTCGAAGGACGGGGCCTGCCTGGCATGGTAAACGACGCGGGTGTCACGGAATTAATCGCATTAAGCGACTTTTAGCTCGTCTAAATGTTGAGCGACTTGGCGTGAGTTGCGACTGTCAGCAACTTTGTGTTTGAACGTGAAATGTTTTCTTACCAGGATGGGATCTGTGGAAAACTTGATTTTCCTCTTCGGTGACGGTCCCTCTTCGTCAGATAGTCCTGGGACCTCATAATAGTCATCATAGTCCCTGTATATTTCCTCATCGTCCTCCTCCTCATCTTCTTCTTCCTCCTCCCCCTCATCCTGATCCTCTTCCAGGAGGACCTGGTCTACATCCTTGTCATCCACAAAGGCGGCATTCTCGATCCCGTAAACCGGGGCTCCATTCACGACCGTCTTTCCGACCTGCTCCTCATCATCTTTGTCCTCTTGAATCCCACGTTGGACTTTGCCCTCCAAGGCAGCGTCTTTCTTTTTGGCGCGGCCTCTCGCCACAGCGTGATCTGGAGGGTTAGCGTTCCGTTTGTCTGGTTGACGTTTAATCGTTTGATCTTCCGATCGGCATTTGTCGCCTTGCGTAACAAACACGTTGTCTTCCCCTTCCTCGTCATCATTCTCCTCACTCTCCGAAGATTCATTCTGAACCACCACAAGCTCGGCCCGCACCACGCCGACCCCTCTGGAGTCAACTGAGGAGGTCTTTTCCCGGGTCGGACTTTTCACTGAACTCTTGTTACTTTTGGCCTTTTGGGTGGATGTGGTGGCGTAGGTGTTCTCAAAGGCACACATGTGCTGCCTCACATCACTTGGGGGCGAATTACAAGGCTTGCTTTTATCCCCCACGACAGATGTCGGGCACAGTCCGTCCCCGGATGACGAGTGTTGCCTGTAGCCAAGACAAACTGGGCTCGTCGGCTCTGGTGAGAGGCGTTTGGGAATGGCATCCTTTGTAGGCGAAATTGATTTGTAAGCTGCGTTAGTAACTGGGAATGTGGATTTAAGTCCAATATTAGACGCCGAGGATGATGTTTTGTTTGTGACACATGTTGCGTTTGGGATGTTTTTGTTCGCGCCGTCAGGTGAAGCGTTCGCGGCGTCTTTCACAGAAGTGGCTTTGTGGAAGCTGCCTCTGGTTGTCGACGTGTGGAGGGAGTGTTCAGTCACACTGTCGGATTTCGCAGTCATCGCCCCCCCTTTGGCAGCAGCTACGTTGTTTTCCTCTGCGTCATTCCCAGCCATAAAATTCTCCAACCGTTTTGACATGGGCCCCGCATTTAGTGACGCTCTCGGCACATTCTTTTTTTCATGATCGGCTTCCGGTCTGCATTTAACGCCCGATGTGGAAGTTTGCTCGGATTTGAAAGTCTCTGAAGATCCTGATGCTCTGCGTGCGGTTTTGCCCTCATCAGGAGCACTTCCCAGAGACAAACGGTTGACGACTCGGCTTGGTGAATGCTTGTCAGCGGCAGGCGGCTCAGCGATGCCCCTCTCAAAGATTTTCCTAGTCACAGAAAACTTCTCCGCCAAAGCCACTTTGTCAATCTCCCCATCCTCCCCTTTGGGAGTTTTATCTAAATTGAGAGATTCTGGGCTTGTCAGGCTGTTGAAGTTAACTCTGTGGGCGCTGACTTGAACTTGAAGCTTTGGTGGAGTCACCTGGGGAACATCAGACTTCAAAGCTGCTTTCTGGTCTTGCTGCTGCTGCTGCTGCTGCTGCTGCTCCTCGAGCTGCTGGCCATCCATCTGTAGGAATATGTTCTTGATCTTGTTCACCCTGGTACCAAAAGGTCTCCCCCGGGAGTCCTCACGGGCGTCGCTGGATCCATTTGCATATGACTTGGCAGCACCTTCTGATTTTGAGCCATCAAAGGAGCATTTGATAGCATGGAAGTCAGACTTGTATGCGTTTCTGTGGGGGGAGGCGCTCCTCAGGGTCCTCTCACTTCCTTTACTCTCCGCTTGGATCATGTTAGCGAGTTTTTTGTGTGTGTGTTTTTACTAGCTGACTTCCAATCCAAAAGATACTTGGCGGTGAATTAATCCTTCTTCACCTCAATGCAGGCAAAGTGGTGGGTCCGCCGGAGCTTTTTTCGACTAAACACACACGCGGAGGGCATCTGAGGAGGGGGAAATATAAAGTTAGTGACTTTAACAATATGACATTTACGGAGAAAGCAATTCTAAAAAATACCACATTGTGTGTAAGATCCTGTAGAATGCGACTTATTTTGTCTTCTTGAGACTACTTTTTTCTTCCTTATGCAACTACTTTTTTCTTTTCAGTTGTTTTTTACGCTCTTTAGGAATTTAGCTAATTGTATTATTTTTATTTACTGCTGGTTGGTACCCGACACTTTCTTTTTAGTTGCTTTTATTCTCGTTTGGAATTTTGCTAATTAGTTTTTTTTAATTAATTGCTGGATGGTAACCGGCCATCATTAACTTTTTTTTTTTTTTTTTTTTTTTTTTTACAAATTAACATCTTGAATAATATGATTTAAAAAAATATTGAAATTGAGGTATTACAGATTGTATTTTCGTGGATATTTTTACGTGACATTTCAGTCAAAACAGCACAGCAATAAACACATTTGTCATCTCATGAGAAAATGAAGAAAAAAGGGAGCGGAAATAACGTTAGAACTCCGCGAGAAGGCGCACAATTCTTTAATTAATGCGCGAGGCGTGTTTTACTAGCCACAAATCAAGTTAAATATTACCCAAAGTGTCTTGTAACATTGGGCAAACGTTAACTATCGGTGCAATTTTGCGCTAGCTTACAAAGCCTTTCGTCACTTCGGTTAGCTTTGTGCAAATCGATTGTTTTGTGCCGCAGAAGATTAAGTCCTAACAATGTAATAGAACTTTGAAAGCGACTTTATTCATCAATCGTTAAACGCGATTTGATCGTGGTTAAAAACATAGACAAGTAACGTCTGAAAGTTTCTGGGCTACTAGTTCAAAGCAGCGCCAATGTATCCGACTCTCATTGAACAATTCACTTAGTGTGCGTCTACTTTCAACCACTAACATTCAGAAAAATGCGGAATCGATCGCGCCGAAAGACAAACAAACCGAAGCAAATCTCACCTCCGACTCGCTTCATGGCGTCAGGCGCCGAAAGCTCGCCCAGGACGTCGCCGTTTAACCGTGTCAAAGTTGCCCCTTCTTCTCCCAGATCAGCGCCATCATTCCCCGAAACGTCGTCCTGCCTCCTCGCGCTCCCAGCAGACCTGCCGGCGGGCGAGCGGGCGCGCGCACGCACGCGGGTGGCGGGGTGGGGACTCAGTGCCTCGGGCGCGCGCGCGCATTCCAGGACAGAAGCCGCCACTTCTTCGTCTCGGCTGTTTTGTGCCTGCTTGGGCTCACCTTCCAACTTTCCTTTCATCACGGAAACACGACGACTTGCAACACAAAGCGTGGGAAAGGGATTTTTTTACTGTACGTACAACACATAATTCCACACACAAACTCCTTTATGTATACGTTCGGGCGTGGCAAAAGTACTGTACTCAAGTACGCAATAAGTACGGATCTAACGTGCGGAACTTTAAATGCTTAATTCCAAAAGTAAAAATAAATATTTTTTTTATGTCAGATTGTATCGCCGGTATCAGACAGAAACATTGTTATCTTCGAAACAATCACTTTTCGGAAAACTAAAAATATGCCATGTTTGCTGAGTAATGAATATTGCATCTTCAAAAAGAACAAGCCATTTTCCCAAACTTGTTTTTTTTGGTCAATAGTAACGCATCTTGTGACCCAAACGCACACACATAGTCAAGAAACCTTTGGTGGTGTCAATCAAAATGTTCAAAGTTCATATTAATTATTCAATTAAATATTTAGTCCCATCTGAACCTTGAATCACAATCTAGCAAATAGCTCAGTATTATCGCGGACTTATGTAACAACATGCATAATGGACTTATGTGCTAAAAGTGGCATAACCAGATGGTGATCTATTTAGCCGCCATTTTTTGCAGGGCATGACCACTTTTTCACTCCCCCGAGGTTTTATCCAATCTGCATATTTAATTGCAAAATGCATGAAATATGAATCCCTCATCACACTTCTTCCATAAAAAAACTCACTTTGAGTGAGTTATGACATTTGTTTTGTGTTGCTTAAAAAAATCCCTTAGCAGGACTTGCTTTTTGCACAGTTTCAGCCCATCAAAATTGTAAAGGAGTGTTCTGAATTGTCAGCCGGAAGTCTCTGGAAAAGGCTAAATTTGAAGGCATTTCCGTTGGTTTTATCAGACCTCTCATTCCATTTGAGACAAGCTCAGCTGATAGTCCAAGATTCATGTCTCGCTTTAGAACAGCTCTCGTGTATTTTATTTTGCAATATGAATTGTCTGTTAGGACTATTGTGTCCATTTGTTCTCGTCCTATTTAAATGTCGTTTCCAACTTTTAGCCACCATTGCGTCTTGAGCTGTCTGGAATGAGAAGAAATTATCTGAGCAGCGTCAATTATCGCGGTTCTAAACAACATTTCACTTGGGATTCAGACCAGCTCCTCTCACATAGGACATATGTAAAATAAATGTTTTAAAATGAATTCCGCACCAGCATCGCACACCCCCAATTTGATCCAACATGCAATGTAATAATGTCTTTACGAAGATGATATCCTTCAGTTTTAATGCAAGCTATGAAACGAGCCACGGCTTCTGTCACCCAAATCAATCATTTTGGGATGCCGTCTGAGTTCCTACCTCGTCACGATGGCCGAGTGGTTAAGGCGTTGGACTCGAAATCCAATGGGGTTCCCCCGCACAGGTTCGAACCCTGTTCGTGACGACTTCCGCTTTGGAACAGCTATTTAAAAGCTATCATTGGTGAAGAATTGGATTTTTCGACTGAAAAATGTGATGATGCCCTTGACTAGACCCAGTCATCTCTCAAACTGCTTGATCTTGCTTTGATATGTCTGTGAAAATGTATCCTTCTCACTGTATTTTGTTTTTTAAATCGTTCAATACGTTCAATACCATCCTGTCGTATCTTTCCAAGTCGAAAGAATCTAATTAAATGACTTGTTTGCACAAAAATGCATGCATGCGTCCTTGTGTTTACTATTTCCACCTTTCTGGATCATCTCCTAGCAACAATGGGTCCGAAAGGCCTTCTATACACACACACAGTCAGTGGGCTTTCTCCTTGGAGTAACATGGCATGCAACAGCCAAGGCAATGGTTGCTATGGCAACCTCTCACACAATGTTGAAAGAGCGGGATTTTAAAAGCAAGCAGGTGATATCTGATCAGAAACTGGTTAAACACTGATAAAAACATCTTGGCCTTCTGCTTCTCCAAACTGTTGTGAGGGTTCCAAACTGTGCAGTATGATGTTGACAGACTTTTAAGGTGGTAAGCAGCATTGTAGGAATTCGGGTACTTAGCTATTTGCAATGTGGCCCAAGCTTAGGCTTCCACGACTGAACATTAAGTTAGGCAAAGCAAAGAACCAAAATCCTCCACAATAAATCTGAATTGAAACCTTTTCCGTCGAGGTTGAAGTCAAATGATCCTTTACAGAGTGAATGCTGCACCCTTTTGGCAGAAAAGGGTAGTGCATTTGATTTATTGCTTTCTGAAATATGAACAGATGGCCAGACACAAAACAGAGAACCCATAAAGTATCAACCTGCAAATTCTGTGGGGGGCTATTCACATAAATATATTTCATGAGAAAATGTGCAATAAAAATATTATTTATGAACTTCAACAATGTAGCAAAGTAAAAATATTGTACACAATGAAAAATATCTCTTTGAGTTTCATTGGAAATAGTTTTCATTGAATTAAAAAAATATGGCGAGAATTTCCTCATATTTATTTTTTTAAGCGTTAAGCAATTATATTGATTTCTCTTCATGCACTTGCTTGGGTCAGCATAATTTGTTCTGGTTAATTTAACAAATCTAATATGACTGGGTGCAACTTTATTTATTTGGGTTAAATAAACTGAATTTATTTTGCATGGCACACTTAATAAGTCTAAGTCTATTAAAACCTAACCTGTGACATCTCAGCACAAACACGATTTAAATGTGAAGTTTGAACTTGATTTAACAAACAGGATATTGATAATAGATTACATGTTACATTCAGTGTTACGTGTTTAATCAATAATCCAAAAAATGAGCCTTATAGCGCTTGTATTGACTGCGAGAAAGCATTGCATCTGTGTTGGAGGAACAACGTGATTCAAAAAAGAAAAAAAAAAGTTGCGTTGGCATGCACAGTTTTCTTCAGTGTTGGCAGCACAGGTTTTGTGGCGTTACGCCACTTAATTTAGTGCCATTGTTTGTTACCAAGGCAACTGCAGGACATCAATGGACCTTTTTTTAGTTAAAGGCCTCCTTATGCAGGGCATCACATTCTCACGACTGTGGTTTTGTTCTAGCTTTAAAGACAGCAGGGGAAGAAGTAGTCAGCTGTATGTCAGGAACCAATTGTTTTCTTTTTATTGTTTTTTTTTCTTTATCACGTTACTACATCTTGTTTGCCGCCTATCCACAAGTAGGAACGATGTTAAAGCAGGTACCGACCATCACGGCTCAGCTTATTTCTAGGTTTGGTCACGTGACGTAGGTTGAGTTTTGCCACTCTGGATATGTGATGTCATTTTCACGCGACAGCAAGTAGTTAGTGCAAGCAAAATGGCAGCCCTCTGTTTGATATGGCTAAAAAAAAGGGGTGGATTTTTCTACACAATTCACATTCCACAAACGCTATATTAAGAATACTTGACTGTGTTTAGACTAGTGGGGGTGCATAGAACATATTATTGGAAAGAAAAGTTTTGAGTTTACTTCCCCTTTAATTGTTCTTCACTGTGTAAAAAACTGCATTGCTTTGGGTATGAACGGTGCTCTATAAATGTCTTAAGCTAAAAAAAAAATACTCTGTTGCTTGCAACTGTAGAAAATAACAATTGAATTAAATCGATCATTTCTATTACAGTAAATACATTTTAAAAAGTACATCAGGGGAATAACATTCACTAAATGACTAAAATATAATGATGAATAAATAAAATATTGTATACGGTTAAAAAAAATCCATAAACAAAGAAAAAATAACCAAGACATTTAAAAAACAATGTCAATCACCGCACCATAAATTTTATCACCAATTTTGACGCAAAGGGGGTGATTATCGATCTTTTCCTAGGAACTAATAGACCTGGTATTTCATCTGCATGTTTTTTTTTTCTGAGTCGCATCGCTTCGCGGTTTCAATTCACAAGAGCAGAGACAAGATGGTAGCAGCTCACGCTTCCTCAAAGTCTGAACCTGCCGAGTGGATTGTTTGCCTGGATAAAAGGTAACGTTTACTCAATAGTGTTATTAGAATCACTTTTATATCGACGACTAACAAAAGGTCGGTGCGGTTTTTGTTTGTCGTGCACGAGTCGGTTGACGTCGTGCTCGTTGAACAAAATACACGACTTTCTCCATTCTACGATTCGATTAGACATTCTTGATCAAATACGTTCCCAGGAAAGCTAATTTGACCAAAAGTTGAGTATTTGAAGTCGGAATTAAAAAATAAAAGTTGATGTGCAAGTCAGTGTGGCTTCTTTCAGTGGCAATTCATTCAAGACGTGTCAGATTTTTAGTAATTTTAGTGATGTAAATCTTCTCAGCATAATGGCCTACTCCGTCAAACGTCAGACACATTTTTGTTCCTTCTCTACTCATTACCTATTTGATCTTTATTTTTTTTTTGCCTGCTCTACAGACCTCTAGAGCGCTCAGGGGAAGATGTCAACACCATCCTGGCTCATCTGCAAAATGTGAAGCTCTTTAAAAGCTTCCACCCTTTTTTGCTCCATCAGATCTGTCTCTCTTGTTTCTACGAAAGCCTGGAGAGGGGCATCACATGTGCGTTCACTGACAAACATTCACATTTATTCTTGTTCAGAGTTCATTCAACACCATCAAGAAGATGTTTCCGTTTTACTTATTTACAATCAATCAAATTATGCTGTTTTATTTTTTTTGCACTCCAGTGTATCGCCAGGGAGACATTGGCACCAACTGGTATGCAGTCCTCTCTGGTTCACTCGATGTAAAAGTGTCAGAGACATCAAAATATCAGGTAGAGTTTGATGTTGTTTCTTCTACCTTATGGATGACCAGTAACACCCACACTTCCACTCCTTCCATTGCGGAGCTGCGGTAATGCTATTTTGTGGATCTATTTGTTCTGCCTATTGTTTATTTGATGGCGGCACACTTGCGTTTGATATTGTATTTGAAAACAGGAAGTATTTCGAGCTCATCCTATTTTGTGCTGATGATTATTGAATATGAAATCCTGCATTTTACAGCGACAGAAAGTGATGGCAGTAGGTTTATTTCGTCGTGTACCGTACATCTTTCGGCATGATTTTTCTGGTAAGCTGATAGGTTTGTAGGTTTGGAAAAAAAGAGTTTGTTTACTGTAAACTCATAAATGGATCAGCACATCATATACTTTTGATTTAATACATTTGTGTTATCCATTGCTATTCCTATCACAATTTTTGTTAGCTATCTGTCTATATATAATATGTTTTTAAATTTATTCTGCATCATAACTCTGCAATGGAGTGGGATTTGCTTTACTGAATAGCATATTCTACTGATCTCAAAATGTTTACACGAACTCCCTCTAGTGGTACTTGAAAGAATTAAATACAAATACAATTTACAACATGAAATATAATCAGACAGAATTAAACTTGTAGCAAAGCATACATGCTGTTTATATGTTGTGTTATTTTAATGCCACTAGTAAATACTCAGTTGCCGTTCTACACCACTGCAAACCTGCATAGAACTGTGTGTGTTCCCAACATAGGATGCGGTTACCATATGCACGCTGCGGACTGGCGCAGCTTTTGGGGAGTCGATACTGAACGACACCCCCAGACACGCGACCATCGTCACAAGGGAGTTCAGTGAGTTGCTGTGCATTGGACAGACGGAGTTCAAGTCTCTGTGGGAGGTGAGAAGCTCACTTTTGACGCCTCCTTGTTGTTTTTCGTGAGGGCTGAGGTCCACAGCCACTCACAAAAGATGAAAATATGTGCGGGAGACAATGTAACAAACCTTTTTTCTCATATACACATCATCGCCCTCCCACATGCTTAAGACACGATTAGATGTGTTCAAACATCTCTTGCAAGCCAGTTGGGCCGCCCTAAACGATTATTTTGGTAGTCAACTTATCAGCAACAGTCATCGCGATTAGTCGACTAATGGAATTGCATGTCGCACCAGCAAGCGGATTTAATATCAAGCGACAGACTCACTGCAGATACCACAAAAATCTGTGAAAGTCTGTTTTGTGACGTATAATACATTTTCCTAGTGGATTTGAAAAAAGTTACCAAAGCATCCTTGTCTAAGCCAAAAGTGTGGGTGGTTTTTTAAGGAATTTATTCAGTTTATTTACTGTTGGTACTAACTTTCAGTTTGAGGCTATGGCCACTAGATGGCAGTAGTGAGCTTTTAGAGAATCAGAGCTTTCGCTTGTCAGATTTTTGTGTGTTCATTATTGCCAACCAAAACTAGATACAAAGTTCTTCTCTTCCGATATGAATAACATGTAATAGACGAGTTTATACTCTAAATTGCGTGTGAGGTGTCTGAGGTTGATTTTCTTTGCTGGTGCCGCTGTTGTTGTTGTTGAGCAACGAGATAATTCGGGCCAATTGTATCTCGTTGTTGTCAGGAACTCTTCGTTGGGCCCAACACCTCGTGAAGGTGGTTCTTGTAGTTGGGCTGCTGGTGCTGCTGTTCTGAATTGGTTTCCTGAGTGGGACAGCCCATTTCCTCTGGGACGAAGGTCATAGGAGCTGTTAAATTACAGGCTATGTGCGTACGTCGGTCAGTGCACTCGCACCTGTAGGCCTTCAATCCAACTGGATGTGTGGTTGCATCTTGCGTGGAAATAACGGGCTTCACATCACCTCTGCCACCGCCGAAGCAAGGTTTGTTTCACATGAGATGTTGTGACTCATTGGCGTTGTGGCATGCAGCCAACCGAGCTAACTAAGATCAAGCTTGACACATATTGAGAATCTGATTTTATTTTGTCGTTGTTTTCATGTTTGCAATTTTGGCAGGCAATGTGCTGTATGTTCATTTGACATTATGTGCTGATTTTTTTGTTTGAAACAAAAGTCATTTGTTCCAGCAATGTCTTCTTTCTTCTTTTTTAGCCTTTGGGTTCCACAAAGTCTGCGTCCAATAAACCATGACAGACATTTACGGCTTTACTTTGATTTTCTCTTGTTAGATTTTTTGCGACTGAAGTGTCACCAAAGGGAAATCTGCATAATTTATTTGTTCACTGATCGTCATTTGGCTCTTGGTGTGGGGAGGTTTTCCGGAATCATTTTCTGGCACGCGCTCTTATTAACTCCTGCCAGTTTCACGACAAAGCATAAAAAAGGTCTTCTTGTGCCTGATGCTATCAAAGTTGATGCCTGCTAGTTCGGATGACCAAGTCCATCCCAACCCACTCCCTTGGGCGACATGCGGGCAGTTGCAGACGTTTCATTGACAGAGGCCTTGAAGTGTGTCATTATTTTGGTGAACAGTGAGATGAAAAAGGAACAGAGATTAAAAAGGGCTCGGTAGCCATTTTTCTTTGTGGCTTCACATTGATTCAATGAAATTAGGTTAATTCTTTTTTTATTTGATTTAATTAATTAATTAATTTATTTATGAGTATGTAGTGTTGCAGGCTATTATTGTAAGTTCACTTTTTTTTTTTTCACGACTGGTGCATATTGGACGCATGATAAGTGCTGCTGTTTATTTTAGCATGCCGTTTTAAAATTTGGTTTTGTTGCATTGGTGCCTGCCTCCACCACAGTGACTCAGGTTTTCACGCACCTCAGCTTGTGACACAAACAGAACTCTGTCCACTGCTCTTGAGTGGTCACGTGATTGTTTTATCCAACAGAACTGAGCGCAGGACCACTTTCCATCTCACTTTGCTTCTTTGATTAGAAGAGGAAAGCTTGGATTGTAAGGTAGCACATAGCTGGGTGGAGGTCGCTTTGATATTTTGCTTGAAATGTCATGAAATACTCGACATTACGCTTGATTTAATTGTGTCGAAAATGCTGATAGCCGTATGTTGCTCATGTGTTTATGCTTTGGGCGTGACCGAGAGAGTAGGTGGGGGAAATTGTGTTATGTGCCACTGCCATTGGTCCATATAGAAACAGCCTGCAGGAAAAGCTGATGAACAGGAAATGACAGGGACATCGTGTGCCATCTAATATCTAAGGATTGAGTGGATTTGGGGGCGGGAGGGAGGGCGTGTGGGTATTCGTAGCTGGTCACATCCCAGGCCTCAGTCCCACCGGGCGCATGGCAAGAGCGGGATGATTCTATCTGTATTATTTCCTTTTCTGCACGCTCGAGTTGTTACATCATCAAACGACCCCAACTCTAAACTACTTGAAAAGGAAATGACCATCATTAACATCAAATAATACAAATAGATTGCAAAAAAGATGAAATGCACCACACCCACAACAAGGCGAATAGTTTCAAAGTGGACCAAAAATCTGCCACTTGTAAAAAAAAAAAAAAAAAAGAAATCAAATAAATAAAAATGTATGAAGCTCCTCAACTTACGTTAACATAGTTCTTTGGCATCAAGATGGTGGCAAAGCACTAGATGAAGTTCTTCAACTCACTTCAACATACGTGAAATTATTCCCTTTGCTGGTTTACAAGAACTTTTAATGTTGCAGGATTTTGAACAAATCTTAAAATGCCAAATCTCAACCAATCCTCACACTTCCTTGTAAAAGCAATGGCGCGGTCTATTTTGAATCATTTTTTAACCAAATGGCAGAGCTCAGAGGAAATGAGGGAGGGAGGAGAAAGAGAGGGAGAGAGAATGTGTTAAGTAATCACCTAGCAACCAGCGCTCAGAAGCAGTCGACTGGCTGCACTCTGAAAATGACACAGCCAGCTCACTTTGCTCTCTGAGTGACGGAGCGACCACGTTGGATGTCTCCGATAATCCATGACTGCTGTGTGTCTGGGATAAAGAGGGCGTGTAGGATTTTGCAGTCAATAACATCACAGAGATACGAAGGTAGCAGGTGAGCAATATTTTCTCATTTCATTTGTCACTTCTATAAAGTGTAAAAAAAAAAATATATATACCGACACAAAAATATATATATTGCTCATGTCTGCAAGTGTTTTAGCAGGGCAGTAAACTGAGGTTTCAATTCACAGCATTGAAATTTTTTCAGTCTGCGCTCGTTCTGAATATTTAATAGTATTCAAATTCACATTACAATGTAATACCATTTTTGAATCCCAAAAGGATGTGATCACAATTCGATTTATTTTTCCAAATTGTCCAGACCTACTCTGATTCTATAGATGGCATGTAAGTTATGTTGCCCACTAGGGTAGAGTTTTCCAAATCAAGCTGTGCATTCATGCAGAGTGATGCTCACAATGCAACAATGTGTTCAAGCGTGAAGGAAGCTTCAAGTCAACAACACAACGCATTGACTGCGCTGTAACACAGTTTCGCTTCTTCCGAGTTTGACCTTCGGGACAATTTAGGATGACATTGTTGGGAAGAGTTTCAGTCAAGTCAGGGTGTTGGAGCATAAACAACGGACTCAATTTTGACAGATGAGTTCAGAATGTTTTTCTTGGAAGATCTTGAACTAATTTCTAATACAATATGCGATATAGCGACAGGTCCGGCCCACGTATAGCAAAAATATGTGTGTAATCGTCGCCCATTGAACAGCATTGGGGGGATTTTTTTATTTCTTAGACCCCAAAAATCTTTAAAAAAATGCTGATAAACACTCAATATCCATTTTCCTCCCCACAAAATATTTAAAATTAAAATAAAATTTGTGAGTCTGCAAGTCAGGGTGCCTGTTGCAAAAATGAAAAAAAAATCAATTGAATTTATAATAATTATTATTTTTTTTAATCATAAGTACAATGTCATTGAACAAAACTTAAAATTAAAACTAGGATAAAGTAGTACAAATCAACACAAACAAAATTTATGATATACTTTTTGCACTAGGCTCCTCATCCTGGCTGATTTTTTTTTTTTTTTTTTTTCATTACTGATTTATTTTATGATTTATCTGTGAAGTTCAATCTTGGTAGTTGAATAAATACTTGAATTATAAATAATCATGTTAATTAATTGTGATTTTGATATCAGTCCAAATGATTACATAGCAGAAAATGGCGCCGGATGCTCTCAAAGAAGGTCTTAATGGATTTGCTGCATGATGCATGGAATGACGCACAAGAAGAGCAGATGAGTGCTTTTTGCACAACAGACAAATGTTTTTGTAATCCTCCTTGAAGTTGACAAACCCCTCACCCCAGGTTGAAAGGTTTGAACCCTCAGGGAAGGGCAGCTTTATTGGCTCAGTGGCTTGAGTTCATTTGTTCAAGCGTTATTTGGTTTTACTGCACCTCGCTAATCCCAAATCCCTTAATTGCCAACAAAGACAAAACTGCTTTGTCAAAGTGACTCTGGCGGCTTCATTTCAATTCGAAAATATTGATTAACGCTTGAATAATTAAATCGATTCTGTGATTGCATGCAGAACCCTTGAAAATTAAATTTGAACTTCGATGCTTTTAAAATGTGTTTTTTTTTTTGTAATACTGTATTTAGCTTTAAGAACCCTGACACCTGTGAGTGACTAATTGAGATTACATAAAATCAAATATCTTTGCCTGGTTTTTCAGTTCGGGTTTATTTCAAGATGAATTAGGCTCGTTGATTGGAAATTTCATCACAATTTCCCCTTTTTCCGTTCCAAATTTCTATTTTGGTAATTTCATTTTTTTTTTTTAGTTCACTACCATGTCGGAGTTGAATTTCCCCCTCACGGTACCTTGAATATTTGAATGGCTCATTGGCTGTTTTTGGACCAACTGGGGTCCTTTTTTACAAGCGTGCACGGGTTCAGCACAGTGCTCATTACGTAATGTCAGTGATGACTGCGGGGAACAATGATGTTTAAGACTCAGTCATGCTCTGCTGACTCGGTGGCTCGCCGCATCGCGAATGCCATTAAAGGGCTACGCGCTCACTGAGAGATGTCTAATCTAACGGTTGCGTAACAAGATGAAAGGAGGACTTGAACGTGAGCTTCCATATTGGACCTGTCTGTGATGATGGGTGGACATCAAGATGATGTTTCGGGCTGAAAATGGCAAATATCGTCGCTGTCGGGTGGAAAACTCATGTTCTCAAAGATTTTTTTTAAATTTTATTTTGCGAGAAAAATTATAATTTTTTTGGCGCCTTTGACTGTCTGAGAAGTTGATTACGAGGTCACCTCTCCTTGCCTTCATGGGAGCTTTGCAGCATTATGTTGCCTCAAGATTGAAAGTCTTTTTTTTTTTTTTCCCAGACAAAAAATCTGTGAAAATAGTTAAAATGGTTTGGATTACATTGTACCAAGCCCTGTTTTGTTGAAAGTCATTAGCTGTAAAACGACACTGAATAACGAAGCCCGTCAGCCACTGGAATAAATTTCCGTGCAGATTAACTTTTGCCAGCATTCATTTAGTAATTACTCTCGTAGGCAATAACATTGGCAAATAGGGCTTTGTATTGATTCGAATTTCCCAAATCGAAATCGCTTTTTCAATTCCCGATTCACTTAGATTTTTTTCGATTCAATCAAAGATTATCTTTGGGATGGATGGCATTCTCAGAAGATCCAATGCTGCAATTAGTTCAAACTTCTTGCTGTCAAGTGCATTTGTAAAAATATATGATTTTGTTTTGATACGCTACTTTCGCGTAGTGACAAGATGTCACGTGACACGTGAAGTCAGGTAAACTTATGGGGGGGAAAAGACCAAATATTCTTTTAAATCGGACATTTTTTTTTCTTTTAATGGATATTAATAGATGATGAATCCCAAATGAAGCATAAAGGAAACAAATGAGGCAGTATTATGATGTAGCTCTCGAAGAGGCAAAAAAAAAAAAGAGCTTTTGTCCTCAATTACCGGATAAGACTCAATGAAAGTGTTTTTTTTTTTTACCAAGACACACGCGATGTTGACAATTTAAAGTGAGACAATACTTTTTTTTTTTTTAATTCTAGAAGTATCATCAGCGCATGGCTGGAGTCCTCGTCCCCCCCTATGGTGTGATGGAGGCTGGTGCTGACAGTGAGTCACTACATTGTTGTCATTTTATTTATTTATTTTTCATCACTTCATCTCGTTGAACCTCACGCTGAGGCTGACTTCATCCCAACTCCTTTAAATGTTGAAATTTGATTTGTAATATTTTGAAGATCTGCCAGAGAGGAATTGACATTAAAGTGTGACAGCATTGTGATGTTTTGCACACACAATAACAATAAAACTCTGCTTAACCAGACCAGCTGCATTGTTCTGAAGGCTGATATTTTTATCAAGGCTTTCTTGGTGCAAGTTAATTTAATATTCACTGAGCTTTGCTCAAACAACGCTCTTACAGTTGCTTTGTGGTCGTGTACAATGAAAGTGACAAATAGTTTTCTTGGGGGGGAGTTTGACAAAAAAGTTGAGTCAGTTCAGTTCAGTTTAGGGCTGCTTGATTAGGGAAAAAATATTCATCATGAATATTTTAGTAATTATTGCAAGCATTATTTTTTGGTAGACAAAACAAAATATATAATGTATAAAATGGAAACAACATTCAAATAAGTCACATTTATTTTATTGTAAAAATATTTTTAAAAAAGTGTAAATATGGGTATTATTTCCTTGTTTAAAGAAATAAATGCATTGGAGTTTCCTCCCGATGCACTTATAAATTACCATCAAACTGTTGCAACATTTAAATGAACAATTTCAATACAACGCTCTAATTTTTAACTTTAATATTAGACATTGCAAAATGATTACTATTTTAACAATGTTATTGATATAATATAACAATATTTTTGAGTATAATAATCTTAATTCAATTTCCATTAATTGCACGGCCCGAGTTCAGGCAATTCGACTTGTGGACATATTTCATTAGTTCATTTTCATTTTGGAAAGATGATCTATTTTGACACTCGCTAACAGACGCACAAACACAACCTTTTTTAAAAAATTTTTTTTAAGGTCCATCATCGAGAAATTAGGTTGCCTGGGTGCACAACTTGCTCTCAGTGGTTATTAGATTGTTATTAACATGTTCGAATCTAGTATTCATTAATGTTACGTCACTTTGAGTTGAGTGTCCCTGTACGAACCCCATTTTTCTATTTCTACAGCGTTCAGTGCAGTACTTCACACTCTGCACGATGCATGAATGCATTAGGAAATCATACAAGAATCATGCCGTTGGAGGCTGCTGCTCGCTCCAGCACTTACGATTTTCGTACGGGTGTAAATTAAACATGTTTTCATGTAGAAGCACACACTATGCACACTATTTTTTTTATTGCTCTCCCAAACAGGAATGCCGGACAAAGAGAACATAAGTAACAACTTGTTTGCTTCTCCCACCGGGCACCCAACGAAGGTACTTTCCCCCTTTGTCTTGCTATGGAGCACAATCAGTCGCTTTTGCTTATCTGCTTGACTTTCATAACACGGCTTCCGTATCACCTGACGTTCGCAACATCCTTTACAATTACAGCATCAATAGAAATGAGCCTAGAATGTAGTGTTTGTTTAAAGTTGGTTTAAATATAAACGTGATCACTGTCCAGTCTTCCATCCTGTCCCACCTCGCTGTTGTTGTCCTTTCCTGCTCGCCTTGCGTAACGTGACACTCCGGCTGATTGATAGTCTTGCGGAGGAAATTGTACTAGACTACGATGGCGACATGATTATTACATCAGGGTAATATTTATTTTAGTCACCGATTTAGAACATTTTTAGTCTGTAGAATGAATAACTGCACGTAGGTGTCCACTAAAGCGTGCAGAATGAAATGTATATTGTCACATATGCCTCCGTGTTCAATCAGTTCATTTTGTGCTGTTATATTCCTGTCACTGTGTTTTTATTTATTTTTTTTTTTTGGCTTAACTTTATTTTACAGAAGTCATTGATTGACAGTCCAGCTAAAGCCCGCAGCACGTGGCTCTCCCAGGTAGGAAACCAAACCAACTGATGAAGTTGTAACCTAACTATTTAGAAAAATAGTCAAATTGATATTTTTTTTGCCCAATATTTCAATTGAGATTTAATATGTAATATATTTTTTTTCAACTTCCCATTACCATTTTTTTTACATCTTTGAGTTCAGGTGCCCTCTGAAAAGATCCTGCGCGCGGGCAAGGTTCTCCGCAACGCCATCCTGTCCAGATCACCTCATATGATCCGGGACAGAAAGTACCATCTGAAAACATACAGGTGAATTTCATACTTTATTTGAGGGTGGACCTTTTTTTTCCCTAAATTTGCATTCTAGAAAATTCCAAAATTGTCCCAAAATATTTTAATGGTCTTTAACTACACTTTTAAAATAATGGAAACATTTAAACGTATATATTGCTGCTGTCGGGCCAACCACTCGGAAGTCACATTTTAGTGATATCCATATTTTTTTCAAAAATCTATAGTATAGATTCTATACTATGGATCAGTCCACATAGGCGTAAAAAGCAGGATTTAAAAGGATTTGACTTGATTTCACTGATCTTAAAACAAAACTAGACTGCGATGAAATTCTTCCTGTTTTCATTCCTCTTCTTTCAAATTTACAAACTAAATAAACATGGACTAAAATAGTTCCTAATTATACGAAAAAAAAAACAAAAAAACCCTGGAACCCACGATGGAGTGCCGTTTACTGTAACGCGCCGCAGTTGTAACAGGTCATAACAGTTCTTTACAAGATCTCACATCATCTTGGCGTGTTTTACCAGGCGGTGTTGCGTGGGAACAGAGCTGGTCGACTGGCAGCTGCAGCACAACTCCTGCGTGCACTCTCGCCTTCAAGCTGTGGCCACGTGGCAGGTGCTTCTGGAGGAAGGCGTTCTCTGCCATGGTGACGAGCCGTTCAACGCCCCAGTCGAGCTGTGAGCGCAATATTTTAACCGTCGCATCCCGTCATTCTATTTTCATTGAATGTGACCCAGTGGACGAGGAGCCAAGCTTTCAGGACAAAAACCTTTTCTACCGCTTCCTGGATGATGCCGAGGAGGAGACCTCGTTACCCGGCGAGGACGAGAGGAGGGAGAGCCAAGAGGAGCTGCAGGATACTTTGCTACTCCTCTCGCAGATGGGGCCTGACGCCTACATGAGGATGATTCTCCGGAAACGGTAAAGTTCCCAGGCAATTCATTTGGCTTAATCTGTGTGACGTCATAATAACCTCATGTTGTTTTCTCTTTGCAAGGCCGTCTGAGAGAACAGAAGATGATTTAGAGATCATTTATGAGGAGCTGCTCCACATCAAGGCCTTAGCGCACCTTTCCACCACTGTGCGTATACTTTTCTTCTTCAGCAAGAGTGTCAAACTCATTTTTGTGGACGGGCCACATCGCAGTTATGGTTTCCTTCATTTTTACTGCAAACCCATATAAATGTGTGACCACCTTGCGTCGTCACATGCGCACAACAAATTGATGGGAAGCCAGTTATGAAATCAGAAGCCAGTATTTTAAAAGAGGCGCTTTGGTAACAAATAAATGGCAATATCTTCTATCTATGTTGTTAAAAGTGAATGAAATGTGCTAGAAACAGGAAGTTGACGCACATGATTTGCCCCTCGCGGGCCATTTAAAATGAGGTCGCGGGCCAGATCTGGCGCCCGGGCCTTGAGTTTACTATTCTATAGTATTTTGTGTTTTTTTTTTTTTTTTTTGTCTTTTATATAAGATTCCCCTTATATAATACAGCCCCTTAAAGTCACCTTTGAAAAACATTTTTTACTTCTCTTTAATACGGGCCCCAAATTTTCGTTTTTTTTGGAGTCAATAATATGAATGAATAAGGACGGAAAACAAACCAATAAAGTATAAATGCTTTTAAATCCATCTTCAAACTATACTTTCAATGACGTGATGTCCATATACAGTCAATGCTGCCCAAAAAAACGTAACATAAAGAATGACTTTTAATATCAACGCCAACTTAAACTATTGCTCCTTTCCGTACAGGTCAAGCGAGAACTGATGGGGGTGCTCATATTTGAGTCCCATGCCAAAGCAGGAACAGTGCGTAAGTAATATGATAGAATGAATGGTCGCATTCACTTGTAGCTCTAAATAGCTGACCGAGACAAATAATTCCTTAAATTCCTTTCCTGGTTTCCTCCTCAATCTCGCAGTGTTTAGCCAAGGCGAAGAAGGTACATCGTGGTACATCATCCTAAAGGGCTCGGTCAACGTGGTCATCCATGGGAAAGTCTGTCTTTGGCAAAATGGTCGGCCAGTGCTGTTTTCGTGTTTCTCTTGGCTAAGTGATGGCTTTCTCTGACCTTGCAGGGAGTTGTCTGCACACTGCACGAAGGCGATGATTTTGGGAAGCTCGCTCTTGTCAATGACGCTCCCCGTGCTGCCTCCATTGTGCTGAGAGAGGACAACTGTCATTTCCTGAGAGTGGACAAGGAAGACTTCAACAGGATTTTGAGGGTTTGTTTCTTTTGGACACGCACTTCTAGTTACTCCCACACGCCCTTGTACTGATAAGCTTGAGTGCCCTCTGCTGGCAAAAAAAAAAATGTTCACACGAATTCCACTTGACTGTGCTTTTTCTCTTCAGGACGTGGAGGCCAACACAGTGCGCCTTAAGGAGCACGGTCAGGATGTCCTCGTGTTAGAGAAAAGTCTCAGTAGCAGTCGAACCTCCAACCATGGAGCCTCAACGTCCCGTTACAAGTGAATATCAACATTTACTGATCTTATAGTTTATGTAAGGCGAGCGTTTCACGCGACTCTAACTATTCCATATTGCTGCTGCTTTATTACTTTTAAAATATGGGCGTAATAAAAAATTCAATGAGCTGCTGATCACAGCTGGGGACTGAAATATGTCGACCGAGACCTCACGGATCTATCCCGGCCGCCGATCATTCGTGCTGTAGGGATAAAAAGTCAGATGTGACTGTCAGGATGTGGACGGGGGCTTAGCTTAGCTCTCAAATTTCCCCATTGTGGGACTAATAAAGGACATCTTATCTTAGCTTTAGAGCGCCTCGTTGTCTCGCCATGAAAAACCACCGTGACAATCGGGTCAGAGGCTTCAAGCAAATTTATTTTGGCGGCTACATCGAATGTAGTTATGTGTAAGCATACGAAAGATGTTGGACATTTTTACAGGCCACGCCCACAGCTTTTTTTTTTTCATAAATCTGAAAGAATTGCGAATAACACTCTTTTCTGTGGTGCAAGAAATTCAAAAGACTTTTTTTTTTTTCCACTTTTGATGGACTTAAAGCATCCCGGACTGGATATCATTACATTTTTACAATAACACTACAGTTTTAAGAACATGAGTTGAAAATTGTGACGAAGAATATGTGTTGTTTGTAGAAATCCGTGTTGAAAAAGTCCAATGAAAATTAAATTGTCATCTTGATGAAGCAAATGTTTGTCCAACTAAAACAAACCAGAAGAGAAGTGTAGTCCTGTTAATACGCATTAAAAGTTGATTGGCTTTTCTTTTTTTTTCTTTTTTTTTTTTTACGTGTTGCTGCAGGTACAAGGTCATGTCAGGGACACCCGAAAAAATTTTGGAGCACCTGCTTGAGATGATGCGAATGGATTCTCAGTTTTCAGAGTCAGGTAAAGTCTGTCCAATGATGTTTGGCTGATCATTTTAATTATTTTTCTATTCATATTAGCGGACCCAGACTGTCTGAGTTCAGAAGAAGGTGTCCAAATTTCAAGTTCAAGTCAAAAATTTCTCCACTGACTTGTTTGTTAGAGTCCCTACTTTGTATAGTTGCATGCAAAAAAACCCATATTTGATCTTCTGGGCTTTTTTTTTTTTTCTTATTATCTATCTCTGCCAGATGCGGCCTTAGATGATTTTGTCCTCATCCACTGCGTCTTCATGCCAAACATTCAACTTTGTCCAGTGTTGATGGCTCAATATCCTTTCGGCAATGTAAAAGTGTGTTTACGTAAGCTCATCTTCCAGCTCCTCAACTCGTCTACTTAGCTAGTCCTTAACAGGTGCCCACCTACCATGCCCAGGCCTCTCAGGGCTCCGAACAGGAGAAGCTGGACTATACGCTCAACAACAAGCGTCGCGTGATCCGCCTGGTCATGCAGTGGGCCGCCTTGCATGGAGATCATTTGCAAGACGAAGACGCCTCTGTGGTCTTCCTAGAGGTCAGTTACAGGACCAAATAAGAAATGCTGTGTTTGATCTGGACATGAGAGAATGCAGTGGATTTCAAAAGCCTACACACCCCTGTTCAAATGTCAACTTTTGTGATGATAAATAATTCTGAATTGTTGTATATGTGGACAAAATTTCTTTGTAATTCCTGATGTAAATTTTTTTTTTTTTTGACATATATCTTTTGCAGGACTTTCTTGTTGCTGTTTCGAATGACGCTAAAGTGCTTCCACCTCTCACTGAGCAACTACCAGAGCTGGAAAAAATTGTAACATACAAGTATGTTTTATCACTCTTAAACATAACTTTAATTTTGAATACTATATAAAATCCGTTCAATCCAAGCAAATTCTGATTGATTTTTTTACACCCCCCCCCTCCACATTTCAGCACTGATGATGCCAGAACTTCCCACAGAAAGGTTCATCTCAAAAGCTTTTATTCTGATTTGGATTTCAAGTTGCGAGTATGATTTGAAATGAATCTGTTCAACTCATTCACAGCACAACGTCCTACTGGATCAGTTCAACAGGGGAGATGACACGCTGCAAAAGTGTCAACCTATTAAGAGCAACGATGAAAGTGAGTCAGCGCTATTTGCTCATCTTAATTTATAGAGTGAGAGAACACGTCTTACCACTGCAAATGTAGTGCACATTCGGAGTATTCTATATTTTCTAACGACACTCTCTGATTTAATTAGCCACTTTGAGGATCAAGTCATATAAAGTAGTGATGGGAAAATGAAGCTTCAAATTTGCTTCATGAACCACTTGTTGTATTTTTGAGTCCTGTAGATGGCACTGTTGCTTTAAAAAATGGCAAGTCAGTGTGCTTTCAGCCCAATGTTGAACCGAGAGTGCCATCTAGTGGAGTCCCAAAATACTACAACTGGTTCATGAAGCAGATTTGAAGCTTCATTTACTCATCACTAATATAAAGTCTTGTTACAAATGGTAATTCAGTACGTTCAAATGTCCCCCTTGACTGAGTTGACTCTTTTGTCGTCAGTTCTATTCAAAGTCTTTTGCTGTGACCACACCTACATCACAATCCGCGCTCCTGTTTCCGCCTCGGTCGGAGAGGTCCTGCATGCTGTGGCCGACAAGATGGGCTCAGTGGACGACCTCCTGTTGGTCAGTCTTAGCTCGGCTGGAGGTGAGAGCAATCAGCAGCTCCGAAGGCGTTACTCAAATTGAGGGCATTTATCGTCCATCAGTTGTGCGAAAACCGTCTTTGGTGTTGTGTTTTTGTGAGCAGATAAAGTCGTGTTCAAAGCCACTGATGTGTCAGTGTTCTCCACTCTCACCATCAATGGACGTCTTTTTGCCTGCTACAAGGAACAGCTGGATTCTCTGGTGTGTTTACAAAATATTTGACTCTATTTTGTTGCGTTTCAATTTTGACTTTTTTTTTTCTTTTTAATCTAGACGCCCCTGTCGGAGCAGGAGGGTCCGTCCGCTGGCTCTTTGTCGAGTTTTGAGTGGATGAGCACCAAGGATGTTGCTCAACATTTGACGCTTTATGACTGGGAGCTGTTTAACTGTGTTCATGAGGTTTGTTGACTGACACAAAATGATCTAATACCGCTCTTAAATCTTTGTAAAGGGTTGTATGAAATTCATTAGATTGGGTTTGGTGTACCCAATTTTATTTATTGGTCAGTTAGTCTCCTCCATTCTACGCCAAAAAACCATTCAGTTATTTTTTTTGTGTGTGCTTCTTTTCATTTTGTGAGATGTATCAGCAATTACTGTGGTGCCTTGAGATATCTTTGGGCTGACATTCTTAGATATGAGCCATTGTTTGGCCGATGAGTTGAAAATAACACAATCTATATGGCGGTGTTAAAACACATTTACGCAGTAAATATTTAAGCACAAACTGTAAAATAATACATTTAGGCAGACAATATATAATTCTTTAAAGGAATGTATCTTTATCCTGTGCGTAAAAGTAATTACTGGGTCTTAAAAGAGTTTCAGCCAGCTCTATGTAAATGTGTATTATACTGCCCTCAGGTGGCCAGGAGAAGCAGTACATCCATTCCATTGAAGCAGAAAATGTGGCAAAAACTGTTTTAATTCTTTTTATCCTATATAGAGTGCTATTTATCTTGTTAGAAAAAATGCAACCCTTGTCTTGACAGCTTGAACTGATCTACCACATCTTTGGGAGGCAAAACGTGAAGAAAAGCACGGTGAACCTGGACCTGTTCCTAAAGAGGTTCAATGAAATTCAGTTTTGGGTGATCACAGAGGTCTGCCTGTGCCCTCAACTCAGCAAGAGGGTGCAGCTGCTCAAGAAATTCATAAAGATCGCATCCCAGTAAGAAAAATCACTTCACATCGTCGTCATCAAGTCAACTGTTTCCTTTTAACTCATTTCCTGTGTGCCGAAGCTGCAAGGAGCACAGGAACGTGAATGCCTTCTTCGCTATTGTCATGGGATTGAGTAACCCGGCGGTCAGCAGGCTGAATCAGACTTGGGAGGTTCGTACATACAGTAGATGACTTTTTTTTTTTCCTTTCCATCGCTCATTTTTCATTTCCTGAGAACACATGAACACGATCTCTCTTTTTGTGTTCTAGAAACTTCCCTACAAATTCAAGAAGTCCTACGGAGAATTTGAAAACCTGATGGTAAAATGTAACAGCATCAATACATTTAGACTTGGATTAATACAAACACAGATTGAAGAACAAACTCAATATAACACAGCAGCACTGAGGACGAATTTTTAAAACATGTCATGCTATTATCATGTTAAAACAAAAAACGTGTTGTTGTCTTTTGGGTGAGTTGGAACCGATTAGTGGAATTTGCACTCATTTCAATGGGGAGTGTTGATTAGGGATACAAGCGTGGCTATGAAATGAAAAAATCCTCAAAGTCAAGGCACCCTGCTACAAAACATGAAAGAAATTATGGATATTTATCCAAAAAAATGAAATATATTAAATGTGTAATATTAATTGTGCAGTTGTCATCATGGCTCGATTTTAACACAGTGCCTCTATGGACAGGACCCCTCCAGGAACCATCGAGTGTACCGACTGATGGTTGCCAAACTCGAACCTCCCATCATCCCTTTCATGCCGCTGTTGATCAAAGGTCAGCAGGCGTTTATTGTCAAAACAGTTGAACATGTTCAGCGTCACACTCTGCTTCATCTTTCTCTTCCTTCCAGATATGACATTCACTCACGAGGGCAACAAGACATTTATTGAAAATTTGGTCAATTTTGAGAAAATGGTAAGATTTCAGCTGATTATTTTTCAGTGTACTGTAAATCCGTTTTTTTGTTTACAGTTGATCATTTGCATGTATTTTGTCACTTAGCGGATGATCGCAAATACGGTGAAAATTGTGAGATATTGTAGGAGCCAGCCATTCAGTAAGTCTCACGGCTACTCCCTAGCATTTGGACAGTTTCATTCATTTCGCTATGTTTGCCCGACAGGTCCCGAGTCACCGCTGGTGAACAAGAGCCACCCTGACGTGCGGCGCTACGTGCGTCACTTCAGTGTGATCGACAACCAAAGAACGTTGACCCAGCTCTCTCATGGACTCGAACCTCGCAGATGTTGATACCCATCGGGGAAGGCTTCACTGCTACTGTCGCTTTGACGGCAACACAGACAATCACTCGGAGGACGGAAACAGAGATAATGAGGTGCTGTTACCAAATATTGAGGTTTTTACTGCTGTATATTTGAATCGCAGCCACTCTAAGCGAGCAAAATATTGCTCATCGAGATGATGAAGTAAAAAAATCAGGTCAACATTACTCTGGGAATTTGTGTTGTTATGTAATGTTTCAGGTAAAAACAGTATGTGATGCGTTAAAATGTCTCAATATTCCTGATATCAGTTTATCTTTTTGTATCAAACCTTATTTATACATATTTGTGAGCTTGTTCTGTGCTGTAAATTATAAATAAATATTTATTTTGTCATTAGCATGCAGATAATTTGTTTGACTGGTAATTCTTGAAGCACTCTACTTGTTTTATACGACTGAAATAAAGAAGTCTCAATCTCACGGACTGGAATCGAACCATGCATCTCTGAACTGTGAGGCCATCGAGCCAACCAGTGGTTAGCCATGTCACCTCTCACTATTAATCTAATATTTGTTCAATTGTTTAATAATTATGACCTAGAAGTCTTTATTTTTCATCCACTGTCAGTGCTACAGTTTTGATTTACGTACGTTACGTCGCAGCCACTGCCGAACTCCGTCGTAAACCGAGGACGACCTGAACTGCATCAAGATGTCATTCTCATTGTGGCCAGCAGAGAGCACTGTTGTCATTACAATTCGGGGGGTCCAAAGAGGCCGGTCCTCCTCGTCCTTCAAGTCTCGAAGTTGTGTAACCAGTCAAACAACCGTGGGTAGGAGCACGTGAAAATAAAAAAAGGCGAGTATCGCCCGATTTCCGGGAACATTTTAGGCTCTTCATTTCCACTTTGTGTGCTCCTTCAACGACGAGCCGCTTGACGACCTCCCCAAAAAGTTTGTGTGCGGTACGTACAATGAATGAACATTAGTGTACGCTAGTGCTTTGTTTTTTTTGTGTTTTTGTTTTTTCGCGTGGCTCGGCATCCTCGTGTACGTTGCTTTGAGAACTTTCAGCTCTCAAATCAAAGCCCGCTGTTTACGTTTTGCTATGGAGTTACGCCTTAGTCATAATGGCTGTTTTGTTGTGACCGTGCTCTACTACTACTGGCCTACTACTAGTTCAAGTACGGCCATTGCTCTCACATAAACAATTTATGAGCATGTCCCTCCCTGTGATACAAAAGATGATGCTTTCAAAACCCCTTAGTAGTGTGTTTCATTACACAAAAGGTGTATTTATTGTATGCCAACCTTATGCTGTGTTTGAATGTAGAACACACGCCCTAAAAAAACATTTCATTAAAATATCCTACACATATGTTAAATAAAACTGCACCTAAATAAATGCTGACAAACTGTTCTTGAAGATTTAAAAACTGTCCGTGGAAGACAATGTAAGATGAAGTCCTTATTTTTTTTAATGCATTTTGCATGACTGAGAACTAAGTAGTAATTGTGGCAATATTTTTGTGCCCAGCAAGTCAAGTCTAACTATGTGCATCGGTGTGTTCTCTCTTTAGGTATTTTTGTAGACGAGATAGAAAGGGGTGTTTGCGCCGTGGCGGGTGTGAACTCAGCCGACTTACTTCCTGGCCAATGAAAGCGGCTCTGTTAATTCCCTTCAAATTCAGCTCAGGAGAGATGCGCACATAGTGTGGAAGCAGAAATAGAGAGTGACTCACTGAACGCAGATTTAGAATCACTCAGCGAGTTGTACTCGTAACACCCTTTGAGAATCACTTTCACAGAGTAAAACCATTCAGATGAGATTCCTCTGCAACACTGTACGCAACTGGACACTTTATAAGGTACACCTCAGGAGTATGTTGGCTTCAATGTGCCAGAAGTGTTCCTTTAAACATTTTGGCTTCATATCATCCTGAATCCTGATTGTTAGAAATCAGTGCAGATGATGATTTGCATAGAGGTTCATTTGGATTCTGCCAAGGAAAAATCAAGTTACTACGCTGGCTGGCTCTCCAGTAGCAGTATGCTTGTTTATTCAAAATGTTCATTCTCCTATCATAATGAGTCAGCAGAAATCCAAATTCACCAACTACCAAATCCAGTTCTCCTGCATCAATTTCTGCTCAATTTCCTGTTCATTTCTGAATGAATGAGCTCCACAATGCCACACGTTGCTCACCTTTGCGAACGACAACCACACAATTGATATAGCTCTTTTATTAGATGGCCCAAGCAGGTGCAGGTGCCTAATAAAATGACCTGGGATTCGATCTGCGGACGTGTCATCCGGCTTTACGCGTGATGCGACTTTAGCAATGCTGTCAGGCTCACTTCCAGCCGTGTTTACTGTTGAGGGAGAAGCATCGAGAACGAGTGGCGCCATGTCACCGTTCCCCTGTGACCCCGCTTGAGTGGACACACAATACAGCGGGCCGGCCCGTGGAGCAGCTTCCTGCAACGCCTGAGTGTAGCTTGAATACGCGTTAATGGTCGCAGAGCGATGGCTCCCCTTTGTGACAATTGTGCAAAATCCATCCGTGGACAACAATTCCAATGAAGTAATTGTTTTTTTTTTTTTTAAAGCCCAGATGACTCAGCTGCAAATAGTCAAGGCCAGGAAAAATAACTGAGCAATACTTTGCTTTAATGATGAAATTATTTATTTAAAAAAACCAAAAAACGCTTTTATCGACAAACAAAAGAATAACAAATCAATCTATCTCGTGTTGTTGTTTTTTTACTTTGTTTTTTTTTTGTGTTGGCGCCAGTTTCCCTTCATGGAAATAGATTGGTTTCACTTTGGGACATTGGGACGGAATGAAATGTTAAGATGTGTGGACTGGAATATTATATGTTCAAACTTTTTTTTGCTGTGTCTGCCCACAACCGTTGCCTCTAATTTGATATATCGCGCTTGAGAGAAAACAACAAATCAAATTGTGGGACTTATGAGGTGTCAATTGCACTCGCTTTCACAGTCATCGCAAAGACAGCAAAATGAATAAATAAATAAATAAAATAATAAGAAGATTTAGGTGTTCGGCGTAAAACGGGTGAATCTTCATTTTTTATTTGCCATCTTTGGGAATTTGGCAAATGCTTTTGCAGAGCGAGGGCTTTTTCTGATATTTTGCTGGAAGAAAGTATACGAGACCTTAGACCAGCCAAAAGCAGGTCTAAGTCATGGCGCTGGTGGTATAACGTGATTTTGGTGGATTGGATCGAAGTACGTGTATGTATTTATTTCACACAGACACACAATCAGGAGTGGAAGGCGATCTCACCTTTTCAGCGGACAACTTTACATGATCCTCAAGTGGCAATTTTCTTGCAAGCTTTCTTGTTGCACAAAAATGAGGCTCGTCGATGTGACGAATATGCCCCTGCAGGTCATTGAAAAAAAAAAGCAGGGATTAATTGGCGGCCCGATAATTTTCTTAATTGCCCCCAAGATGGCGACAAAGCATAGGCAAGATAATCGAGATACGGACTGACTATGAATGTTTGTGAAATTTATCCCGTCACTTCCACATAGTTCCTCGGCGCCAAAATGCCGCAAGATTTTTTTTTTTTCGCACAAAAACAGCAAGAAGGTAATTTTTTTTTTTTTTTGCAAAAAATTGGTTGCCCCTCAAAAAATTAGTATGTATTGTATCACTCTATTTCATTTTTTTCCATGTACTGCAGCAATTACTGAATTTACATGACAAAACAAAGCTAAATGGATGCACAGACAGCTTTCCACGTGAACCGTAATTCCACCTTTCGATTTATTTTTTTTTTCTTCCAGAAGCGGTGTCAGCGCCAAGCGTCAGAATGAGATGTCGTCTCAAAGCGGCTCCTTTGTGCAAATCAAGTTCGATGACATCCACTTCTTCGAGAACTGTGGCGGCGGCAGCTTCGGAAGTGTCTACCGGGCCAGATGGATCTCCCAGGACAAAGAGGTGGCGGTGAAAAAGCTGCTCAAGATTGAGAACGAGGTGGGAGTCGTAATTGCCCGGGGCTTTTCATGTACACTTTGTACTTTTTAATTGTCACGATAGTAATCATTTTAATTGCGAGCCCATTTCGTGGGATGTGGTGACTTGTGCACACATCATTCATGGTCATTATACTCCCCCACGAGGAGAATGGTGTTGCAAAAGAAACATTATTGGCAAATCCTGTTTGGCACCGTTTCAACGCGGCGTGCCCCCGATTCAAGCGCAGGCCCATTGTCTTAAACACACACACACAAAAAAAAGATCTTTGAAAACGCTTCATTTGTCAGCCGCTGACAGCGTATTTTGAGCATCTTTTATGAATCTCTAGTGCAAGATCGCAGACAGAACTTCACTCAGTGCTGCAAGGGATCAACTGTGGTGAAATAAAAAATGTCATCTTTTCAGTGGGGAAGCGATTGTTTGCTTAATTACAGAGTTTTGTTACAGTTAGTCTTAAGTGCTTTTGTCAGGTTGCTGTTCCCTCGGCTTTTGCTGCTGGTATGCTATACAACTCCAATAAAGTACGTATTGTGCTATATGTGACACCACCACAAAGGAATTCATTGACACATTTCTATAAGACTGCATCCACAATAATTAACACTTCATAGAGTGTCAATCAAAACCGAGCATTAGTATGGATAATGTAGTTTTTTTTTTTTTAATTGTCAGAATTGCCGTTGGTTCTGGGTTTAAATCTCAGCTTGACTTATCCGTGCACGTTCTTGCCGTGTTTGGTTTTTTTGAGTTTTCTCCAGGGACTCGCGCTTCCTTCCACATTCCCAAAACATGCATCTTATGTTTGTTCATTAAACTCCTCAAACTCAAATGAACAGTGGGGCGAAAAGGCCAGCATTGAACAAATTAATGTTTTAATATGGACCCAAATTTAAAGATTTGCTTTAACATTGAATATGGAACAAGCAACACTTATTACTATTTAATATAGAATTTAATAGTCCAGATATGCAAAATCTAATTAAAAAAAACATCAATGAGATTAATTTATTGAAACAATTTTGAATAATAATAAATCATTATTTTAAAAATAAAAATAAATCAATCAACCATTCAAGCTGATTTCTTGGAGTCGCAAGGAAAAATGTTACTCTTATCATATAGAATGTAAAATGGTATAGTAGTCATTTGGTATAGCCTCGCGGGCCAAATATAATTACACGGTGGGCCAAATTTGACCCGCGGGCCACAGTTTGACACCTACGATTTAGTGCTTTAGATTGCCCATAGGGTTGAATGAGATTTGTTTGTTTAAGGACTGAACAATGAATCAACTTCAATTTTAACTTTGGGCAAATCTATGAATTGATGAATTTTCTTGACCCTGTTGACTAAGAACCACTTGGTCTTTTGCGTCTTCACCACCCAGGCTGAAATCCTCAGCGTCCTCAGCCATCGTAACATCATCCAGTTCTATGGCGCTGTCGTGGAGGCTCCCAATTACGGCATCGTCACTGGTACGTGATGGAAATATTTTTGGCCTGCTCACTTTTACCAGTTCAGTGTTTTATTTCCTGGTTGCAAGCCTTTATTCAAATAGTCAAGAAAAAAATGGGAAATCTCTTCTCAGTTCGACACAATAGTGCCGAAACATAAACAGTCGGCAGCAAGTGAGAAAACTTTTCCGATTGATGCCGTGGTGTCCATCTTAGGAACAGAAATTGATTTGTTGCAAAGGAGCTCGTGGGTTTATGTTTAGTCGAGGCTGAATCATATCACCAGCAGCAACGGCAAAGACTTGATTGATTATCATTTGTGATTTCCTGTGTTGACATAGTGCTCCGAGAGTCAATATGTACATGCGCTCGTTTCATTATACATGCAGCCAACTGCTTGCCTCTTTTTATTTCGACACCGCAAAACGGCAAACGAATATTAGCCAGGAATTAATCGGGGCAAAGGTGCTGTTCAGCAAATCAGTCAAGACGTTATCGGATGCGACGGAAAGGCAGGAGCAGTTCATCTGTGTGCATCCGGGCCACAGACGTCCCGGTCTTATTATCTGTGGAATGTGAACGCAACATATTCAAGTGCAAAGTGCGGTCGCAGACACGCATTGACTTGTCGCCGCTCATTGTTGGTGTTTTGGCTCTCTAATCTTTGCTAATTCAAACAATTCAATTCAATAAATAATTTTGCAGCTGCAACCTCGTCTGCACTGTAAAGACTTCAGAAAAAGAAACACAACTTCAAACTGTGAAACAAAGAGGCTCTCATTCGAAATAATGAACATAATAACACGCCCATCTTTTGGCAGGCACAATGCGATAAATGAGTTTCTGTCTCTTGGACCTGCCCAGAAGTTTTTATTTGTGTTTCCGTTGTAGAATATGCCAGTGGCGGATCACTGTACGACTACCTTGCCTGCGATGAGAGTGACGAAATGGACATGGGGCACATTATGACCTGGGCGACAGAGATCGCCAGAGGTGAGATAAGTCAAGTTATGTATTCGTCAGCATGGTGGTTACATTTAGTTTCAAAGCTTTATGTGTACGTAGGCACGGACGAGTAGTGGTTGTCAAACATATTTCGCCAAGTTACCACCATGTCAAAAACGAGGCACATGGTTGATTCCTAAAAATTGTATTTAATAATGTTCTAAGCCCCTGGAACATTATGCGCAGTTTAATCATTAACAGTGTGCTTACATTTAAGTTTAAAAAACGGTAATTGAAATGTGTCACACCAAAAAAATCATAAAAAAATTAAATGCAAATATATTCATCGTACTTAAAAATTCAATTGAAAAAAAAAACGGAAAAAAAACTGAATTCTACTTTTTAAATTTACCTGAAAAAAAACCTACTATACTGAATTTTTTAACAGGCTGTGTACCGAGCTACAAACGTCATTCTACTAATTTTGATGCAAATTTCAAATTTTTTTTTTCATGAATTTCTCTATTTTATTATTAAATCTAACAATTCACTCTTCCTTTTATTTTCGTTTCAGGAATCCACTATTTGCACTCAGAGGCCCCGGTAAAAGTGATCCACCGAGACTTGAAGTCAAGGAATGGTAACTAGAGCATTTTTCCACGTCTCAAGTATACGCAGCAGCCAAAACATTCGGTACACCTGCTCTGTCAAATTAGATCCAATTAGGAAATTCAAACTTACAAAATTCCCAATTTTCGTCAGGGAAATATTTTTGCGGGTGGATCGAATGTTGTGTCTGGTGAGTGTATATTGTCATTCATGGTTTTTTTTTGGTTTATTTTTAAATGAATGCTTTGTCATTTTTATCACAGAAAATGTTTGATCTGTCTTTCAGTTGTTATAACGGCAGATAAAGTCCTCAAGGTAGGTTCAGTTTTTACATTCTGAATATTTCAGAGTTTGTTCATTTGAACTGGCCTTATTACCGCAACTTGATTGTGTTGTGGAACAACTTTTATGGAACATGAATAGAAACACTTTTGAAAAACAGCAACAATACGCTGTGCTCCACTCGTTCACCTGCTCGCTGAGCAAAAAAAAAAAAAATCGGAATTGCTTCTGTTGCTATAAATAATGTTGCTGTGCTGTGTTTAGTTGTGAATTTATGTATTTATTTTTTTCCAGATTTGTGACTTTGGGGCCTCTAAATTTCTCACCCACACGACCCACATGTCTTTGGTGGGCACCTTTCCCTGGATGGCGCCTGAGGTCATCCAGAGCCTGCCAGTGTCTGAGACCTGTGACACTTTCTCTTACGCTGTGGTGAGTGGCAACAACCTCGGGTGAAGCAAGAAATACTCTGTCCATTTTGAAGAGGCCAAAAGCTGGAAGAAAGTTTGCGATTTTGAAATGTTTCATCAGGAAAAGTGGGGTTGTAGCCACACCTCATCTCGGCCACGGTTGGGGAAGTCACATGACCATGAGTCAACCTGTGCTTTGGAGAGATATTTGTAACAACGTATGGAGCAGTTGGTTGCGCAAGACAGAGAGAGAGAAAGAGAGCGTTGATTCATGTGTCACTATTTTACCGCGGCTTGTGTTCCAGGTGCTTTGGGAAATGCTGACACGCGAGGTCCCCTTCAAAGGCCTGGAAGGCTTACAAGTTGCTTGGCTTGTCGTGGAAAAGGACGAGGTATTTTCTCACCTAATTCCAAATATTGTACGCTATTTTAAACACACCAAAGAAAATTTAGATCTGTCCGTCATCCGCAGAGCAAAACAGCAAGGGCCCCAAAACAGAACCCTGTGGAATACCTTACGATAGAGGGGCAGAGCGGGACTCGGAGCGAACACAAAAGGTCCTGCCAGCCAAATAGGATTTAAAGCACTCGAGAGTGTGACCATTAATGCCCGTCTGATGTTGTAAACGCGCCAAACGCGACAAAAGACACTTTCAAGATTTAGACGCTTTATTCAAAGGCCGAACTTTTACTCTGTGTTCGATTCACGTGTTTGTTAAAAAGTGAAACGTAACAATTGCCCGTGAGTACGAAATCAGGTGCGTTTTTGTGTTTCAGAGGTTAACCATCCCCAGTGGCTGTCCTGCCAGCTTTGCCGAGCTGATGAGAGACTGCTGGACGACGGATCCAAAAGTGAGTGGCGGCAGCGCTTCATTCCGCCATTGAGAGCCACAACATGGCCCGCCACTAAAAGTTGTTCTCTCGATTCAGAAGAGGCCAACGTTCAAGCAGATCCTTTCGACGTTAGAGGCCATGGCCAACGACAGCCAACTTCCCCAACAGTGCAACTCTTTCCTCCACAACAAGTCTGAATGGAGGTAACGTAATGAGCCATTCTGCAGGCCAACTCAATGTATTGACGACTCAATGTGCACTCAGCCTAAAGGAAATTGCAAAGAATAACATGGAAATGTGGCTGACGGGGGTCGGGAAATACAAAAAAAGAAGTGGAGAGCGTTCATATAGATCTTTAATGACTTGACTGATGCTGCCAGAAAGGCATAAAAACCTCCGACGAATCCTCCATCTGGATATATTTCCTCTCTTTACCCATAAGGCCCTAAAAATAATCACCATCTTTTTCAAGTAGAAGTGTTTAATTGGGCTGTGTGAGCAGCTGGAGGTTCAGTTGATGTTCAGCACAGCCTGAGTCTCAGCTGCGACTTTATTCTGCCTCAGCCCGTCGCGCGGGGATGGCGCCGTGTGGCTTCTTCTTCACAAAGTCGCGCTGGCGCCGTCGCGGCCGCGCAGGTGAGGCGGAATCCGAATAGCGGGCGGGTCATGTACGCTTAACGCAATCTCGGCGGTCAGACGGATGCGAGTGCTTGTTTCAAGTTCCTGGAATATATACAGCGTTGTTTTTGAGGTGACTGTCATAAAAAGTCGGTTGGACAGTTTTCAAGTTTGAGACTCCGCTGAAGGATGAACAACCGACCTTTTGGGAGTCGTGCTTCGTGATTCGATGAAAAATGCTCATCGCGATTATTTGGAATGTAATCTAAATTATTTTGGGATTTCAAAACTTAGCATTTATTCAACAACCAAATTTCAACTCCAATCATAATTTGAAACAACAACTAGAAAATAATTTAGTAATAAAGTGAAATAGTAATATATTAAATCAACATTTAAGCAAATAAATGCCTTCTGTTCCTGCCTTGGCCTCTGTGGGGCAGTGTGGTACCTTCCATGCATGGAGTAGACATTTACGTGAAAATAAAAATCGAGTAGATGAACAATTTTGTGCTTGAGCTTTATTAATATTACACTTTTTTCACTGATGAGGACAAACATTTGCCTATTAACAGAGCTCTGCAGTTCGTCCCGGGGGCGGAATGGTCCGGCCCAGCCAGACGCCCATTTTTGGAGCCAGGGGGGAGGGAGGGTGGTGACAAATTTTTAAAAAAGGGGTTCGATTAACAAAAGTTTTAGTCTGGCTGTCAATTTTTATGAATCAGGTCGGAGGGTTGAGGCCAGAAGGCGACCCAGAACACAACCAGGGGGCGGGGACTGACCGGCAAAAAAGGGTCAAGTGCCCAGCCTGTTAACTACCAAACCAGTCAACTTGAAACGTCAAGTAGGGCATGTATCACATATGCCAGTGTTTTTGAGACACTTTTTTTGTGTTGCAGGTGCGAGATCGAAGCCACACTCGACCGACTGAAGAAGCTCGAGAGGGACCTGAGTAGCAAAGAGCAGGAACTGAAGGAGAGGGAGCGCCGTCTGAAGATGTGGGAGCGCAAACTCATCGAACAGTCCAACAACCCCGTGAGTTGCTCCTTAGCGCTTCTTCACCTTGCCTCAACCTTGGTGTCAAGTGGCCTCAACAGCGCCTCCTCTTGGCCATTGAACAAAATTTAGAAACGATTTTTTTTCCCCGCCAGTCAGTGAAGTGTATGAGGCAATGCCTGAAGAAAAAGTCAATTGTCACCTTGAAAATGCAGCTCCGTTACTTTACTGATTACGTGTTTTAAAAAGTAACTAGCTAGATAACACTTGGTGGCGAAAGGAACTATTTGAAATATATTCCATGAAGTATTGTTTTATCATATTTGAAGAGGAACTGTCGTCTATTTATTTGACAGGAAATAAAATGTGTGCGTCAGATGAATCGATCCTGTGCACAATTTGTTATTCACCGACATCATTGTACACGAGTAAACTATAAGAACTACAAAACAAGAGCGGTTCAGACTGGTCCAGAATTGATATGAAGCGCTGATCTAGTGTTTCCATGACAACCAATGCTATGCAATTCCGTATATATAACAAGCTAATAAAATGAGTGTGAATCTGTTATTTGCAAGTCAATTTAAAATGTGTTTTCGCTGTAAAATAGTTTTCCAACAGCTTTGTTCTTATCCGAGTGATAAGCTAAATAGATGTGCGGCACAGTGCTGCCGTATCTCAACTAATTACTTGTAAACCATTAGCTATAATTACACGGCATACAAGCACTATTTTTTTTTTTTTTTGGGTGTGCGCGTGTGTGCGTGTGTGTGTGTGTGTGCTTCTGGTACGTTTTATGCATTTAGTCTGTCATTCAGAAAACGAGCCATTTGACAGAGAAATAAATTCTCTTTTAAGTCCTCACCCGTCCGTCTCTGGACATTATGGAAGTCATTTACTGTATGCTTGATGTGGCATGCTGTGAAGAAAGAATCCACAAGCGTTGGCTCCTTGGGGAAGGCCAATCTTTTATGATGAAGTGACATTTTGCTGACATTAAGATTGGCCAATTTGTTCTGAATGTGCCGGAGTGCAGTTGTTGCCGCAGTCTCTCACTTACCGAGATGTCCTCGGCGCCCTTGTGTGAAGTACTTAATAAGAAGGCCAAAAATAATTTGCTGTTTTAATAATTAGAATGTTTGGGCAGATTTGACCAAGAAAAATAGCACTTATACGGTATATATACATATTTCTACTATACGCTGTGCGATTCGAGGCATTGTTCACACTGGAGCCTGGCAGATTGAATTTGTACGATGTATTGGCTTCGTATTGTTGAAACTCACTGATTGACTTCTTGTGCTCGTCTTCTGATACAGTATTGCACCAAAACATATTTACACATTTCTGTATTGTTTTGCCATCATGTGACATCAAATAAAACTGACACACAAGTCGCGTTATGACACTACTTCATAAATTCCTTTTCATGTTCTATAATCACCATCATGTTTTTTTTTCATGTATGTGGTTCTCAATTTCTTTACATAGTCAACTAAAAAAATGGAAAAAGAATTAAAAATTTAAAATAAAAAAAACTACAATGAAGCAGTTGAAATATAGAAGAATGGAAAAGCGACTGAAATAATGATTCACTCAGATCTAAAAAGCGTCCCTATTTTTTTTTTAAACAAACAGTTCTACATGATTTAATGCCAATGCATTGCACTTAAAAGTTAAATACAACTGAACTTGACGCATGACAGCGCTTTGAAATTCTTTTGGATTTTTGTTGCGCTTTTTAGGCGACTTTCTCACATAACATTTGAGTTGAATTCCAAATTGTTTCTTCGTGTGTATTCATTCCATTCCATACGTGGGCATGAAGATGATTCGTGAGTTCCATCCACTTAGAACTTGGGCAGCGAGAAGATGTAAATCTTGCTTAACTAAAAGCCCGCATGGGTCTGATTACCCAGCACGTGTTTAGTCCGCATGGAGGCAGAAGCTGCGTGATTTTATATAAAAAAACAAAAAAATGTGCAGATTCCACACAACAGCCAGTCACAAGTTTCCAGAAAGGACACAAGCAGTCCATTTGTGCGAGTGCTGTTCAAAATAAGACTGAATGCGCTTACTTCCAAAGCTCAGCATGGAGGAGGCGGGAAGTGCTGAGTGTCTTTCTGAGGCGGCGAAATGTATGGCGGCCGCCTCTGTTTATCCAGGCCCGCATTCAGCTCTTAATCTGAAGGGGACGCTGAAAAGACACGACTCCCTCACTTAGTCATCTTTGCTCCGATTTTCCACGGCAGCGTTTCTGTCATTACGCGCCATTCTACCCGTCACAATGACGGAGCCTTTATTTTGCCTGTCGCGTTTCTGCGTGATTCCATTTATTGAGCAATAAATGATTTGTCATTCAAATCGAAGGCGGCGGCGCAGGCAGATGGACGTTGGAGTCGGATGAAGACCGTTCGACGTCTCTTGCCAAGAAAAAAAGTTGCTTGATTAAAAATGTGTCTGCTTACCATTTTGTCCACTTTATTGTAACTTGTGTTTGTCTTTTGCGTTCTTGCAGCTGCTGCCGACGCTCGACATCTACACGTGGACTGAGGAGCATGTGGTCAGTGTCAGATGCTTTTTTTTCAGGGCCGATACGATTATTAGAAGTCGTGGAGGCCGATAACCGATATCTCAAGCCGATATTCATTGGTTGAAAATGGTGTCAAAATTTTGAAAAAAAAAAAACAACTCCAAAACACGACTTAGCTTAATTGCCTTTCAACACGTTTATTAAACAACTTTAGCGATTTACAACATGTTAAGGCTTTTTATATCTTAGGAAATAGAAAACTTCATTTTAAAAGTCGAACAAAAATTTCTGCAAAGTCTGTTGCAGTGCGCGTGACTCGAGATGAAAAAGCAAACAGGCAGCTTACTGCTGATTGGCTGCAACCGACTGCACAAGGAACCAATCAGCCAATAAGCTTCTGCGGGCGGGGTCACCAGCACAGCAGAGAGAGAGGTCAAATTGTGCTGCTGCGAGCCAAAATAAATCAGCTTTTAATTTATCGGCCTTGAAAGTTCTTAAAAAAGCCGATGCCGATTATCAGCAAAATGCCAAATATCGGCCCCGATAATCGGCCCAACTTAATCGGTCTATCACCAATGTCTACGCAATATGCTTGTTTTGTTGTTATTATTCATCTAACATGTGATCATTATGCTACACAGTATTTCTGGATGCAGCAAATATTTGGCGAAGGTTTGTACTCTTATTTTTCCGATTCTTGAAACAACGATGCTAAGTATGAGCTGCTATATTTTTTTTCCTCTTAGAAGGCAGTGTGTATGGCATGCACCTGTATGCGGACCTATTTCGGGACAATCACATTACCGGAAAAAGGCTCTTATTGCTGACGGAGAACGACATGCGGGACATGGGCATCAAGTCCAAAGGTCACGTCATGCACCTGAAGGCAAGGCGAGGCCAAACGTTGCCATCTTCCCATGATGCATTGGGACAACTCGTTGTCATTTATGTCATTGTGTCCCCTCTGGCAGAGCGGAATTGAAAAGCTCACCAATGATTACCTCGGGCTGGTCCACTTTCCACCTCTGCTCAAGGTAGAAAGTTCTCTCGTGTGTTTGCTTGCGTCCACGTTGAGTTTATCTTTTGTAAACCACGGGCAGCCTTTTGCCAATCCTGCTCTGTTGTTGTTCACAAAAATACACCCGGGCAGCTCTCTGTGACCCTGTACAGGTTTTATTTAAATAAATTTGAAAAAAAAAAAAAAAAAATGAAGGATAGTCCTGTATAAACAAATGTGAATGGCTGTAATAAAAGAGAACAAAGAAAATGTGCGGAGCATAAAAGTTCTTATTCTCAAGAGATGGTCCAGGTGTTCCTAATGTTGTGTCCCCCTTTGTTGAACTGAATTTTTATTTTTACTTTTTTTTTTCCTTTCCAGGAGGAGCTCGAAAATGAGGTGGAAAGCAGCAAAAGTGTTCATCTGGAACTGGTCTTCGGGTACCACTGGAAGCCGGGCACAGGAAAATCTGTAAGTTGCTCATTTGACTCTTTTTAAAGTCCCTGTTAAGTGAATTTGGAATTTTTTCTTTTAAAAACATACGTCTTTGCACGTTCCCAGCAATTATCTTCAAACGTGCAAAGACGGAGAACTTTGAGCAAAATGCCCGACAAAAGGGGCGTCCATTTGATTGACAGTTGAGCGTCATCATGTTTTGTTTTGCGTATCACACCGAGGGAATGTTGTCAGATGTTTCGCCTCCGGGTGCTCAATAATAAGCCATCGAGTTTGATATTTTGAAATTGTACGTCGGCGCAGGTGTACCTAAAAAAAAAAAAAAAAAAGTGGACCGTGAGTTTAAGCGTACACAAAGAAAGTGTTCAATCAACGAAGACTGTCAATGCTGCGGCTTTTTGGCCCTGAGGATCCTTAATGATAGCTGTTACACTGACCATTAGAGGCATCACGATACAGGTAGAAAAGCGGACAAATAAACATGTCATTCTCCTCCATGTACCACATCCAGCGCCACTCTTTGTGAGTGCCGAAAAAAAAAAAAATTGCTGGCTCTTCACTTGCCGTTCGAATTTAATCAAAAATAGCCCATTTAGTCAGAAGTCGTTTTCTTTTTAAAAGGAAAACGTTATTTAATCTTTCAGCTGTTCATTGTCCCATCATAAATAGTCCTCTTTCAGTGTGTTCGGCGGGGCTGAAACGAGCCTGCTAATTGCCTCCCATTTCTTCTGACATGTGGTGGTTTAGTGGGTCGAAAACACAGCGGGGAGAAGGAAACAGGAGGCTGAGAAAATGAGAGCTAATTATTTTCCCCTGCCTGGTGTCAGGTTCCGTGTCAGCCTTGTTTTTACAAACTGGAAGTTTTTTTTTTTTTTTTTTTTTGTGTGTGTGCACAAAATAAAACAAACCCACACTGCATTTTTCCCCTCCTCTTCGCCCCTCTTTTGCTGGCGATGTCATGGAAGCAGCTGCACTTCTCAAAGACAAAAATGAGGGCCTCGCGATTGAGCGGCCACCATCTGACAGCCACTGAGGGTTCCCCGCTAATGAGGATATCACCGTGCAGCCAAGTGAAAGGTGCTGAATTATGTATGAGTTGTCATTATACGCACTCGGGTCCAAGGCATCATTACGCCACATTGTTTCTGCCGGAGTGATTAGACTCGCGCCGACGCGGGAGCCCCAGTGCGACCATCCCGGGGCCAACGCCGAGGCCGCCGGTGTGTTTCCGAGCCAGCCGGCTTCCCTTTTGCGACCCCGCCCCCTCCCTCGCCTCCATTCCCCAATCCCCACGGCCCCAGCGGGAGAGGGCGAAGGCTCCTCAGACGAGTGTGTCAGCACCGCTCCTCTGATGTCCTTCCCTGTGATCAGCGCACAATGGATCGGCCATCACCCCGAACCCCGTGTGGTTAAGCGGTGACCTGTGGCTTCGTGGCGGGCGTTTGGCACAATCATTACTGCTTCGTCAGCAAGTAGCGTGCCGGGGGCAAAGGGGGCTGCGGCGTTGTTCGCATTTGGACGCCCCAGTGAGGATGTGATGTGAGGACGAAAACAACCGAAAACGGTTTGATGGACGATACGGGGCACTTTTGTGTCAGTGTCGCATTTAGTGTCCTTATTAGTCGATAAATGGCCTTTTTTAAGAAACCCTCAGGTGGCTTCAGTGACATGACCAACAACGTTTTAGCTTTACGTTTACAGTCGCCTCCAAAAGTATTGGAATGGCTACTGACAGTTGAAATAAAAATACATCACACTGCCCAAAAGAACAAGATTTCAAAAGGGCGTAAACGGTGGAAGGTCTTCAACAGACCTTAACCCAATAGAGCATGCATTTTACCTCCTGAAGCAGAGAGAAACACCCAGAAACTAAAAAGAACTGAGCAAAGGCCTGGCAAAACATTTCAAGTGAAGTGGAAGTGATTGCTAGTCGGTTTTTCACCAGCGAATATAAAATGTTATTCATTTTAACGTCATTTAATAACGTCTGTTGTGATATTTTGCTCACTTGAAAAGTAGCTGGCTTTAAAACAAAAGGTCCTCGGGCCTGAGTTGTTGAACACATCCTTGTTCCATCTTCATCTTGTGATCTGAAAGGCAAATATTTTCAGAATGCAACAAAAAGAAGCAAACCGTGCTGTTTCAATACTTTTGGAGGGGACTGTATGCATTTTTAATTTTCATCATACAATGAGTGAAGTCAAGCTCAACATGTCCAGTCTGTGTTGGAGTACGATAGCATTCAGAACTTTGATTTGTTGATGGCAACACTGCCCGCTTGCTCACTTTCGCCAGAAAGCTCTCATATTTTGCTGTTCGAATGCACGTTGTCTGCTTGCATTGCAATGAATAGAAATCAACTTTTTTTTGTGGGGGGCGACGTCTCAAAAGCGCCTTCTGTTGCTGTGCCTCCATCAGTGCCACATTTTGTCAAACTATTCGAAAGTGTTCCCACCGCTCCCGATCTCCCTCTAGGTTGTGCTGTTGCTTCACTAACACCGAATGGTGGCATGCGCAATTATTTTATTCCTGGCTTGCAATCAGGCCTCATTTGCTGAGTGCACTAGACCGCCTGCCACGTCTTACGATCAACTATTTCCCCGTTAAGGACTGCAAGTGGAAAATGTTCCTGGAACTTGACGGAGACGACGTGGCCTTAACTTATATCAAGGATGTCATCTTCAGCCCCAATCGACAGGATGTGGAGCCCATGCGGATGACGAAGGTTTGGTGTTTTCCTTTTCTCCCGCGTGCGTCCTTTTTTGTTTGGATCACATGAAACGAACAAGTTGCATTTATATCGCAGCCGCCGTTTGTGATGGACAAATGGTTGGTTGGGATACAGCCGAGTCAGAAAGTGGACTACACGGTCAACTATAAGGTAAATGATGACACTTGTCAATCCACGAAGCAGAAACACACGATTCAGTTCACTCCAAGATGCTGCAAGATGAGCCCAAGCAAGACTCAAAAATAGAAATTTGGTGATTTTCCAGCCAATAATGGAAGATTGCTTCACTCTCAAAACAATTGGGTCAAAAATAACCAAATGTGTATTAAAAGAGGGCTTGACCCAACTTTTTGAGTTATTCATGAAACCCAAAACATTGAATCAAACGAATAACCTAGAAGAAAAAAATGGACACATTTGAACTCTTCTTTTAAGTTAAATGAATGACCCCCAAAGTTGGGGTGGTCCCTTATTGACCCATATTTGGTTAGTTTTGACCCAACTGTTTTTAGGGTGTTTCAAAAATGATTCATCAAATTACGTGAATTTGCAACCCCAAAAATCCCAATTTTTTGAGGTTATGTAATGCAAAAAATGGGTTGGTTTATGAGTTCTTCATTTCGACCCAATTTTGGATAACCCAAAAAGTTCAGTTGGTCCCTTTTTGACCAATATTGGGTTCTTTTTCCACACAACTGCTTTTAGAGTGGACCAAAAAAGAATTCAGCACAAACGAACATCCCAAACTTTCCTTCCTAACGTGTGAATACAGAACAATGTCAGGTTACCCAAGTCAACTCGACACAGCTGCCCCATGACGTGGTGTCAAACTGGCGGACAAGATGCCATCAAAACGGTGGAGCTCGTCATCCAACCAACACCTGTTCACTTTGACTTGGGCCCCAGGAACAGGACTAACTCCGGTAAGATGTTAAACAAAAATTCACTGTCTGTTACGGTGCAATTGGCATAATTTTATTTGATTTTTTTTAAGACATTGATCAAGCTTGGATGCGCAGTGTGAGGCTGCGGCAGATCGTCAGGCAGAAAACGCAGCAGCCTACCAACGCCCTCCCCACTTTCACCAGCTCAGGAGCCCGCACGCTTCCTCAATTCCTGTCGGCGCACGAGAGCCAAGCGTCATCTTACGCAGCCGCAGCGCGGCGCTCGCCCGTCCGCGCCCTCGTCGGCCCCTGGAACGACTCGCGCAGCTCCTCGCCCACCGCCGGCCTGTCAGCCAAACTGTCGCCGCTCTACTTGGGCTCAAAAGGCAGCAGCCCGTGCAGCACCACGTCAGAGGGTATGTCGGAAAGAGAGCGGCCGCTCAGCGCGGGCGTAGTGCTCGAGTACAGAAGACAGGGCTTTTTTGGCAGCGGCGCGGGTCAAGGGAGGGGCAATACGAGAGGAGGCCAAAGTGGCAATAAAAGCAACAAAAGCCCTCGACAGCCAGCGAGGCCGCGGTCCAACAGTTACAGCAATGCAGCGCACATCCGCCCACGCGTAATACCCGGTATCATGTCAGTGACGGAAAACCCCAACGAGGAAAGCGAGGATGCCAAAGCCAGCAATGAGGGCGGCTGGATCAAAGTGGAGCGCCACAAAAGGTTACCGCGACAGGACAATAAAGCGGTCAGAGGTCGGCCGAGGAGAGGAGGGCGGGGAGGACGCGGTGCAGGGGGGAGGACTTAATATGGCACGCTTCATTCACGTCAGCAACTGAATGTGTTTACCATGTAAATACTATTTCAACACATGCTCTGCAAGGAATGTTTTTTCTTTTATAAGGGAGATTTATATTAATGCTGTTTTTTTTATTTTAAATGGCTGCTAGATAGCTAATTTAAATAATGCTCAAAATATATTTATTAAAGTTATTACATGCCTAAAAGTTGTTGTTCTTTCTTTACTCACTTTATTAATAGAAATGTGTTTCTAATTAAATCCCTTTTTTATTTTGCTAGTAAGAATGTAGCATAAAGCCCTTTTAGTCTGCGTGTGACTATACATGTGAAAGATCAAGCATAAAAAAGCATGTCTTCATTTTTGCTTTATGTTGGACAGCAGGAAAATTGCAATGAAAGGTCCGGTCAAAGTCCCATGCATTTATAATTTTTAACAAAATCATAATTTAGTCTTTGATTTATGCAAGTAGCCCTTCATGAAATGCTACATTGTCATGTCATGAAACTAAAAGCTTATTTTCCAAAAAACTACATTTACATACATTTCTCAAACCATTCAGGATTCTAAAACATTTGTAGAAAGTAAAGTTCGAAACATGTAGATTGCAAAAACACTTAAAGTTGAAAGTCAGCTCACTGGGGCAAAGTTCACCCAGCAAATATTAAAAGGCACGAACTGAAGTCAATAGAGGACTCGAAGTTGGAGGGAAATACGTATTTTACGCGCCTCGTATGCAAATTCAAAGGTGAAAAAAATTCGCGCCACGCCGAAACACATGGAAGATACATACACTTATCTGTAATAATCGAACATTTTTTTTCACTTGCGTTGCTCAATTACAAATATATAAAAACATTTTATCAATAATGAGATTAATAGGAGGAATTTTGCCTGTCATACACAACGAGATGTTAACTATTCCGTTTAAACGTTCAACTGATATTATTCAGCTTCCGGGATGTTCCAGTGGCGCGGGAAGCGAACGCGAATAGCGCGCGCTCATGAGGGTGGCTGTGCTTTGTTCCCCGTAGAGCTGAAGAACCGAGCAACTGTGCGGATCCACTTTTCTGTCTGCCCGCAACAACTTTGAAGACCAAAATGCCTTGCACACGCTTGCAGGTAACACCAAATAGTTGCATTTTTTTGTTTCTTGCTTTATTGAGTGATGCCAAACTAAAGTTTAAATTGTGTTCATTGTTTTACTGACTGAAAACTACTGACGCTAAAGGTTGACCTCTTTAATTCAAAACTGCTACAAGAATCTTAAACTTGTCGAACCTTGGCAAAAGGAAACATTTCAATATTTGACTAGTTGGCTAATATAACTGAAGCACGTCTGCACAGAGCTAACAACGTCACAGTCCGGCCTAGTATTTGAACGTGTGCTCATTCCTTGTAGGTCCAGGCAGTACAAATTATTTTCTTATTATTTAAAAAATAAAATAAAGTTTCAGGTTGTTCTGCCCAAGTTACTGCTCAAATGTTAGCAAGTTTTAGATAAAATGTCTATCTTTTCCTAAAATCATGTCTTACGGTATTTCAGCCACTCCCCCTTGAGGGATCCTTTCAACTCAGAACTTTTCACGTTTTCCACGATAACAGATTATATACACTTTGGGTCCGATGTTTGAGGCTCACTTAGTGATGCTGACCTTTTAATCACATTCTAGACTTTGTGATGCATTTCATTTTAACTTTGCCTGCTCACTCTGATTTTCTTTAAAAAAAATGAAAAAATCTTACCAATTCTGCCAGCGTATGAAAATATATGAGCACAACTGTAAACTTACCAGTTCTTTCCCTCTCAAAAAAATAAGGACACTTCAAAGTGACCCCGACTTCCCAACAGTGTATTTATTTGTGAGTTTAAAAAAGGTCATTATGTGTCTGCGTTACTTTACCGCAGAGTGCATCAGCCCAGCCTCTCACCACCAGGATGAGTTTGAGGAGCTTCCGCAGCGTTCCCCTGGTTACCATGGAGACGTCCTCCTCTTCCTCCGACGACAGCTGCGACAGTTTTGGCTCCGATGGAGGCTTTGCAAACACGGTAATAACACGTGTGTTGTTACCGGGCGGCGAAATGTGAAGCCTCTGAGCAGTGGCGTGAACATTTTTATTAATTTTTTTATAGAGGAGCAGCTCTCGACTATCGAGGCGGTTGCTTGACAAATCGAAAGCTCTGGAGGCCACTGCAGAGGAAGATGCACGCACTGGGTTTGAAGAGGAGCTCATCAACACTCAAATGAAAGCGATGGTGAGTTTAAAACAAGGCATGGGGGGTGAAAATGTCTCATCATTTTGGGCTCGAAATTCATCCAAACGTATGCTTCCTCTCAGAAAGTCGATCCCGATTGTGAGCCTGCGAGACGTGGCCGCCGGTCCAACCTTTTAAAGGTGGCCATGGCCTTCCCGACCCGGAAGGCGAGCGCGAAGAGGCCCGCGTCCGAACCCCTCCCTCAGCCTCAACCAAAAGTGCTGGACTACGATGAGGAAGAGGAGAACTTCATGGCCAAGAGAGCTCTGAATATTAAAGAAAACAAAGAAATGGTAGCAAAGACCTGCTTTATCCAACGGGAACTGCCGGCTTTGCGTGTGTGAGATCTCTCATCCCAGTTTTGTTTCAGCTTGCTAATCTGATGGCGGAGCTCAACAAAGTACCGGGACTCTTCCCCAAACGAATGGCCTCTGCAGCAACAATGGTAAAATAACAGCCGCACCATCCAATAGTGTTACCTCATTTAGTGCCATTGACGGCTAAAGACGTCAAAAATCCTTTTTTTTTTTTAAACTAACTTACTTTTTACTCCATGTGCCTCAAAGATATTTAAATGTATTAAAACACAATTAAAATTGTTACAATAAAGTTGAAATGTATTCCTTCGGGCATGTTCGCATTCTTCATCGACACCGGCCCAACTAAAGTCTCCTAGCTAACTGCTCACATATAATACGAAATGTCGAGAAAATCATAGATTTCCATACATTTTTACGGTAGTTGTAAACTGCGACTTGAACACATACGGAACATCCAGCAAAGTGGAATAAAACATTGTATATTTAAAATGAGGATAAACCAAACCATTTCATTGGGCCAAAGAAATTCGGCTAGCTTAACGCTAACATACGATGTGAAATGCCCGAGACGAATGTTAGCATCGGTTTTATAGGCTGGAGAAACGGTTCAGATAAAGATTGAATGCACAGTCGAAGTCGCAAGTGCCGACTTAGCAGCTCAGAATAATTTCTGATACTTTGCATCGTCTCAACCTTTCAGACCCGACGCGCACCTCAACGCTCCATGCCCGAAACGTTGAGGCGGAGCTCAGCGCGTCTGTCTCGGCCTCATACTCGCTCCCGCACGCTAGTGGAAGGGCCGCCCAGCCCGACACCAGAGGAAGAAGAACCGGAGGACAAGTTCAGCCTGGTGCGACGGAGCCGCTACTACGAAGAAGTGGACGAGCCGGTAAGCTGCGTTTTCGGCCCGCGTTTGCCGTTCGAGCTGCGTCCGGCGCTGGCGTTGCTAGCGAAGCTAACGGCTAATCTTATTTGGTGCGCAGGTCCGCCAGCGCTCGTGCAACAGAACCAAGGCCTTCCCTCACGTGGTGCGGCCCGTCGACGAGGTCACCGAGGATGAGCTTGAGCGCATTTGCGACAACGTGAGGGAGAAGGTTTACAACAGCGTCTCTGTGAGTCCGGCAAGAACACAACGTCAAGAAACGATCCGATTTGTTGACTCGTCTTCTTCCTGAGCCTTTGTCACCGTCTTGGAGCATCTACCTGCAACTAAAAAAAACAAGAAAAAAAAACAACACCCAAAATGAATTTTAATTGCCAGTGGATGCTTCAAGATGGCGACAAAGAACTACTTTTATCTAAATGAAGCTCTTCAACTCCTATAGAGTCATTCTTTAGCCACAAGGTGGCAGCAAAGCGGTTTTTGCTTCAATGAAGCTCCTCAACTCACTTCAACATTGTGCTTTGACACCAAGATGTCAGAAGATGGCGTCAGAGCACTACATTTATCTAAATGAAGCTCTTCAACATCCAATTATTCCTTTGGCTCAAGATAGCTGCAAAGCTCTGCTTTTGTCTAAATGAGGTTCCTCAACACGTGTCAAACATATTTCACTTGCTCACCAAGATGCCGGCCAAGCATTACTTTTGTCTAAATGAAACTCTTCAAAATAATCTGTAGGACATTTTCCAGGATGCATACTTTGGGAAAGCAGAGTCATTTTTCATAAGCCTTTTCTCTTCGTCTCACTTTTACAGGGCACCACTTGCCACCAGTGTCGCCAGAAAACGGTCGACACCAAAACAAATTGCCGCAATCCAGAATGCATCGGCGTCCGGGGTCAGTTCTGCGGGCCGTGCCTTCGGAACCGCTACGGGGAGGAAGTGCGAGATGCTCTGCTGGACACGGTAAGTTCCGAAAATATCGCGTGCGTATTCGCCGGGAGTCGTTCCATTCTCACGTGTGCCTCGTCGTTCGACGCTAGGAGTGGCGCTGCCCGCCGTGCCGTGGCATCTGTAACTGCAGCTTCTGCCGCGCCCGCGAAGGCCGCGGCGCCACCGGAGTCTTGGTCTATCTGGCCAAATTTCACGGCTTTGACAACGCTCATGCCTACCTGAGAAGGTGAAATATTTTATCGGAATGGTCATCATTTGGTGATGTCCGTCTTATTAATTGTTGTTGTCTCTGCAGCTTGACGAAGGAGCTGGAAGGGATTAGCGGCGAGTGAGGCGCAACGAATGGACACGCTGGACTACAAACTTTGACACTTTTGTGCTGTCGGATGATTCTTGGTTTTGCATTTGAAACGAATTCCTGAGTCGATCATCTGGGAGAGTTAGCAAGTTTTAATTAACTGCAAATTTTTTTTTTTTTAATGGCTTTATTGACAATGGTTGAGAAAAAACAGTTCAAAATGCACTTGCACAAATATTTGCTGTATTTTAAAGTTCAACAGCAGCCAGTTAAGGAAAGATACTTTTTAGGTGTGCATTAGTTTGCTTTCTTTTGTCACCGCAGTCTGTTTTTACGAATGCTTAATTAACACAATTCCAAAGTTGATCAAATACCAAACTTAATGGTCAAAAATCTTCTTTTTTTTTTCCGAGTTCCTTAGCTAAACATTTAAATGTTTTTTTGTTTTTTTTTTGCTTTACAGTCTAATTTTCCAACCCGCCCCCCCAAAAACAATGTCACTAATTGTGTCTTATGCACTTGTATGCCGCTTCAGCCTTTTCGCTATCTTAGACTGTTAAAGATGCTTCTTTTTTGGAGCCACTACGTGAAATTGGACCGTTTACCACCGCAAACATCGTCACACATATTTTCATGAGCAGAAATAAATGCTGTAAATATTTTCCTACGCAACTAAATCTGCTGTCTTTTACATTGTTTTAAATGTAGACGTCACATCGTGCTCTCTGGTTAACCCATTTTTGTTTTTTAATTTCATGTGAACGCGTTTCCATGTCAAAATAAAAACCTGTTCGGGGTGTGTCCTGCGGAAGGTCACAAGCTGGCCAGGGTCCGCTGCTCGCTTCTCGTCGTGGCGATGGCGACGAGCTTGATGTGATGTACTGTACCGCTCACATCTCCTTCATTAGATAACCGTCGCTAATGGCGTGGAAACAATTAGCGCACGCTAATGGGAGTCTTGTACCTGTAAATCATTTCATCCTGCGCTCTGGTTCATTTTGTGCTCACCCTTGTGATTCTGGACACGTGATGACTGCAATTTATGAGCTGTATGACTGCTTTGAGGCAGATTTCATTCAGCTCAGGTTGGGTCATTCCTGCTTAGCTTGGAACTCTATGTCTTTTTTATTTTTTTATTAAAGTCATAATCTTTGCAGAAACAAAGTGTGACCTCTGACTTAAGCGTTGCTGTTTTATACAAGACGGGCTGAACTTGAAATGCCGCTTTTCACAAATACAAAAAGAGAGGCATGAGGATGAATAAATCGCATTATTACTAAAGCAAGAAACATTCAACGTTTATCTTCCAATATATCACTCAATATAGCAGCAAGTGTAGCAGTTCACAATTTTTATCGGCGAGCATGACAAATGCATAAAAAGTAAATATAATAAATAAAATGTAAAGGCACCAGAGATGCTAAAAGACAAAATTCATTATCTGGTCAACAGCGCGTGTTGGGTCATCAGAGCTAGCTAAGTTAAGTTCTGGCTGCATGACATGGGTAGATATACAGAAGATAAGTCTACACACCCCTCTTCAAAAATCAGGCTTGTGAGAGTAATTTTTTATTTTTTTTTACAGATTTAATAGGACCTGTAAAACTTAATTGATTTTTTTTAAACACTAACTGGAGTGTGGCGATGTTCAGAATGAATTCCATTAACCCCAAATAAAGTTCAAATGTTCAAGTTTTTTTTTTTTCTTTCAGTTGGTTTGGTGCTAAAACTGCATGTTATTTGGGACCGTTCATAACGCCACTTAGACGAAGACCCCAGTTCCATCTGAACAATAATTCAACATTTTAATATATTATTTTATATATTATATATTACATTATATTATTTTTTATATAATATTTTTTACATTTTATTCTTTGGGAGTTATTTTAATCTTCAAATATGTGGAGGGCCAATAAAAATGGAGCGGACTTTAGAGACCCACTCCCAATTTAGAACATTAAAAATGCAGGAACTAAGAAAGGGTATGAATGCATTTGGACATTTGGGATTAAATATATCTGTCCGTACAAAATTTGTATCATTGACTATGACAGACAACAAAATTGCTTTAAAAAAAATACAATCCCAACTGTCAAAATGTAACATTTCCAAATCTATGATTGGTATAATAACGATGCACTTAAGAATTCGGCTCCTGTTTTAAATAGCAATGATCTTCCACTTTGGGGTGATGAATATTTGGCCGAGTAATTGTTTACAACGCTTCAGCATTGAGCTGATCTGCTAATCACGCTATGAAATACAATATTTATTCATTAGAGCAGATTTAATGAGGCCTTGCGGTGCTAATTATGAAAACCAGCGTAGCAGTAAATGAGCAGCGTGTGGCGGCGGGCTGCGGGGTACCACTAACCGAAGGACGGGGGTGTCGGGGTTGCGAGGGAGGGTCGAGGCGGGGCGGGGCGGGGCATGCTTGAAGTGGCCTCGGTGTCATGGCACACATGCAGCCGTACATCCCCCGAAACAATTTTAATGTCGGACTAGAGTTGGGGTGTTGCTCATAGCGAGCTGAGCTTCGCTGCTGCTAAACGGAATCTCATGATTAGACTTCGGGGGCAGAAAATGACTTAATCGATGTTTTGGTTAAGTTCTGTCAAATTTTATTCCAGACTAAATATGTTGGAAGGTTCTTTTGCAGTTATTTTTCTTCTTTTATTATTGTTATATATTTTTTTAATTTTTAAATGTGAAATGTTTTTTTAAATGTGAAATTTTTAAAAAATTTAAAAATTTTTACATTTTTAATTTTGCTGTCTGTATCCCTTTTGATCTGAAATAAAGACTAAAGTAAATAAGTAACACAGAGAATTTTCTGAACTGTTTCATACAAAAACGCCGTCCCCACTTTCCTATAGAAACAAACACACGGTACATAACTTGAACTCATTTCCTGTTTTTTTGGGGGGGGGATTCGGCCATGACACTTCAATTGAATGTTTTTGTGAGAAACTGCAAAAATGTGTTGGGAACACAGACAGTTCACAGGAGGGGTGTGTGATGGGTTCCAATGTGGCCGCACATATTGCTCATGCCAAAAACACCCACTCGACACCAGAAACATTTTGTCATCTGTACAAAAGAAAGTATTTATCAAATGTTAGCATTTTTTGGGGGGGGTATTTTGGGTCACTTCAGGTAAAGTGATCAACGTTGAGCGTGAAAAAGAATGACATTATAAATCCAGTCGAAGCGATATACTGCCAGCCGTAACGCTAAAAGATCTTTCGAGCACTGCAGCTTCTATTTGTATGCGCATGTGGAGCAGAGCGGTGCTTTCGCAGCATAATAAAGATTTTGATTGACTGATATTTTCATGAGGGCTGCAGGGAAACACGGAGACTGCTGATTTGGCACCGAGACCGGCAGGTCCACGCTGAATTTAGCAGAGAGGAACAACGGAATGAATGGAAGTCGCGGGGCGCAATTTACACACAATCGTCGGGTCACTTTCAACTGAATAAGTTGAATTTTGTTCGGCAGGCTACCGTGTTAAACACCTCTCACTGTTACTTTTAGGGTTTTTTTGTGCCTTTTTCCACAAAATGCAGGTCTGCTGCGATTATAGGTAACATTTTATGATGAACCCAAAATGTTGTACAACAATTACAAGTGAACTTTAAACATTTCTAAACTTCTAAATGTAAATGTCCAACTGTTTTGCACAACTTGCTGTTTTCTCAAGACAATGTGCAGAATGTTTGATTTTTTTCATGTAAAAAGCCAGAAAAAAAATTCAATTATCTTCTATCACATTAACGTACATTTAAAAAAAAAAAAGTTTGATCTTTACACCTTAGCTTGCATGCTTTCAAATGTATCGTTTCAAGTGTAGGTTTGTTCATTAGTTCACCACTAGATGGCACTAAATTCTACGCACTGTACCTTTAAACTATAAATTATTGCCATTCATGGCAACGATATTAGTTAGCACAAAAAAACTAAGCAAGTTGTTTGCGGCAAAACAATTTAGTTGAATTACCAACTTAAAATCTTATCAAAGTTTGTTGCCTTGAAATTTAGAATTTACCCAGCATTTTTTTTTACAGTGCAAAAGTGCTACATTTTTTGTGAGTAGCGCATGTGGGCAAGACAAAAAAAAGTTGTCTGTCAACTCACGGGAGGATGAACGACCACCAGAAAATATTGGTCGGTCCACAAAACAAAGCTCCGGCGGGTTGCGAGCTTCCCGGAAGGAGGCCCATGAATAGCGAGAACCTGAGAGTGGCAGGAGGCTCCCAACGCTCTCCTCCCCTCCATCCTGCGATGTGATGGAAACAGCACTCCGGTTCTGCCGTCTCGGTGACATTATCAAAAGCAAAGGGCTGTCTGCAGTTGGTCCATCTCACGGGAAATTGCCAAGTCACCCTAACAAAGGAAAAGCACAAGTGCACTTAGTGGCGCTTTTAAAAGGAAAGCGTTAGAAGGTGAAATATGCAGTTGTGCGTGAGAGATGTGGAAGGTGGCGGACGCTTCTGATTTTCATGGGGCCGGCTTCTCCGTACACACGGCATTTTACGTTTCCACAAGATTTTATTGGTAATTAATGAGTCGCCCTCCCCAAGAGAAATACAAATACAGAGGGATTGGAAAGACACTGTGCATTATTCATGGAAGGCACGTTTAAATATAAAACACAGGAATTAATATAAAATAAATGCTTTGATCAATGCAAGCAAAGAAAAGGAAAACAAACAAAACAAGAACAAAAAATAAAAATGTATCTGAATAAATCAATGATAGCTATTGACCAAATATATATAATAGTTATAGTTTATTTAATGTCATTAAATGAAATTTGAAAGATAAGCAAAGCTTGATTAAATGAGAAATGCCATGCAGAAAATTGTCAAGCACATAACTCCACTCTTGGAAAAAAAAAAATGTCCATTTCCCCATCGAGATTTCTTATTAGAGGTGTAATTCTCGTTGCGACCTAACGGGGGAGCTCTAATACAGCAACTCAATTGCTCCAACTTCCAACTTGCTTTGTCAATAATTTTGCCGTAGTTTCGACAGCCAGGGCACGACAATCCTTAAACACATGTGCAGTTCCACTGCTGTGAAGCCTGAGCATTGTTGTGAAAGTTGAGATTCTCAGCAGGAGGGGAGAAGGTTGGGGGGGGGCTAATTATGACCAAGGGGAACACTGGGCCGTAATCTGCAAATCTATTCCAACTTCGAGGGAGAACTGGTACATTAGATCGATTTTATTGAGATCATACATTATAAATGGGGCATGGAGGCGCTTACGGCCTTCATATGTCGGTGCTCACGTGCTTCATTAATTTTTACTTCATTCAGTCCTTCAGACTCTTTGTCACGCGAGTCGCCGTCGTGCTCGTGAATCCGGGATGCAGGACACGACGGGACTTTTACAAGAGTGGATACATATTGTCCAAACAAATCGGTAAAACGGACGGAACGCCACATGACTTCCATGCACAAGGTCACAAAATGACCGGTGGGCCGCACTTGTTCAAAGTTAAAAAAAGCCTTCAAGGATTTAAAGATTTATTTTTTTAATTTTCAATCATAATTGACCAAATTTTCTCTTAGATAAAACAGTTTAGCCTAATGCTAACAAACAATGCAAAACACACTAGCCATGCTAATGACTCATCATTCGCATCAGTGTCACAGTGTTTTTTATCCCTTTTCCAACGGATTTGAAAAAATAGCACTACTTTAGAAAAAAAAGAAAAACAAAGAATGAAAACGTGTGCTCAAATATAATTTGGTAAAATGCTTATAACTCCCACGTTATCAATGCTAGTCGTGCTAGCTCATCTATAGAGGTTCTCGCGTCTTTAGCATTAAGCTAGCAGAGTCAAAGTTTGGTTAAATACGCAACAGGAAATTCTCTTTACGTTGTAAAATTCAACTGGATGAGAAAATAAACAAGCACTTGACCTCTTTTCAAAGAATTGTTCACCATCTGCCAAACTGCTGCTTGGCGTGAAGTTAAAACTATCTAGTGCTGGCAGCCCGAATTTGAAAAGCGGATAGTTGTAATTTTGGAATGGGGCGCAACAAGTTGACGAGCTAAAGCTGTGAATCGGTTCACTTGTTAAACTCTCACTGAGCATGCGAAGATCACACGTGAGTGAGCAGCCGCTAAGTGAGACGCCGCCGACTCCCTAATATTTCAAATGTGTTTCGACAGCTGTCCCGAGGCAAAACGGGTCAAATTTGTCCGCTTGAAAGGACTACACCGTCATTAGATGTGCCCTCGAACAATACGTCTCATGACAAAATCTATTTTTGAAGCTGGCTACCTCTTAAAAACAACACAGAGAAAGAGAGCGAGGGCTCACAGATAATTAGCGCCAGACACCACTTTATAATCTTGGGGATTATTTCCACCACTTAAAAGCAGCACACATTGTTTGCACCGTGGCCGGGCAGCATGAACAACACTGGAGCACATTTGATTTTCATTTTTCTACACCCCCCAAGTCACCATTTAACTGCAGCTGGAAAATGTTGTACATGTGTGCCGTATTCCCAGTACCCAAATTTGGGGGAATAAATTTCCTCCCTCAAAAAGCACTCAAGAAAACCAAACTCTGAAATTTATTGTCAACTGCTATCACGCCATCTTATTTTAATTGTTAAGCACAAACATATGCATAATATGTGAGTAAGTCATCATCCCTCCAATGGCGTGACCCGATTAAGGGTTTTTAAACTTTTTACATTATAAATTGGTTGATAATTAGTTTTGTTAAGGAGTAATCAATTGCACTAAATCGTTTGTAATGGAAATTATAGATTGAATGACACCAGAGGGCAGAAAATCGTCTGAGAAAAGCCTAAAAAATGAGATGATCACAATTTGCAATCAGCGATGAGATCTTGTCTTTGAATACGTAACATAACATGAGGGAAAAAAGTTCAATTTCAATTGCTGAATTTCAATTTCTCGCGGCACACATTTCAGCTCATAGATAAATTTGGGTCATTTTGAAATGAGAGGTTAAGGAAAACAGGTACGAGAAACGGAATTTTCACATTTTATGTTTGAATTTCAATGGCTAAATTTGAATAATTGCATTGAAAAATCTCAATTTCAATCACAAATTGAATTTTTGTTTTGTTCAATTTCAAATGACACATTTTAGATGAAAAATGTCAATGCACTTATTCAAAATCCGCAACCAAAATTCAAATAAAATAAGATTGAAATTCACTTTCTGGATGCACACATTTCGTCTTTCTCAATGAAATAATACGGCGAAGGGGGATCTACATTTGTAAAAGACCGCAACGTGGCTCGAGGCAAAAGACACGGCCGATCGAGACCTCCAGTAATAAAGAGACATGACCTCCAAACAATTTATTCTCCTCGTGCCAAATGATGAGTTTGAATCGAGTGAAATTAATCTATAAATCCATTTTTGCGGAGATCCCCTCAGGCACTCCAGGGGCTCCCCACTTTCACTTTTGGGGAGGGGGGGGGGTCTAGTTAACAAAATAATCCCAAAGCTATTTTCATTTAAATAACACTTTGTATTTTGTGGAAAATCTTTGCCCAAATCTAATTGGCAAAATGTAAAACGTGACCCTGGGGCGGGTCGCTCGGGCCACGCCGCTTGCGCTGCTCGGGCTCAGCCAGGACACGTCTGGCGCACAGATTGAATTTGTTCCCTCTCATGTCAGTGGCAGGAAAACAATTAACGGCACGTTGGAGTGTGTACGACTTGACACACTTTCTCACCTCACTAGGGCAATTGTGTGCAGAGAGGACGTCGTTACCAGCCGAGTTTCACAAAGACGTCATTGTTAGTTTTTCTGATTTGGGGACATTTCAATTAGGCGGCTGATGGAAATAACAATAAATGACTTCTTCCGCCATTTTTTTATTTTTATTTTTTTTTAATCTCTCTTCCACGCCGAGTCTCCGTTGAAGAGACGAGAAGCTGTGCAAAGTTTGTCGTCAGAGATGATCAAACAGTCCCGTCGCTAATAGCGGCGGGGGCGACACGGCCAGTGAATACAGATCAGCTTTAATTGTGGTGCCTCTCACCGCCGCTGTCTGTCAATGCGAGCCTTTCAATCGGCGACAATTTGCTCTGTTCTGTCTCTTAAATGCTGTTTCCAATTAAACGCTTTACAATTCATGATCTTCACTCAAGGTTAAATGAAAGCAGTTATTCCTGTCAGGGAGGTGATTAAAGGCTGCCCACACCGACCACTTTCTGCGTGGAGAAGCGAAAAAAAAAAAATAATAATTCAACTTGGGAGCTTTATTCATTATATGCAGTCTTGCGACATAAATGCACAGGACAGCGGCGCTTAATCACCTTGTTCACTTTAAATCTTACTTTAGGCCTGGAGCAGGAAGAATGGTCAATTACAATGTGTTCTATTATTCAAATTAGATTGTTGAAGCGAATACGGGATCGGACTGAGAGCAGACATGGCAAATTCCAGGTTCAGGAAGTAAAAAGTTTTTGGTGCTTTGTCGTCATTTTTTTGAGGGGGGTGGGTTAATTTTAAGCTAACGTTAGCATTTAATTAGCATATGATGGAATCGAAGCTAATAAAGCTAATTGTGAAAATTTGCTAATTGTCACGTCACTGAAAAACTTCACATTGACAGCAATTTCGGTGACAAATGAAAAATGTTCAATCTGGTTATGGAAATAGAACATGCATAATTAGAATGACTCGTTTTTCAGTGGAAGAGGTTTGCAGAGTCGGATGAAGTCGAATACAGAAGGGACTGAGCCAATGCTGGGTTATTCACACACAGTGTTTTGGGTTGAGGATTTGACCCAGCATGTTGGGTCAAGAATTTGATCCGAAATTGGGTAAAAATGACCACGATTGCCAGCATCACTGTAGTCAACATTTTCAAAGCTGAAGCAACTTTCCTCTGTCGGGTTTCACTTGAGTCCACAATAAAACTGCGATTTCAAAAGTCAATCTGCTGATTCAAAATAAATAACCCAACCTTGGATAAAAGTAACCCAATCTGCTCAAAGTCAGACTTGCGCGCAAAGACTTAAATCACGGCCAGTTTGCCGTGCGAATCGCGGCGTTGACAAAAATGTGAACGACGATTCATCGACTTTAAGCCGTAATCGTCCTTCAAGAACGTTTCAGTTGACGCGTTGAGTCGTCATTTCAAGCCCAAGTGTCTTATCTTTGACACTCGTCCTGCGATGACCAAATCACATCTATTATTGCTTCAATATTAGCAAAAAGAAATAAATAAATAATTCAGATGTATAAGAAATGAGAGAACAAACTTGCCACTGTAGCTAAACTGGCACAGAAGACGCACATTTGACATTTGAAGCTCGGGGGGGGGGGCGGGGGGTCTTAATGAATGAGTAAGTCTCTGGGTCGCATGAAGTCTCCTCTCAAAGCACCAACCCGGCTCAGCACTCCCAGCGCGGAGACCGTCGCAACTCGAGAAGGGGGCCAAACAACAGCAGTTGGTCTCCTTTAAACAAGTCTGAGCCGAGGAGAAAAATAAATAAAGCCCCCGGCGACCGGCGCTCGGCTTTAATGTATTCAATTAACTGGGGGTCCCTCTAGAGAACGTTTGGAGAAAGAGAGAGCATATCGCCCGGAGATGAATACGCTCAATGCAGTCATTCTGACGAGCGTGATTGGAAAACGTTCCTCAACAGGTTCCAACTTAATTAAAGTTGCCTTCATTTGACTTTTGCAGGCTTTGGAAGGAAAGTTGTGCCGCGTATCGTCATGTTGTTTACTGTTAAATTCACAAGTCTTGTGAGACTTCCACCGTGCCTGCCGAAAGTCACCTCGCCCTCAAAGAACATGGAATTATCTCTGATTCAATCACGGACAATTATGCTTTGAAATGAGAGAAAAGCAGCAGTGGAGTCGGAGGGGGAGGGCTAATTATATGCTAGTCATTACCGTTCCCAGAATAGCGCTGGACCACATCGATGTACTGTATGGACATACATTTTTCCAACAAGTGCAGTGTGTTTGAAAATGAGAGCGTGGCCAATTTTTTTCTTTTTTTTTTAAGCTTCATCACGGCCTCAGGTGAAAGACGCGTGTTGGTGTGGAATTCGTCTAATTATCTTCGGCAAGTATGTCTCGGGAGAAGCCACTCGGTATTGCTTTGGAGCTTCTTTTCAGCTCCGTTTTGCCAAAGAGCCCCGCCAGAGTTGACCGTCAATTAAAATCAGGTGCTCGTCATATCAGCCACCTTTTTTTTTTTTTTGGGGGGGGGGGGGGGATGCAGGAAAATCAACTTAATCACGCTCATTAGGCGTCATGATGTGTTTCATGTTAATAACTATCCATCCCGGATAACCGGACGCCTTTCACGTTTTCAACATTCACAACTTGTCACGATCCGTCTGCGGCGTCTCCAGCAAGTGGGCGTGGCCCGGCGGCTCCGCTCCGGGAAGCGGCCACGAGCGAGACGCGCTCCCGATCGCCACAGCTGAATGTCATTAAGACATTAATCATTGGACTACTTAAGCAGCCGACGCGGACATACCCGCGTCGGACTATTGTTCCACGTTGCTCATGCTATTGCTCATGCTCTCGTTCACAGATTGTTCTGCTCGCGATTTGCTCTTGTTCTGTGGTTTGCGTTTTCATGTTTTGAATTTCCCCAGCTACTATTCGGCTCGCTTTAAGTTTATCGTTTTCAATTGGATTTTGTCTTCACCCTTTCGTGGTAAGCATTGTTTTTCGGTTTCTTGCGTTGCAAGCGTTTTCTGTTGATTCCTTATCTTTTCCTGGAGTGACTCGGTCTCCCAGCGTTTTGTGTTTCGCCTTTTCCGGCGGTTGTACTCATAGAACCCTTGCGGTTACTAAATTCATAGATACTGCTCATAGTGATTATTGTGTATTGCTTGACGGCTTCCCAATAAACCTCCTATCACCCAATTCCTCCTGAGTCTGCGATTAAGGATCCACCTTCCACCGCTTTCCAGCCTCGGCTGGGAAGCGGTCCTGACAGAATAGTCCGACCATGGATCCCGCTGACTCAGCGAAGGTATTTTCAGCTATAGCCAGTCAAGGACGCATGATAGGGCAGCAGGCGTCCGAACTCGCGACGCTCCGCGATGCGGTCGGCCAGCTGAACCACCAGCTCACGAGCCTCGGTGCCCATCTGGGCACCTTGGCAGCCCCTGTCGCCCCGACCCCCGTGGCGGCCCCGACCGGGCAACCGGTCGCGGGCATGCCATTCCGAGAGCCCAGTTTGCCCCATCCCAACCGCTACGGCGGAGAACCCGGCCGATGCGGCCCCTTTATCCATCATTGCCGGCTGATCTTTGACCAGCAGCCCCTTACTTACGCTCACGATAATGCGAAGGTAGCGTTCATGATGAGCCTCCTGACTGGCCAAGCTAGCGCCTGGGCAATGGCTGTGAGCAACGCGCGCCCGGAAGTCCGCTCTTCTTTCCCCGCGTTCATTGCGGAGTTCGAGAGGGTGTTTTACCACCCGATTCGGGGAAAGGAAGCAGGAGCCGAACTTTTGGACTGCACGCAAGGCTCCCGTTCGGTAGCGGATTACTCAATCGCCTTCCGGGTTCGCGCCGCCGAGAGTGGCTTCGACGACTGCGCCCTGCGGACGGTGTTCCGGAGAGGGCTGAGTTCCGCCCTCAAGGACGAGCTGGCGGCGCGAGACGACGCCGAGACCTTGGAGGAGCTCATCACCCTGGCCATCCGGCTCGACAATCGTCTGCGAGAGCGCCGCCGCGAGCGAGGGTTGGAGCTGCGACGCCACGAGCCGCCACGCTACCTGGTGCCCGAGCCACTGCCAGCCGACGAGCCGATGCAGCTGGGAGCCAGCCGCCTCGACGACCGGGAGCGAGAGAGACGCCGTGGTTCCGGGGCGTGCTTCTACTGCGGTCTCCAGGGTCACCGAGCGGTCGCCTGCCCCCGTCGGGCTAACCGTCGAGGGTCGCCCGCTCGCCGCGAGGAGTGCTGTGAGTCCGCGGACGCTTCCACCGCGTGCTCCAACCCCCGAGAGGAGCAGCCTGAGGTCCCAGAGAACGGGCCGGTCCAGACCGGCAACACTCGGAGGTTGGAGGTGGAGGCGGAACTCATAGGTCGAAACACCACCATTAAAGTCCGGGCGTTAATCGATTCGGGCGCGGATGACTGTTTCATAGATGCAGGGTTAGTCGGCCAACTCGGGTGCACCGTCACGGACCTCGACCGGTCCGAGAAGCTGTGCGACCTCGACGGTCGCTTGTTAGCCGACATTCGGCGGTTAACCGAGCCCCTAACGCTAAAACTTTCCGGTAACCACCTAGAGAGCCGCTCGTTTTTTGTTATGCCGGCTAGAGCCGCCCCGGTCGTCCTAGGGATCCCGTGGCTGAAGGCGCATAACCCGGACATCGACTGGGGTCGGCTAGCGATCCAAAGCTGGAGCCCTTTCTGTTACGCTCACTGCCTACGGTCGGCCGAAGAGGGCCGCCAAATTAATGTAGTTCCGAACAAAGCGGTCAATCTCGAAAACGTGCCGGCAATTTACCATGACCTCCGCGCCGTGTTCAGCAAGGAGCGCGCCAAATCCTTGCCTCCACATCGCCCGTACGACTGCGCGATCGATCTCCTTCCGAATCCGGTACTTCCCTCAGTTCGCCTTTACAAGATCTCCCAGCCCGAGCAAGGCGCCATGAAAGACTACATCACCGAATCGCTGGCCGCGGGTCTGATTCGTCCCTCCACGTCCCCGGTCGGGGCGGGTATGTTTTTTGTGGAAAAAAAAGATAAAAGCTTGCGACCATGCGTCGATTACAAGGAGTTAAATGCGATCACGATCAAGAATAGATACCCGCTGCCGTTACTGGACTCCGCGTTCGCCCCCTTACAGTCCGCTACCATCTTTTCTAAATTAGACCTGCGAAGCGCCTATCACTTGGTCCGGATCAGGGAGGGCGACGAGTGGAAGACCGCGTTCAAAACCCCCCTAGGGCACTTTGAATATTTAGTTATGCCTTTCGGCTTGTCCAACGCCCCAGCCGTATTCCAAGCGCTCATAAACGACGTCCTGAGGGACATGCTAAACACATGTTGCTTCGTTTACCTGGACGACATCCTGATTTTTTCCCGCACCGTTGGCGAGCACCAACGGCACGTTCGCGCCATTTTGCAGCGGCTGCTCGAAAATAAGCTCTTTGTAAAAGCCGAAAAATGCGAATTCCACCAAGCCTCCGTCCCCTTCCTGGGGTTCATAGTAGAAAATGGACAGCTCAAGGCCGACCCGGCCAAGACTCGTGCGGTGGTGGACTGGCCGGTGCCAGCCACCCGTAAACAACTCCAACGCTTCCTGGGCTTCGCGAACTTTTACAGACGATTTATTAAGGATTATAGCCGCCGGGCCCTGCCGCTCACCCGCCTCACGTCCACAAAGACTCGCTTCACATGGGACGGTATCGCTGAAGCAGCGTTTACGAGCCTGAAAGAGGCTTTCACTAACCCGCCTGTGCTTCACCACCCTGACTCTGATCTTCCATTTATTGTAGAAGTGGACGCCTCTGATTCAGGAGTGGGGGCTGTCCTCTCCCAACGGTCTCCGGTCGACCAGCGACTCCACCCCTGCGCCTTCTTCTCTCGCCGACTCACGCCTGCGGAGGCGAACTACGACGTGGGCAACCGGGAGCTTCTGGCCGTGGTTCTGGCTCTCCAGGAGTGGCGGCACTGGCTGGAGGGCACCAGGGAACCGTTTACCATCTTCACCGATCACAAGAACTTATCCTACATCCGCTTCATGAAGAGACTCAACCCCCGACTAGCGCGCTGGGCGCTTCTCCTCAGTCGCTTCAACTACACCATGACCTACCGCCCCGGCGTCCGGAACACCAAACCCGACGCGTTGTCCCGCATCCACGACCCCTGGGAGGAAGAGGAAGGTCCTCCAAGCGTGGTGCCGGCCCACCGGTTGGTGGGGGGCGTGCAGTGGGCAATGGAGCAGAGGATCCAGGAGGCGCAGGAGGACGGCGGCGCCCCAGCGGGATGCCCCTCTGGAAGACTGTACGTGCCCACGCAACACCGGTCGGAGGTGATCGAGTGGGGACACGCGTCCAAGCTGGCCTGCCATCCGGGAGTTCGCCGCACTCTAGGACTGATCGGGCAGCGGTTCTGGTGGCCGTCCCTCAAGACCGATGTCACCCAGTACATCCAGGCCTGCCCCGCATGTGCCGCCAGCAAAGCGTCCCACCAGCCACCGGCGGGCCTGCTCCGGCCGCTCCCCGTCCCGGCGCGTCCATGGGCAAACATCGCGCTGGACTTCGTAACGGGACTGCCCGCCTCCAAGGGCCACACGGTCGTTCTCACCGTGGTGGACCGATTCTCCAAGGCTGCCCACTTCATCGCCCTGCCCAAGCTGCCGTCCGCCTTGGAGACCGCCCACCTTCTGGTTCAGCACGTGGTCCGCCTACACGGGATTCCGGACGACCTGGTATCCGACCGCGGGCCACAGTTCATTTCCCGCGTCTGGAAGCTCTTTTGCCGGTCCCTGGGGGCCACCCCAAGCCTGTCTTCCGGCTATCACCCCCAGACCAACGGGCAGTCAGAGCGGGCCAACCAGGACCTGGAGTCAGCCCTCCGGTGCGTGTGCTGCGACCAGCCGGCGTCCTGGGTCGACCACCTCCCGTGGATCGAGTACGCCCACAACACCTTGGTGTCGTCCGCAACCGGTAGGTCACCGTTTATGACCGCGTACGGCTATCAACCCCCCCTGTTCCCGACGCAGGCCAGCGCCGAGGAAGTCCCCTCGGTTCAGCATCACCTCAAGCGGGCCCACCGGGTCTGGAGGGAGGCGCGGGCGGCGCTGACCCGAACAGCCGAGCGCAACCAGAAGATCGCTGATCGCCGCCGGCGCGCGGCCCCGGCTTACAAGGTCGGTGACCAAGTGTGGCTGTCCGCCCGGGACTTAAAGTTGGCAGGAGCATCCCGCAAGCTGGGGCCGCGATTCGTGGGTCCCTTCCCGATCGACAAGTTGATCAACCCGGTCTCCGTCCGGTTAAAGCTGCCCCCCACCATGAGGATTCACCCGGTGTTCCACGTCTCGCTCCTCAAGCCTGCACCTACCTGCCCGCTCGTGCCGCCCTCCGCCCCGCCGCCACCTCCTAGGATCGTCGACGGCGACCCGGTCTACACCGTCCGAGAGATTTTGGACTCCAGGCGCAGGGGGAGAGGGTTCCAGTACCTGGTTGACTGGGAAGGCTACGGTCCAGAGGAGCGGCAATGGATTCCCCGCTCCTGGATCATGTGTCAAGACCTGCTCCGCGACTACCACAACGCCAACCCGTCAAAGCCAGGTGGTCCGCCAAGGGGCGTCCTTTGAGGGGGGGGTACTGTCACGATCCGTCTGCGGCGTCTCCAGCAAGTGGGCGTGGCCCGGCGGCTCCGCTCCGGGAAGCGGCCACGAGCGAGACGCGCTCCCGATCGCCACAGCTGAATGTCATTAAGACATTAATCATTGGACTACTTAAGCAGCCGACGCGGACATACCCGCGTCGGACTATTGTTCCACGTTGCTCATGCTATTGCTCATGCTCTCGTTCACAGATTGTTCTGCTCGCGATTTGCTCTTGTTCTGTGGTTTGCGTTTTCATGTTTTGAATTTCCCCAGCTACTATTCGGCTCGCTTTAAGTTTATCGTTTTCAATTGGATTTTGTCTTCACCCTTTCGTGGTAAGCATTGTTTTTCGGTTTCTTGCGTTGCAAGCGTTTTCTGTTGATTCCTTATCTTTTCCTGGAGTGACTCGGTCTCCCAGCGTTTTGTGTTTCGCCTTTTCCGGCGGTTGTACTCATAGAACCCTTGCGGTTACTAAATTCATAGATACTGCTCATAGTGATTATTGTGTATTGCTTGACGGCTTCCCAATAAACCTCCTATCACCCAATTCCTCCTGAGTCTGCGATTAAGGATCCACCTTCCACCGCTTTCCAGCCTCGGCTGGGAAGCGGTCCTGACACAACTCAGGAGTCATTCATAGAAATGTCAAGAACGCAAGTTCATTGGAAATAAAACGGAAGGACAGTTTACGTGATTGATAATGATGGCACTTTGACGTCAAGATTAGTCAACAGTAGAGGGCGCTATCATGTGAAAATGCCAGCCGCCAAAAATGGATGAAAATTTTCATTCTTTTCTCACCCAAGCAATAATAATCAGAAAACATTTTTAAGTAAAGTTCAGTTGTGTTTAACTTTGGTATAATACACTTTGGACTATTTCTTAAGAACTTATTGTCTTTAAATATTTACTTAGGTACAAATTTAATTTACTCATTTTTTTAATGTTTGTTTGAAAAAATTTTTTTTTTTTTTTAATGTTCCTATATTTAAGCGCTGTGCATATGTGACCGGCCAATATTAGCCATTTTAAAATCGGCAAAAACTAACCAATTTCTTTTGTTTTTACAGATTTTATTGACTTATTTATTTTTTACAACACAACACAAAGGTAGTAACAACCAAACAATCCCACCCCAACACTTATCTGTCTTTTATAAAATTAAAACAATACTAAACGGCAAAGTTCTGTAAAATGTCATTTACATCATGCTTGTTGTTCAGTGTGAAGGGGCCGAAGAAGATTTTATTAATTCTAAATATTGTTTTAAATGATGCGTCTGATTAATCTGTTGTCAGAATTTTATTCCACCAAAGATCAGTCTTAAAAAAAAAAATAATAAAAAAAATCCATATTGGTTAGGCCTTCGTAAGCGAATGACATCTTGGGTTTCTCCTTCCGAGTGTTTGCTGGCCACTTAAGACCCTACAACTTTGAGTGGGCAGCAAATGAGCGTGAGAGGAGGTGCCCCAAATCCTCCTTTTGTGTTTAAGCGTGGCCTGAAAAGCGCGGGCGCTCTTAGAATGCGGCGTGGAGAATGCTGCCTATGTGATGGGGTCGCCACCCGACTGGCGTGATGACAGCGAGTTGGTTCCGTGTTGGAGTTATTTGCTTTGTGGATAGACTCGGTTGCACCGGGGTGCTCGGCCCCGCCTCCGTTCCAGATCCAAATCGGTTCAGGGCTGACTGATGACACAGCTTCCTCGGCTTTATCAATGGACCCAAACTGCTTGCTAATTCCACTCATTTCCTCCCGCTTGCATGATTTATTCCAATTGTAAATCATAAGAGGCGATCGGAGCATATCCAGGCAAAATATTAGATACACAATTTAAGAGGACGTCGAGGGATTCTGGTTGAATTGTCTCCGTTCTGTTTTGTAGCAAGATGTTTATTATGGCAGCTGTGTAATACTAATTAAAGTTTATCATTATTTTTTTTCATTTGATATTTTCCACAAGAAATGAATTCAACCGTAGAAAAAGTTGACCAATTAATTTTTCTTTTTTTTTTTTAAATTTCTGCATCAATAAGGAAAAACTCAATTCCTTTCATGAGTTCAGTTCAACAATTAAAATGAATTAATATCCAGTCGAAAGGTCCTCAGCACGTATTTCACAATCTATTTTATTTTGGATAATTCTGGTCACAATCATTATTATTTTTTTTATTTTTTATTATTAATGATTCAATATCAATAAACGACGATGCCAATGAGCTTGCTGAAGGTTCTATTTTGTTTTTATTTAGAGTAGATTTTCATTCATCCATGTCATAAGTCCCAAAGTTTGAAATCGATGAAAAAACCCGACACTTCTTTGCGTGCATCATCGGTGATGAAAAACAATTCCTATAAATTAAATGTGCGAATAAAGCTCCTGTGCTGCAGAAACGTAGACGCTTACGTCAATATTCCATAAAAATCTGTCTTCTTCCTCTCTCCCTAATTACAACTACTTTCATAATTTTGTGGAAAAAAAACAACAACGCGGTTCTTAATTGCATTCCTATCTGGAAGGCAGAAATATGCAGAGCGAAAAAAGAAGAAGAAAAAAAAACATCGGAACGTGATGGAATGTTAATTAGCGTTCCCAATCAGAATGTTATGCTTTGCAAAGAAAGATAGAAAGCCGAGGCAAAGCGAGGATAGGAAAAGAAAAACAGAGCATAGATAAAAAAAAAAATTAGAGAAAGTTTGGCGTTATTGTGCTTCACTTGTTTCTCGCTCACCTGAGGTGGCGCACACCGCTCAGAGCACAATACGCACTGATGAGGTCAATGAAAACACACTTTTGATTGCACCCAAACCAGACGTGTCACGCAATTCTCACGTCGGCTCCGTTTCATTTGCACTTTGCAAAGTTTAGGCAGACTTTTAAGCAGTCATTAAAGGAAAAAAAAAAAATCTCTCTTTTCACAATGACATGCTTTTGCTTGTCATTTTCACACAGACAATAGCAAATTACGCCGGTGTAAGAACAAGAAAATCTTTTCGACTGAATAATACAATCTAATGATTGCAAATAATTGCCTTTCGGGGCTTATTTGGCTCGGGTGGAGCACGGCGACTCCTTTTGGAACTAATATGAGGACGTGAACCGTTGCCCTCGCTGATGAGGCCTATTCACAGCCACGTGCCCCCCGAACGCTCCTTATGCTGCAGGCTGATGAGGAGTCTGCCGTTTGAGGTGCACTACGTTGTGGCGTTTACATCACCGTGTCGTAGCAGGAAAAATAAAAAATAAAAAAGAAATGGACTGTGCTGAGAAAATGAAAAAGTGTACTGAACAAAATAGAGTGAAGTAAAAACGAGTTCAAGTCATTCCAGTAAATAAATTATATTCCAGTGTTGGGACACAGGCACCAAAAAATGCTGGGTTGCTTTCCTAACCCACTCATTGGGTCAGATGAGGTTACTTTTACCCAAGGTTGGGTTACTTCTTTTGATTGGGTTGAAGATTGGGTGAAATCTTCAACCCAATGTACCCGGTATACATAACCCAACATTGGCTCTGTCTCCTTTAAACCCAGCACTGGGTTAGCTATTTTGCCCAATTTGGGTTACGTTTAAACCAGCAAGTTTTAAGAGTGTAACATGACCGTGAGCACCAGCTTGGGTTGGGCTCAATGTACGCCTCAGGTCGTAATTCAGAATAAATTAGGACGAAAAATTTGAATGCATGAAACAGCAAAGGAGCTCTAAAAATGGACCTGTTGTATAATCGTGTAATGCCACTTGCGCTACATCTTTCAGGCATGAAATCTGAATATTAGTGGGACGGAAAGAAAACGTGACGATAGAAATATTCGTGAGCATTGTCTTCCATTTGTAAAGAGATGCCCAGGGAAATCATCACATAAACAAAAAATAAATCCAGAATGCTAGAATAATTACATGAGGGTATCCGGCGCTCTCTCAAGGAAGCTATCAGTGTCCACCATGTCTGACCTTTGACCATCTCGCCAGTAAACAAGGCAACTAAGTCCCATTCTGGTCAGTAAAAAGGCCTCTTGAGAGGACACACGTGCGTCAAGTGACCAATCGGAGTAAAGCCGTGTTGACATGTAAACAATCTTTTCTAGTTGGTTGTTGGTCTCAGGAATAAAGGACAGATGCGCTGGCTGGTCACAACATTAGGTACAGCACACGAGGATGAGATTAAAAACAAGAGGACCAACCCGACACTAAAAATGACAGCAAATTTGAAGGTTATTGACAGAGATTGTTTTTTTTTTGTCTCCAAAAAAAAAAAATGTAACAAAAATTCACGAACCTCCGGGTGAGGCAAGTGAATCCGGACAACATCAGAGGACCGAATAAAGTATATTTCTTTTAGAAAATACCTGAATGCATATTCGGCATGTTATATCCAGGAGACACAATCGGCCTAATCGTATTCCTCGCACAGTAATTCCGAACACTTAGCAATCATCAGAAGTATCAAGTCGGGGTCAAACCTGTGAAAGGAATGGTTTCATCTGTAAATTGACACAAATCTATTAGAAAGTGACTTGTGTGATGATGACTGCAGTAATGAGCAGCGGGGGAGCAGCGAGGTGGAAAAGTTCTGCAGCTTGCACGTTCACTTGACGGAGTCGCCATAGGAGCCAGCACTTAGCCTAATAAGACGAGCAGCCCGGCAACACGCAATTAAACGTCTCCGTGTAAAATGAGCTCGGAGGTCATGTTTAATGGGCAGAGAGCTCATCAGGATTGGGCTGAGCGGGAGAGGAACATTGCAAAGGAATTTGCGTGAGAAAAAAAACGTCATGCTGGATTATAATATAGCAAGCATGAAAGGTTAACTTTAGCATGTGTTTCACCCCTCCCCCCCAACACTCCAAAAGAACAAGAGGAGGGTTAAACACTGTCAGAAAAACAGGGTATTACGGGGCTCAATGTTGCTTCTAAAAGGCAACTTTTTGTGACACATACCTAGGAACAACTTGGAACGGCGCAAACTAACAAAGAGTCCGTACTAAAACAGAGTTTCATGAACAAGATAGTTTCATTCGTGAGAAATAATCATTTTAAGCGCCAGCCGTCAAAATGACGGCTCTGGGAGATCTAGTAGTTTTAGAATTGTAGTAGTTCTAGTAGCAGTAATCTCCACCAGGGATCGGCAACTTAATGCACTTTAAATGAAATGTCAACGGTTCTCCTGAAATAGGGTATGACAGCCACACATTTTTTGGGGAGATATTGAAATCAAATTTCAAAACGAGGGGTACCCTACACATGGGCAGGAACAAAATCTTTTTCTTTTTTTACTACCAGAACACCATACACATAAACCGCCAGTCTTGTAACCAAACCGCGGGTGTGGCGTAGTACCAAGACTGAAAAGAGAGGCAGCGGTCACGCCATTAGCCGAACGGCTCAAAAAGGTCTCTCGGTGGTATTGTAAGCATATGACACGTGACGTGCACCTTCATGTCAATACTTGGCTTTCTTGGCAGAGAGATGAAAATATTCATCTTTTGTGGCTCACATACATTGATTTTTGTGGGCAGGAAATCAATTGGAAGGGCCACGCAACAACGCATTTGGTGGCTATTTGTGTAGCTAATGCGTGGAGACAATAATAAGCCGAAAAGGACAGCGGCCAGGGGTGATGAATATTAAAGCGGAGTTGGACACAACACTTGAGCTGTCTGGCACACGGCAACAGGAGGTGAACTGGAATAAATGTTCCCGGCAAATGTTATTCCAAACAATATGCCTCCAAGAGCGCAGAGTGACCGTTCAGCCGAGCGTTTATCAGCTTCAAATGCTATTTCATGCATTCACACTCCGCAAACCGAACACGCCGACGACAAAGCGCTGCGATTTATGATTACCAGTCAACTAAAGCAGCGGCGGCGGCAGGCTGCGGCCTCCGCCCCCCGCCGACGCTCCGCTTCCCTCGCTCGGGGTCCCCGCTGGCCCCCGCGAACGGGGCCGCCAGGATAATGCGATCAAGGCGGACGCGGGCCGAGAGGAGCTAAATCGGGGCTGCGGGGGATGACGCTCTTTGATTTTTAACCGTTACGGAGTTTTCATAGAGCTGCAGTCAATTTATTTTATTTATTCTAATGAAGAGCATTAGGAGGGCCATGGTGTGCTGCACTGCACATTGATCGCCTCGTTAATCACACTTTGCAGACACTCGCAAATCAAGTTCTAACAGCAAGCAGTGAATCAAGAGCAATGAAGCGTAAGCTCCTTCACAATTTATGATCTTTCAAATTGCATCTTTTCAACCATTAAATTGCAAGATACCATAAATTTTTATCCCTCGCACAGAGTCCCGGTATTGATTCTGTCGTGTGAAAAATAGAGGAGTTGTAAATTCTGGCAGTTAGACTGATCTTAAGCGCCGGCCGGCAAGGTGCCTAAATGGAGGGAGGAAGGTTGTTAATTTACTGATGAGAACAAATATCAGCAGAGATCAACTTTTAAAAGTCAAGCCTCACAGAAGGACTCGGAGAAGTTTTTCAACGATGGACGTCGCGACATCCTAAAAGTACAATTGATTAAATTCAAATTGACATTACAATGTAGAATGTAAAAAAAAAGGAAAAAAATGCTTTAATTCAGTTCATAGATTTGAATGATTTATTTATTTATTTGATTTATTTATGTCATTATTATTATTATTATTATTATTCATTTATTTCTAATATGACCTCTATTTGTGTCACACTTGTTTGGTAGAATTCTGTGAAGTTGTTGAATATTTAAAAGGCTTCAAGTCAAAGCGGAGAAAGAATTGGAATAAAAATCCTTTCTACGAGTGATCATATTGACTTTCAATAGGCAAACTTCTTCTGCTAAAGACAAATTATAGGGGGGGTTAAAAAAAAAAAAAAAATCAAGGCAGTAAAACAAAGCAAAAGGCCCAAAGTAAAAACCCGGCATCTTAGAACAATTTCAATCAGGTTGGAGAGTCTTAAACTCGCTTTTCGCTGTGAAAAGGTACACCTTGCCTCAGCCCCAGACTGTTCCCACTAAATGGCATAATTGCTCTTGGATTGTATTGGAAGCCCGGCCAAACTGCAAGGAACCCTTGGCCAACAATACGGGCAAATTAGTTCTTTAGGATTGCGCTTGTTAAGCATCCACACAGCACTTTATAAATCTGGGGGGGAATGAGACGTGACATGGAATTCATTTACTGTGAGTAGACGCTAAGGAGAAGAGCGGAAAAAAAAGCTTCTACATTAAAAAAAAAAAAGAAGAATGGTTAAAACCTCTCCACACCTGACTCCAACTCTTCAGCCGTGATTGGAAAGTACACCTGCTGTTATGCGACATATGGACGACTGCTCGGAAAGAAAAATGCCGTTGCAGTCCGAGAAACTCGTTTATATTGAAAAAGGGGCTGCAAATGTTTTCATATCGACTCCAGTTTTGGAGAGAAGCGATGCAACAAAAGTGCTGAGCAGAACCTCCCCAAGGGAGGAAGAATCAGCAGAGGAAAAAGCATGTAAGCAAAACAAACCATAATAAAGGGCATTAGTGCTCACAAACATTGGATTGATCCGACAATTACAATCAATCTGGCGTGTTAAACCCAATCTGGTTGGCACGCTGCCTTTCTTGCAGCTGGAATCTTTCCAGATGCTCTTTTACTGGCGTGTGCAGCCAAAATGTGCTTCGCTTTATTCTCACGCCTCTTTTTTTTTACCAAGATGCTTGAACTCGGGTTGAGAATTTTTACTTAAGGAAGCGCAGAAGTCGACGACCATGAGTTTGTTGTTTTTATTCAATTTATCTTTGGGCTGCAACAAATTATTTTAAGAATGAATTTCTCTATCGGCTGTTTTTTTTTTTTCATTCCTTTATTAAAAAACATGGTATGATATGATTTACGCTTTTTTTTTTTTTTTTTCATTAAACAGCTAATCTGTCTGTTTTCATGTCTGACGACAGTAAATCATAGATCTGAGAATATTCACTGCCGAAACGCTGAAATTCGAAGGATTTGGACAATTTTAAAGTAAACAAGATCTCAAAACGATGATTTAGTAATACATACAAAAAATAACGATGGGTTAATCTGACAATCGATTAGTTGTCGCACCTTGAATTTATTCATTTAACATTCATTTACCCAGGTTAGGCAAGCGAGAACAGATTTTCATTTGCGAACAATACGCCGGTGTATATTTTGAATTTAAATTGAAGTCTACTCCAATTGTGTGAAAGAAAAGCTCCCTTCTCCTGATAATGAGCATAGAGGCGAATGCAGAAAAACCAAAATGTAGGCGGGACGCATCAATAGGTGTTGGGGAGAAGGGAAGTGAAGTAAAAGTCAACTTCATAGTTTGTAACAGTGGGAATAGGCGTAACCATAAGACAGGAAGACCTGACGGAGGGTAGGAAAAAAAAACCGCAATGGTCCCATGTTGGAGCCCTGAGGAACACCTAATTGCTACGGAATGAAATCAAATAAGGAATTAATATTATACCTAAAACAACAACAAGTTTTTATGATGGTTACAGATTGTACTCTAGAATTTTTTACAAAATTCCTCACGGTATACATGATTGAAACAAAACGCAAGAAAAACAAACGGGGAAATTAAAAAAAAATTCATTCACAAAGTCATCCCTGGTTTAAAAGCGAACTCAACCGTGATTGCATGAGTGTCACTTGTGAATGTTTGGACTAAGAGACCTTGTAGCCGGAGAGGGCAGAGCAATTTTACCATCTCATCACAAGTAAGAGCAAAGGAAGCACCACATTTAGATCGTAATTTCTAAGTGGGCATTCCCCGCTGAAACATTCAGTTCCTCTTAAGGTTGCTTAAAAAAACTAAACAAGCAAACAACAACAACAAAAAAACCCGAATAAACCGGCGTCACGCATAAGCACCCAAAATTTCACCGAGAGACTCGCGAGGCCCAACAAAGGGACACCCTCTGGGCTGTGACAACTTTTGGAGAACGACAAAGACGCAGCCTGAAAAGCATTCAAGCGCCGGTCGAGCAGCGGCAGATTACACAGATCTTTATCTTTTCATAAAACAGAGTGCAGCGTTTAAGTGCCACTGACTGCGACTACAATCTGAATTGTAAAGAGTGTCACAGCCGTTACGCCGAGACGTTGGGGCCGTAATGGCGGCAGTAATTGTGTGATGACAGTTTCATTGCGCGGTGACATTCTCGGGGGCATTTTCACCATCCCCGCCAGGTAATACTGAGAACGGGCCGCGTCTTACACTCGGACTCGCCTTCGCCGCAAACACCCACCGATTCCCCGGCGGCCATCTTTACTCACTGCTCCCGACAAAGCCGCCACGTCGGGTCTAAATGAGGTAATTAGATGTTAATATGAAATGATGGCATCATGGCGGATTTTCACGGAGGGAGAAACGTGGACGTAGATGTGATCTCGGAGCGAGGAGAACAATTGCTTGAAAATCAAAACATGCTGTCAGAAGCTCACCTAAGCAGCAGCAAATGCCCCGACGACTTTGGAATACATTACAGTCGTAATTGCTCTGACAAAATTACCTTGTCTAAGATGAGCTCAGCCAGACATGCAAAATGTGAATGTCGATCGGCTCAATTTCCTGAGCGTTGGAAGGCTACAATCACCACTTTTATGCAGGGGAGAAAAAAAAATAAAAAAATCAACCGGGGCCTGACACAAACATACATGAAATATGCAGAAGTGAATCGATTTATAGCGCATACTTTGACGATAGGGAACTGATTTGATGTGATTTTGGAACGGGAGGCAAAAAGCCATTGAAATAATGGCTAAACAATAATTATTGGCAAAATTAAAACCAACCGTTCAACATTTTTCAGACATGATGAAACTGTTATTTGTCGGATTTTAGACAAAATATGAAACGTGGGTGGCAGATCGCATGACTGCTGTGAGATTCGAAAAGAAACATGAACGTTAAAATGAACTCTAAAGTGTGCAGGAAGGCCAAAATAGGAGTTACGTGCTCCCTTTTTCGAATTGCAAACTTGAACTACGGTTTTAAAACAACACCATGTGGCCTTTCCTTGACTTTTTGTAAAATGTTGCCGTAAAGCCGTCATTAAATCGATGACGCGACTGTGTATCGGTGGACCAAAGGGGCTGAGCAACTAACAGTCAAGACGGAATAAACAAAAGCATATTATCTTGCGCGGACTTCAGCTTTGATTACTAGTTGTGCTTCTCTGCGGTTGACATTATCAAAAAAAAAAAATAAACAAAAAAAAAAAAGAAATTCCCCTTGTGCCTACGATGCGATGAGGATCACCTTCATCGGTTTGAAAGGTGATTGCCGGGCAAAAATTGTGCCCGAGGCGAGAGCACATTTTTGCAGCATGTTAACAAACATGTCATTTCCATCAACAACGTCTGGTAATGGACAGCTTGATTCGGGTCGTGCCAGCGATCTGACAGGCTGCTCTCGGCTGGCGTTTAATGCGAGCCGAGAGCAGCTTAAGGCCTCGCCGGGCTCTAATGAGCCTCTCAGGGCTTTGTCTGGATTAAGCCTCCGACGAGAGGAGCCTCACGCAAATCCCATCCAATATTCTTTATCTCGTTAGACGACATCATTTCAAGTCATTAAGGATATTAATGAACAAGCCGAGTCGGTAACAATGAGTATGTTGGCAAATCACGGATGATTCTTTAATCCCAACAGCAGCGGGGGAGCACAATGGATGTTATTTTACACTCACGTTAAACAAGAAAGAAAAAGTAATTTCGCGGCCCAAACATTGACGAGGCTTGGACAACAAAAGCTGCTCTAACTTTAAGGACAAAAAAATTTTTTCGTAAATATTTCGCATTTCCTACGTGCCGGTACCCCAACGTCGCCAGGGTTGCGAGGGCCCTTTATAGCTGCTCGCGGCTCGAGTTATTATTATTATTTATTTTATTTTTGACCCCCTAGACATGCACGAAAACTCACCAAACTTTGCAGTCTCATCGGGCATGGTGAAAAATTGGATATTTTAATGTCGTCGTAAACGGATGTTATTTTACACTCAAGTTAAACAAGAAACACGCACGGTAAGAAATCAAATGTAATTTTGCGCCCCAAAGTGGCCTCTCTCGTCTTAATGTCCAATTACTGTATTAGCCTCATCCATTCATCACATTTCCGACAAGTTGTCGACAAAACCTGAAATCGCTGACGCGCCTGCAAGCATTTTCAGCCACGCTTTCACGTGACGCCCGCGAAGAACACCGGCTTCAAAACGTTGCCAGTCAAGATTTCGCAGCATGAACACCCGCAGCACATTCTGGTCTATTCTTTTCCGTCAAAGACGGCCGCGCCGAGCACAAGAAGAAAAATGGACTGGGGTAAATCTGTATCGAGCTGAGCATGAAGGCTGTTAATACATATTAATGGTGACAGGAGTATTTGCAAGTGAATACGCAGGCAAAGGGGATTAAACACAAGTCACCATAGAAGGAGGAGGTCTCATCCCTCCCATTCTGGCGTGGGACTGGCCTCCGTCAGATTCATCCACATGCGCATTACCAGCAAACACTGAGCTCTTATCTCCCGGCTGGCTGGGCCTCTCCGGAGAGTTGACAATTTCTCGCTTCGCTGGAGCCTGAGCTCAGCACAAAGGCTGCGAGGTGGCCTGCTCCACAACACAAAGCTCAGCCCTCACCTCTGGACACACACGTTTCCCCCCCCAGATAACGGCCGACATGTCGGGGCGGCGGCGAGATGACGACGACGACCCTTCGCATTAGTGACAAGGGGCACGCAAAAGTTCGACTGGTGACGTGGCTTCGGCGAAGGATGGCCTACGATTCGATGCGCGAGGCCAGCTGACAATTTGACGGCGTTTGTGACCAGGAGGGGACTGAAGATTACAATTTTGGTGGATTCAAACATTTCTGACAAGTGTCAATCAATGGCATTTTTCCATACATCTTACCTAACCGTACCTAAAGTTGTCGCCAACAGTTGTTGTTCAAAGTATGACATTTGCTTTTGCAACATTCAGCAACATTTGTCAGGATTGACCGCACGGTGTGCATAAAAACGGTTGGACGAAACATTTATGCAACATCAGGGAAAAAAAAAAGCCAAAATGGATGCGCTCGGAAGCCAGATTGCAAGCTCGTCTTACACGAGGCCTCCCGGTCGTTACGATGTCGGCAGACGTGTTGCGGAGACAGCTCGGCCATTGTTTCCACGGGACGCAATGAAATTCTATTTTCAGTTTTACTTGCCGCGGCAATTATCTGCATTGTTGCTGGAGAATAATGAAAATAAAGTGTCTGAATATGTGCCGGTCAATTGGATTCTGTCACTTCAAGCGGAATCGGGCAACGGCAAGCGAGCGCCTTGCCAGCTCGTAATAACGACGGCGTTTGCGTGGAACAATTTGCCCTCTAAAACAGCTCATCAACACAAGAGAGTCTGTCACCGCGGGGACGGACTGACAAGTCGCGCGCATCTGTCTGTTATTAGCACGTCTCTGGCGACAAGCTCAATTATCCGACACTGCCCGTAATTTCCATTTCCTTTTTCTGGCACAATGTAAACTTTTCCTCTCGTCGTTCGTTTTCAAAAGGCGCTCGTCTCGGATGCTGCTATAAGAAGAAATGCGTGGGAGGAGGAAACGGGAAGCATCTGCTTGTCAGGGGGGGGGCGCACTCGCTATGATGAGGCCTTGATGGTTGCTTCTCCTCTAGTGCTCGTGCTCGTGCTCTCCGTCAAGAGGAAGAACGTGGCAGAAAGGCTTCTAAGTCCGATAATGAGTGGAGCAACAATTATTGAAAGGAGGATTAAATTACAATTATGACGTCCTTGCAGCTGATGTCAAACAAGTCCTCCTGGGAAGAGGTTGAAAAGTCGTGTGGGAGTCTCAGAGCAGCCATTTTGGCGACAGCGTTACGTCAAAGAAGAATTTTTGGTGCGGATGACCACATACAGCGATTTATTTTCCAAAACGTCCAATGTCACAATTTGGTAGATTTCAAATTTGTTCACAAATCTATTGGTCAGTCTGCACCTGTGTGTGTGGATTTGTTATTTATTTTTTTTCCTCAAATTTTTTTACCAATCTAAGGGGCTGAAAATGTCTCGTGTTCTTTTTTCTTTTTTTTTGATCATACACGTACTTCAGAACTCCAGATGCCTTAGAATATTTCTTGCAATCTGATTTAGGATTTACTAATTGATATTTACGCCACACGTTTGGATGAATTTAGTGAAGCTGTCGTAATAAACGCTTAAAAGACTGCAAATTGTTTACCAAGTTTAAAAACTCTTGTGGATAAAATGTCTTGTCATATTCATTTACGGTTCCTTTCCCTTCATTTGAGCTTAGGCCCAAGATCAGAATGCATACGTATAATGAATTTGATATTGTTTCTTATAATACAGATTCATAAATTGCTTGTGTTTGTTAAAAAAAAAATAATACATGCACTCTAATAACAGCAGTTGGGTCAAAAATGACCCAAATTGTCTCTTAAGGGGACTGATTTTTTTTACCCGATCTGGATTTATTTTTGACCCAACTGTTTTAATAGTTTGGGAAAAAAGCCCTTGAAAAAATAAAATAAATCACCAATTAAATTGCAATCACAATATTGAGGGTGAAAAAAATCCATCATCCCTCGTAGCAATGGAACCTTCAACCCTTTTCAGTCACCAACACACCACCGGTTTGTTCGCCCTCCTCTATGAACCGAGATGTGGACAACGAAAACAGAACACGTTTCATTCATGGTGATAGATTTTACGGGAATGAACCGGCGATTAGAGTTTTGACCGGATGCGGTGCAGACGCACGACAAGAGGTGAAAATGTCCGCCGGCAGTGAGCGAGTGTGAGTGTGTGCCTTGCTTATGAGGAGAACGTTGGAGGAAGTGGTAATGATGACAGCTCTAACTCAGCACAGGTGCACTAAAGCATGGCAGGCTGTTCAATTGCCCAGAACCCATTACCGCTCCCCCGAGAGCAACCTTGTAATGCGCCAGGTACCTTCTGTAGAGCACTGACCTACCGTCAACAGAGAAATCTCTCCCGTTTTTACACAAAGACACATTGCAAAGGTTAATTCTGCACGGTGAGATTTCCTTTCCGAGTGGGATGAAAGTGGCGCGATGTGCACAAACGTGTGCACCGGACAACAACATGGCCGCTTCGCTCCAGGCATTTGATATTTTTCTTTCAACGCAGATGCTTATTGTGTTTCCCGCAATACAAAGAGAGGGAAGTGGAAGATTGCCAGGACAGTTTCTCATTGGGAACATTTCTGTATTATTCTCCGAGAAATTGAGGATGATTTTGAAATGTGAGGATTTTTATAAGCCGACAATACAGCTCAATCTATTCCGGGACACATGTCAAACTCTGATTTGTTCAGCGCATCTGATAATGATCCTGATCATTTGAATCGGGTGTGTTGGAGGGGGGGAAACATCTGAAACAGGGGTGGGCAAACTTTTTGATTTCTGGGCCACAATGGGTTCTAAAATTTGACAGAGGGGCCAGACCAGGAGCAGATGGATGGAGTGTTTTGGTAACCTCACCTCAAAGGAGAAAAAAATACAAAATTTAATATTCTGAAATGCAATTTCAGAAAAGCTATTTGCAGAGCTGGGCACTTGACCCTTTTTTGCCGGTCAGTCCCCCGAACTCCGGCCGCGAGCTTGGTACTGTTGCGGCCTCCACCCTCCGGCCTTACTCATAAAAATTGCCAGTAAATTTATGATATTAAATTTATTATTCTCATCATAACCGCTGTGAAAACAACAGCCAATGGGGGCCCAAGACTTTTAACAGTTCGGTAGAGGCCTGTTGGTCTGAAATGGAATTTGAAAGAATTTCATTGATAGAAAATACGAAGAAAAAATGTTTTTTTTTTTTGGGCATGCAGATTTTACTGAGCTGTCTTTGAACTAGCGGTTAGGACTAAATTGGGGCTTCCTGCTTCAGAGCTGAAGCACAATTTTCTCGCAACCAAGAACTGTGCAAAAAAAAAAAAAACGTCATTGGGTTGACCTTGTGTGCTTGTCCACATCTCTGCTCCAGTGTCATCTCGGAGCGCGCCACTGTTTGACGACCGTCTGTCAGATACGTTCCATCTGATCAAAGTATAAATGGGACCAAAATTGAGCTCACCTTTGCGGCGGACTTGAGTCCTCTTGAAGGCTGAAAAGCCTGGAATGAGGCCAGTGCTGGCGCTCGTTGTTTTCTCACCCTGAGATGTGTGTAATCAGAGGCGAAGTCCGGCACAGATTGCAGTCTTCAATCAGTCAGGGAGGAAAATGATATGTACATTATTGTCTCTGCGGCACATCGGCGCCACTGTCATCCGCCGTGCATATTACCAGTGTCAAAGCTGCCTCGGAGCCGTCACACGCGCCGGGGTAGATTCTCGCCGGCTCGCACTCTCGGCGGGGGGACTCTGCTGTGACCTCGGAGGATGTTGTTGACACCATTTAATGTACATTTCCAGAGACAAAAATGTCTCCCGTCATATCTGAAATTGTAACACAAACGGCCATCGTCTTGTCACCGAAAGGCGACGCCCGGGAGCTTCAATTGGAGGGAGTTGAAGCGCGGCTGTCGAGTTTGACCTTGAGGTGAGCAACGAAGGAGAGTTATTCTGCATAGCGGAGGAAACTGCACGACAGCGCCCCGACATAATCTGATGCAATTGTCTCGTCAGTAAAAATAGACAGACACAATGGACATCATCATGTGGGATATTGTTGTCGATTCAATTTTCACAGCCGGATGCGGCAAACTGCAAAACAGCGGGGCAGAAATTCCGCAATGAAGATTGATCCCATTTGAATTTCATCCCCGAAAAAGGGACGAGTGCGGCCCGTAATCCTCCGGCGGCAACGAGTGTTTAATTTGAATTTGAATGGCACCTTGCAACTTAACGGGATGATTTGTAAACACAGCAATTCAAAACACGCACGTATGACGGCACGACTGAAAAGACATGAAAAATGTCATCTGCGAGCGTGCTGGATATCGAGTTTGCATAATAGCACGGGCCCCAGCCGCTCCTCGTCCCACACCAGGTATCACCTTGAGAAAACCAGTCCCGAACAGACGCTCGCATCACCAGCGCTTTCGCCCGTGCTGCAATTGTTTGGACCTGCCAGTGCTCAGGGGGGGGAGGTCACCAAATTGTCTGTGAGATTTAAAAAGAGAGAGAAAGGTGCTGACCTGGCGCTAAATTGTCCACATTGAGTAGACGGAGAATATCAGGTTATTGAGTTGATCCATGCTGGGTTTCCTCGCCGGTGGGAAAATGATCAGTGCTATTGTCCGCCTCGTGCGGTTGATCAAGGGCAAGAGTGTGATGGGGAATGTGGCGCCAAAAAAGGACACCCTTCATTCCCAGTCCTAAAAAAAAAAAAACACAATTAGACTAAATATTAAGCAGTATGACACTGAAGCGGATACATTGAGTCGACATGCAAACATTCTAAATCTTAAGAGGTGCGTCACACTCTAAGTAGATGTGCAGCTGTGTGACACCAACAATCCATTGCGCTGCACTTGTTCCTCAAGGAAGGAAAATAATAGTCATTTGGCAAAATTGCAGGCCTATCTCGCCACGACTGAGCAAAAAGCGCAAAAACTGGACCCAAATGGAGACGAAGCCGCCGTCATCCCTCAAGTGTTTTGTTTATGAGGGACGGTGGAACGAAACATGTCATTTGTGCGAACAGTGCGCGGACAAGTAGACAAAAGCGCAGTCCTGAATTCTTTACTGTTGCTGCTCGTGTTCAATGTCAATAATGCGCTAAATGGCAGGATTAATGGAAATAAACAAAAAACGATGCCAAATTTGGAACAATTGAAAAAAAAAAAAAATCACCAATTATATCAAATACGATACTGTCATCACAGGCCGAGACGAGAGGCGCGAGACACAAGCGAGCTCCCGAGCTAGTAATAATGGGACGAGTAGTAATAACTTAGGAACGCGCAATTCCTCAGATAACCACCAATGTGAACGAGGGTGGGCAACGTTTTAGCCACGCCCCGCACCCCAAAAAAAAAATAATAAAAAATCAGGAAGTACTGTACCACAGAGCATGGGCGTTTATAGCCCATTTTAGAGGGCGCTTCAGCACCCCAAATTTTTTTTTAGATTTTCTTTTCTCATGTACGTCATGTGTATTTTTTTTTTTAACATACAGCACACTTGAAATGATATTTTATCAACAAAATTAGAGCAATTATCTTGAAACATATACACAACATGTATTTAGAAAAGAATCTCTGAATTTACTTTACAGAAACGACAAAGCAGGGTTTACTTATCGTATCAGCAGCGGCTTTTCAAGTGGTGTCAAATTCTTCAACACTATCGTAGCTGCAAGAAGCTCTTCCGCGTCCATTCATCATTGGCTTGCTAGCACTGAAAAGCGAACGTTCAAACGTAAGGGGGGAAAATTTTGAAGTCTTGCAGCATACAAATGATGGCAAGCAGTTCGCCATCCTGCGCTGTGATTTCTGACATGCAAAAAAAAAAAAAAAAACAAATAATGAAAAGACTAATAATATCAAAAGTAATAATAATTGATCAAAGGAGCTCACATGTCAAATGTGCGTCCAGTTCAAGTGGATAAGGCACGACGTTCCACGCAGATTGTCCCGGAGGTGTGTGCACGGTGGATTTCATTCCTTCAGGGGAGCAAAGATTATTACAATATTCAGATTACAGAGCAAGGGAAATTAATTGGACTAATTAACATACAAGTAAATGATGATACCGTTAACACATTTCATTAACTCAAACTGTCATTCTATGTTCTTCCTGCACTTGCTATTGCATTACAATGACTTGGATTCATTAAAGTATGCAAATTAAAGTGTGTGAGAGTGTGTGTGTGTGTGTGTGTGTGTGTGCGTGTGCGCTTAGTTGGGAGTGGACGAGGCCTCTTTAACAGGCGACATCATTTGATTTGCTTTTTATTTTTGGACCAAAAGAAAAAAAAAAAAGCATATTGATTTACCCCATAAAGCTTTTCATTGACTATTTTAATGATGGTCATACACATTAAAATCTAGTTGGTCATTCATAAATTTTTAAAAGACTTGACTCCTTTTATTATTCACAATACTGAACAGAACGAAATAGGAAGAAGGTCCAATTGGTAAAGTGTCCCATTTCTGTCCACGTCAAGGGACTTGATTAGTTACATGTACAACCTCGAGCCAAATGAGTTCTCTTCACTGAAGAACAATACGGCTTCTGCGTGTGCACCTTTCCGAAGCTAAATCCTTTTTTCAACATGGTGCTTAACTCATTCACTACCAGCCCAGTAAAAAAAAAAAAAAAAAAAAATGGATCTCTTTTTAAATGTCATTGTTCATTTGGCAGGGAATCATTCTTTAATTAAATTGAACAATTGTTTTATAGTCTACGTCTGTCACTAGTTTATATAACTTTTTTTTTTTTTTTTTCAAATTCTTATTAGAATTGCACCCAACTGAGAAATGTTACTTTATTGAGCCGGGGAAAAAATCAAATTGTTAGGATTTAAAAAAAAAAAAAAAAAGACGCAGTGCGGTTCTAGCCACAAACCCAATTATGTTAATTAATTCATGTTAATTCAGGATTTAACACGACTCAACTGACATTTCAAAGAGTGATGAATGGGACAAGCCAGAGGTGTACTTCACCCTCCCTCCCTCACTCATCCCTGCAGGTTGCGTTTAAAGTGGCAAGACTTTCTCAGACACCTTATGCTTCTGATATTCTGAGCTCGCCTCCTGTTGGCCTCAGCCCGTCTTCCGACTGTCGATGCAACGCCGCACTGGGGAAGGTCAAAGGGGTCAGCAGGCCCTGGCCGTGTTCCTTGGCTGTAGTGACATCTGCTGGACCGCAAAGTCTGAAAGGAGGCTGCAGAGTTGAAAATGAAAACCTCAGCAACAAAGGGAAGTAAAGTGCAAGGAAACTTTTAAGTTGCTTCAAATGAGGACACAAAACAAACAAACTTTTAAGTTGCTTCAAATGAGGACACAAAACAAACAAACAAAAAAAGAACTCATGGAAATTCAAGTGTAACAGAAATGTTTATACTGACATTATAGACAGGTTTTTTTGTACAGTTCTAAATAAGTAAAAACTGCAATTCTTAGTACACAAGGAACCGTGTGTCAGTCGAAGAGGACAATGTATATATAAAAAGCAATAAGTCAAGCTTTCACCAATTCCTTTAGAAGATGGGGGCAGAAATAAGAACAGTTAAGATGGGATTGCGACACATTTCTTATAAAAATCTAAACAAATAGATTTGCTGACACAATTCCTTAGAAGAGGACAGTGCCGTTCAAAATTCAATGTACCACCTCCAAAATTGACACGTAAATGGGGTTGATTGTGAATTGCACAGCTGAGATGACTCAGTAAAAAAAAAAAGTTTCATTACAAATTTTGACATGGAGAATTACTCAATGAGAGCATTTATAATAGTGGTGACGTTCTTCTGAGCTTTTGGTCCATCTGAAAAGATTTGTCCCATAAATGAGACATTTTTCTACACTTGTGTCATGCAGTCAAAACTCACCCTGAGTTTTTAGGCAAATTTGGCAACTGCCACCAAAGATGGCTTTCAAAAAAAAAAAAATCCTCAGTCCAAAAAAAACGCCTTTACTCCCAATGAAGCCTTTAGTTGTCAACAAGATATTATGTTGCCAACATAAATATCTGTTTAAAATAAAAATTGTGTGATCTATTGACAAGTTGGTCCTTTTGAAGTGAAATGAAAAAAAACCAGTTGTTTCCACTCAAAAATCGCAGTGAGAATTGCTAAACTGGAAGCACGCCGACTGCGAGGAAATGCATCTTTGAGAAAATAAAAACAAACAAAAGCAAAAACATAAATACATTTGCATCAAAGAATTGGAATTATGGGGAGATTTTACTTGGAGGCTAAGCTTAGTCTTGGCTTCAAGAAAACGGACAACAAGGACATAAAGTGAAGATAAAAGGTGGAAAACCATTATTAACAAAGTTGATTGAGGACACCCTACGCCTACAACGACACCATATTGTACAAAATAAGGCATTTCCTTGTGTACTTACTGCAATGTCTTTTTCATTTCTTACCTCCACGTCAAAGCGGAGCAGACAAGACTTTCTCTTTGAATGGTAAAATATATATCATCATTTGATTGTTCTTTTCTTCAAAGCTGGATTAAAAATGCAGGTCGGAGTATACGAGAATGGTGAGCGGCGCGCGTCCCATCACTCCATGACTTGGCTGGCCGCCAAAGTGGTGACGAGCTGCAGGGGGATCTCGGCGTTGGCCAGGATGTCCTGGGCGTTGTTGGAGCCCTGCTGGATGTTGGTGAGGATGAGGGTGGTCCCGCCCGGCGTGGTGATGAGGCTGTCCGAGGACCCCGCCGACTCCACCGACGTCACCATGGCGCTGCCAGAGTTCACGCCTTTTTTGTTCTGGTGGGTTTTGATGTGCTTGGCCAGGTGGTCACTCCTCATGAAGCGCTTGGAACATTCGGGGCACACAAACTTCTTCTCGCCTGCCAAACAATAAGGGAAGTTTTGCATTGCACTTTTCTTCAGCTGCAGGGCCGCTGTCAAGGTGGACGGAATTATCAACAGTTCCGAATAACTGTCAGTGTTAACGCAATTTTTTTCTGCTAAAAAGCAAAAGAGCCTACTAGAAAAGCTGATAATTATTTCGGGTTAATCAGAGACACATTAGTGGCAAGTGAGCTCGAATGTGATTGGTTGCCAGTTATGCACGCATTATTCAAGTGTTATTTTTTCCCCTGAGTTGTGCAAGTTATATTAACGTGTTAGATTTCATAATATCATAGACATCCTGGATCTTTTGACTTTTTAAAAAAAAAAAAATTCTAGGTCCATTTTTTTTAACCTGGCATTTTTTTTTACTTTTTTCAAAAAATATTTCCGGGTCCATTTTTATTAAACCTGGCGTTTGAACAAGGATATGTAGACTTAGTATCAACAGTATTTACAAAATAAATGGGAATTAATTTTATTATTTTTATGCTCACTAATTTTAAAGTCTTAAGATTGTAGGTCTAGGAACAACAGTGACAAAAAAAATAAATCTTTACCAGGACCATTACAATTCCATGTTTATATTCAAATCAGCTGTAGAATGTTTTGTGTTTGACACTGTCAACGAGGACTGTTGAAAAAGGGGCAAACAATCTCATAGGAGACGTCACACGTCAGCTTTCCAAGTCCATTCATCTATTTTCTATCGTGCTTGTTCTCAGGGAACAAGTAGACAAACAAGCATTCACTCTTACATTCACACCCAAGGACAATTGAGAGCCGTCAATGAAAACTTAACATGCAATGTGGGAGGAAGACGTCACGAAAACGCATGCAATCACGAGGAAAACGTGCAAATGACACACAGGAAGGGCTACTTTTGGTGTGGAGATTTCAAATAACATTTTCCCTTATCTAACGCGGCAATCCCTCAAATGTTGCGGTACAACAACTCGCATGTTGCTGAAATGAAAGCATGACACTGATTTAGTGGGGCACCTGTGTGTGTTCTCCGATGTCGCTGCAGCTCGTCGCTGCGTGTGAACCTCTTCCCGCAGTACATCCAGGTGCAGACAAATGGTCGCTCCCCGGAATGCCACCGCAGGTGCGCTCGCAGGTGCGACGTCTTTCCGTACACCTTGCCGCAGCCCGTGATGTGGCAGATGTGCTGCTTCTTCTTCCCCACGCCGGATCCTCTGAGAAACACGGCCCGGCACAATGAGCATCCTGGAATGTTCACGTACAAAACAGCCGCATGGCTTTTGGAACTGCAGAACTCACCTCCCACCCGACTCTTTACAGTTGGGGCAAGTGCACGCCACTCGACGTAGCCGCTTGCCTCCCAGGCCTATATAGTCCTCATCCTCCACCAGCCTGACCTGAAGGTGGGACAGATCGCTGGTGTTTAGGGTCGAATCAGAGCTTAGCTGCCACTCTGCGGAGTCCGGCTCCTCCTTGATCCGGATGTCTGGAGAGTGCAGAAAAGCCACAGTTGGAGTCAGATTGTTGTGTGGGACATGGTTGTTTTGTATTTGAAAGTAAAATCCAAGACATCATGAAAATCAGTGTTTCTTAATTTCAAAAGTATGTTATTTGACACAGCTAAATGATTGATGGATGTCCAAACGTAGTATTTTTCCCCCAAAACTGGGAACCTGATTTGTTCTTTTTTTTTTTTACAAAATTAACCCATTTCAAAGTGTTGGAAATGGCTTTAGAACAAATGTTAACTCTTGGACACGTCAAATGTTATAATTCTACCTCTTCTTGACTCCGCGGGAGCCTCGCTGCATTATGCCGCCTCAAGATTGAAAGTTTGTGTTTTAGGACAAAAACGAGTGAAAATATTTTTATTATAATATATTAATTACATTCAAAATAAAACAGAAAAATACCCACTAATATGTAAAAGTAATTGAGTCGGCTGTATTCACAATCCTATAATCCTACTTTTGTGAAAAGTTGTGATTTTGGTGAGAATACTGCCAGTGACAAAATTATTGTTCCGAAGTCTTCATTTCACTCGTCTATGACATTGTATGTAGTAAACGGTGTACCTCGAGGCGTGTCAGCATTTCCTTGCTGTTGTTGCGCCACTGAGTTGACCGTCACTGTTTGTAGGTTGGGCATCTGCCCAGTGTTGACGCCGACCGGACTGGAACCCAATGAGAGAGTCTGGACCGGAGCCAGAGTAATCTGCTGAGGGACAGTGGTGGGAAGCTGAAGGTTTTGCAGGTTCTGCACACCCTGCACCTGAAACGTCTGCCACTGTATCTGGCCCGACGGCGTCACTGTCTGGGCTTGGATGATGAAGGTCCCAGGGTTGATCAGCTGAAGGTTTTGCACACCCTGGCCGCCTGTAGCCACCGACTGGACCACCTGCCCGTTGGTGGTCTGCAGCGGCACCTGCTGCAGCTGGACGATGGGCGGAGCTGATGTCGGCTCTTGAGTCTGTTGGATGAAGTCCTGCTGGAGGCCAGCGTTGGAGTCGGGCTGCTGCGTAGCCACGGAGGGCAACGAGGCCTCGTGGCTGAGGAGGCTCGCTTCACTGGTTGGATGGTGGAGCTGCGAGGAAGACGGCGGGACAAAAAGCTCAGCGTTGCCGTCAGTCACCGGGAGCGTTTGCGAGAGGTTATCGTCGGCCTTCTCATGACTCTCTGCGCCACTGCCCGGTTGATCCGCCATGATTAGCTGGCCGTCAGCGGTGACACCCGTCGCTATTGTCTGAGCTCCGGATAGGCCTAGCGCGTCCAAGTCTATGCTGTTAATGGGAACAAACGTGATGTTCCCTGGCAAACCCACAGGCACATTTGTAACAACCTGAGCTTGGTTGCTGAATGCGGAGCTGCCGATGGAAATCCCCTGGATCTGCTGCATATTTGCAGTCTGTGATATGAGGCTCTGGTTGTTTGTTAGGATGCTCGCAGCGGATGTCACACACAGACCCTGACTCCCGTCAGGCAAGATCTGAATCTGTCCCGCCGCATCCTGAGTCAGAGTTGCTCCTTCCATGCCTGCCGTGGCGAAGCTCAGCTGTCCGTCTGCAGTCTGAATCTGAGGAATTACTTGGTACTGAATGTTAGGCACTGAATTGGCAGAGGCAGCGTCGCTTCCCGACGACACAAAAATCGGCTGACTCTGCAAACTCTGGAGAGGAAGAACGTACTGTCCATTTGACGCTAATATTCCCTGGCCTTGGATGTGGATCATTCCGGAGTCATCCTTGGCAGCCGTGGTGGGGGCCAACACCTCCCATTTATCAGACACTGTAAGCTGTGCAGATGTCTGATCGGTAGCCTAAGAGAGAAAATGGAGCATATTATACACATGCAAATTGCTCCAAAATATCACAGGCGGCGAAATGATTTGTGGATCGCAAGCAAATTATGGCCTTTGATGCAAAATTTCTCAAACAAGCACATTATTGTTGCCTTGACCTCCTGTCTTCAAATGTGTGACTGGAATCACATTCATCCAGTTCCCTTAAAAATTGGGTGAAAAGACAAACATTTGAAATAAAAGCTCACATGCAGGGGGTCAGGAAATGTGATGTCAAAACCATGATTTAATCCGATCTGATCCAGCATTTGGCAGCAAATCAAATCAATATGTTAAGAGTCTTATAGCTGACAAATGAGATCATTAAGTCAAGTTCATTTTGTCGTCATCAAGTAGGATTCGAGAGTTTGTTCCCTTAGATCCAAGGGAAAGTACCGCCCTGGATGAAGCATGTCTTTACTCAAGTCTGACTTAATTGTAAATTTCGTAGCTTAATAAGCTTTCACATGACGATAAGGGCATATCAACACCGACAACTCACATGGAGAAAATACTGTATGCCTTCAAATAGTTGCCTGTTTAGTGTACACCACCTGCATTAATCACTAGGTGTGTTGTCCACTTCAACAGAAATGCATCGGGCATTATTGACAGAAAAAAAAAAGGATAAATAGAACTAAAATGCTCCTTTGTGACAGTTACACGTTCCATTCCTACTCTGGCACCCGATCAAAAGAAGTCCATCTGTACCCAAGAATTTAGACAATTACACGAAACAAGAGGATTTTTTTTCCTCTGGCAAGATATTGAATCACGTGGTGGAGAACTGCCTTATGATGGATGAGGCATGATCTGATGCTTCTCATTCTAACAGTTCTACCACAGGTGCCGACTTACCACACCAGCGGCAGCACCTCTGTCCACCTCTGATGCCGGTGAGCCAACCTTAGTGCAGGTGGTCGCAAGCAGGTCGAGGGACGACGACTCAATGTCCTAACCATCATGTGCAAGTTTAAGGGGGAGAAATTGAGTGGCCATTAGTGTGGGCCAAATAGACAAAAGTGACGTCACACAATTTTCTTTCTTTTAGGAGCTAGGTTGCTTCTCTTGAGCCCCTCAGACACCATTCACGTCATGTTTACATCCGATGGAGATTTTTAGGCGGTCTCTTCCCCCGGAGCCAAGAAAGAAGGCGGGATTTTTGCAGCGCCCGAGAGGAAGCGTTGTCTGAGGGGTTCAACCCCCCCCTCCAACTTTGCAACCGAGAGCCGCTAACTACACGCATGTCGTGCCCCCCTAAAAAAACGCCGCAGAGGAATTCTCACCTGATTGCCCGTGCCGTCTTCATGTTGCAAAAAGTTGCCCTGGCTGCTGTTGACGTCCAAAGCAGCCATTTCGTCTGCTTTCATGGGCTGTTCTGGCGCTGTGAAGGACAACATACCAGTTCGAACACAGCTAACCGGAGCTAAACAAAGCTCATCCCTTAAACGAAGGGCGTAGCAGTTTACAACATTCCGCTTGCGTGCGATTACAAAAATCGTTAGAACGATGCGGCGTGAGTTAGTTTGTCTCCACAACGCGCTAACACAGTTAGCTACAAGCGCAGCGTTAGCGGCTAACTTAGTCGCTGATTAGCCGTTTCCAAGCTAGCCTACTAGCAAGCTAATTTAGCCCCGAGGATGCTTGTTAGCATTACGTGGGTGAGGAATAAAATGAGAAATTACATACCAGTCATGGCGTGACTTTCCGTAAAACGGAGAGCTTTGACCGCTACAATAAACCCGACATGACCGGCAGTTAGTTATTGACGGCACCCGCGTCGAAATAGGTGATAACTGTCAAGATTTGTTTCTGTTTTGATTGACTGGCGGTAAGCAACACAAAGGGTGGGGCCTGCACTGTTGACTGGAGCGCTGGCGTCACAAGCAGGAAGTTCCGCCCTCTCCTGCGCATTTGCATTTGATTGGTTGACATGTTTTAAAATTCTATTCTGATTCGCTAGCGACCATACCAATCATTCTGTGGCAGCTAATTTTCCTGTTCTGCATTTTGTCACTTTTACAGTCCGATTATGGTTGTTGGTATATGACTTGATTGATTTTGAAAAGAAACGACATTCAGAGGTTATATTCAAACCTACGGAAATAAATGGGGAAAGAAGCATCACCATGAAACACGAGTAGAGATGGAGAAACAAACGCAAACAGTTCAAATGTCTAACAAAATGTGTATTGTATTGTTTCCTAACCTTTGGTGAGCAGAGGTACACATTTTACAATATGGTAAAAATAAAAATAAAAATGACACAAAAAGTGGATACGCACGAGTTAATGATGTACCTTCTGCCATCTAGTGGGAGAGCATTTAGTTGTTGTGTTTGTCACGAAATGTCGCCAGCATAGATAGTTGAATACGTTGAATAATATTTGTATTCAAGCATTTAAGTGACATTTCCTGCAGCGCACCTGATGATCATATTGGGAATCGTGGCTGTAAAGCTGGCGTTACCACTGCCCGTTCTAAAAATAGCTCACCGGTGAAGGAACATTGATTGATGATTTCCTAAGGAATAGTGTCAAAATGATCGTTTCAAAACAATTGGAGAGAGTTATAGCAACAAAGTGCCGTTTATAAATGGTTGGTTACCCCTGGAATACAGAATTGGATGGGATATGGAAAACATGGAATCAAAGCAACAGTGTGTTAAATAAATACAATTGTATTGTATTGTATTAAAAATCAAATGTATTTTCAACAGCAACATTAAATCTGTAAATCACACTCAATTATGATTAAAGATGTTTGAAATATATCACAGTGTGTTACTTTTTGTCTACATGTCTGTTGAAATACACAACTACCATGCAAATTGCCACCCAGCATTTAGGTTAAGAAAACAACCCAGCATTTTTGGTGCGAAAGCAGCACTGATAGCATTTGTGCAATATTTTTGACCATTTCCAAGTGAAAAAAACATTTACCATTTAAATGTAGGACACGGGCATCGACAAACAGTCGAGAAAAGATGAACGTGATCTTGAATGAGGTCCACCCTCATAGCCACACACCATTGTGAGAATCCAATGGAATGAGCGTGTGCATGTTTTTGTGCCTGCCTGCGATGCTATCAGGACCCCACTTCTGAGCCTTTTTTTTTTTTTTTTCTGTGGTGTGTCAGTTCCTCCGAGTGCACTGCCGCAGTGAGGCTATTTCTCTCAACCTTCAATTCAAACTTGGCCCATTACAGCCAGAGTACAAAAGCACTTTCTGTGCACTCAGGAGCTCACAGCAGTGAATGGTGGATATTTCCAATCACTTCACTGTCAATCCAAGTGTCAGGTAAACACAGACCATTGGCAACAGCTTTAAAAGGAAAAAAAAAACTTTGAGCTATATCTGTCTTACTCAGGAGACTGGAAAGGTATAAACAATTTGCAAGTACTTCAAAGTTAAAGAGAGCAGTCGGATATACTAAAAGCTGGCAGAATGCAAAATCATGACGCCAAACATAAGACTGACAGATTTTGCTTTTCACTTTTTTTTTTTTAAAGACACATCATCATATTAACAATGGCTGCGACCATCGCCAGTCACAGGTTGTGCGTGACCCCACAGAGAGAAAGTGTCCCGCTGGAGGCACCGTGAGGGCCACTGTAAATGGAACTTGAGTGAGACAGATGAAATTGGTGCAGCGTGGAGACATGTGGATAGAATATCCAATGAGCGAGAGGAGTCGTTTGAAAAAATACAGCCCCTGAAACAGAAACAGCTTTTATTTTTGGACCAAGATTTTTAACAAATGACATACAACAGCAGATAATAAAATGAATAAACTGTAATATTTTAAGTAGAATGAACAGAAATACAGATGTCATAGAGTGATACTTGAAATTTAAATTGTACATTTGGAAAAAAGTGCAACATGAGCCAATGCAATCTTAGCAGTAAGCAACTTTGTTGAATTTCTTTTCACGTGTTCAACAAACGTGAAAAAAAACATCTACGTTATCGACATATTGTGCATTCAAATAACTTTCGTGTAGTACAACAAAATGTTCAAACGTTTTTCTCGAGAACAATGGCAAAAAATGACAGCATGGCATCCATTTTCCTGCCATCCACAATGAATAATGTGGAAAAAATAAAGATTGAATTACACCAACATTAATATTTATTTGTCATAATAGCTCTTTGTTTAAAGATCTTTGGCGTGTTATTCACCAAAACACTCTGCGGTCGTTTTGCCCCGCTTTTATGTTGACTTTTAAAAGGCAGCGTTCCACTTTGTGGTCTTTTTGGTTTGATGGCACTGCGGTTTGTCGGGCCGGAGTGGCACCGCTTGATTGATGGTGCTGACGGTTCATATCTACTGAGGGAGAACTTGTCACAATTCGACTTTGATGTTGTATAAATGTTTGCCAACATGTATGTTCAACGTTCTTGAATAGAAATTATACCATTAGGTCATTTTCATTACTCTGATTTCTTGTAATTGTTTGAAAAGAGGATCGAACTACTACAACACAATAAAAAACTCGACTTTGACTTTCATACGAAGAGATGATGCAGGAATCTTGCTGATTTGGAATGTTAGTTTGCTTCCTGAGGTTACACCAGTGCTTCTCAATTATTTTTCTGTTACGCCCCCCCCCCCCAAGCAAGAAGAAAACAATTCACGCCCGTACCCCACCACCCACTCGCCGCCGCAACTATAAATAATAGCATTTTCGTTAAAAAACAAACCGACACCGTAGAGTTAATACTCGCTGCGCACAATGTGCAAGGAGAGCGCCACTGCCAACTAGTGGAGTGGAGGTGCAATTACACTTTATTGTAGTACGGCGGGAAAAAAATCATGTTCCCCCGGGGTCACACGCGCACCCCTCAGCATTGCACCCTGGGGGGGTGCGCTCCACTATTTGAGAAGCACGGGGTTACACATTTAAAGCTGATAAGAAGGGTTGATTGTAGCCTCACATCACTAACGCTATTGCTAATGCACGCGTCGGTTCTGAATCCCCAACCCAAGACAACTCCTGTGTTGACCCTTGTTTTATCTCGTGATCCATTCAATACTTATTAAACGTCGGTTGCTAATCGAAAGGTGGCTATTCCGCCATAGGTTCAGCAAAACTCCCAAAGCCCAACGCAACGGGCTATCATTAAAAAACAGCCAATCTAAAAAAAAAAAAATAAAAGGATGATTTTTCTCTTCTTTTATTGCTGCCAATGTAAAACAAATTTAATATCTCAATGTCAAAACATTTGCAGAGCATAATCCAGAACAAGACATTAGTTTCCATCGTAACATCTGCATCGTCAAACTAAATACCATCATTACGCCTCCTGAAAGAATTATGTCATTTGATGAGAAAAAAAACAAACCAGACCACATATGAACATCTTGTGCATCCTCAAGACAACAGCGCATGAATACGATTGTGTGGTCGATGCCATCATCAATCATCACCATCGGTTTTGTCTCAAGTCTCCATTGTGGTTTTCGGGGGGGGTTTGGATGGTTTCAATCAGAAAGGAGTCATGTAAAAACAACATGTTGATGTATGGAACCCCGTGTACGTTGGGCGACAGTTTTCCTACCAAGGCTTCCTGAGGTTTGCTGCACGAATTGCCCGCAAGAATAACACGAGCGGTTGAAGCTGAAGCTGCCAAACAAAGACGGTCTAATGCTATTTACGACACGTAAGCCAACTTTCGCAGCGTCTCACCACAATAAACAGCAACCTATATTTTAGCACTGATCTCGAAGCGCGATGACTATAATCTTGCTTATTTCCATGACAAACACGATGCTTGGCAGCGCTCAAAGATGCACTGCAACATCCAAAACATCCTAGCCTGATATCTGGATATGCAATAGTATTTCTGGGAGAAAAAAGCCATTTTATTCAATCTTTTTCCCGCCATCAAAAGGGCATTTTGTTCTCCACGGCTTTAATGGTTCCAAGAGATTCGGCAAAGCACTGCTGATCTAGTGCTCTTTGTGCGGACTCCCACGGAGAATGCAATCTTACTTTGGCGGTGGCCGTCCGATTCCATCAACATAAATGCTTCACAAACACTTACACACAAAGTATTGGAGATGGGGAAAAAATATTATTTCAATGCGAATCATTTTCTGCTTGTACTATTCAGGCTGGTCTGAATATATTATATATCTATACAGAATTCTATCAAATATGAAATTATCATATGGAATATGAAAGTGCGTTGGGAAGACTTTTTATTTATTGAGGACTCGGAAGGTACATTTATTCTATTTATTTGCCATCTAGCGGAGAAAAGCTGTATTGCAACTTAAAACGGCTCGTGTGTTTTTTCTAAAAACGGTACACCTTGTCAAAAAATGTACCGTTTAAAAATGAGTGCAATTGAATCTTAACAAAAATACATTTAAAAAAAAACACTGTCTTATTAAGGTGTGGGTACACGAATGTCGTCGGCTCTTCTCGCCATCAAGCTGCACTCTCAGTATAATTCATCAATCATAGCTCAGCGAATAAACAGCAAATTCCAAAAGGTCACCTCCATCACTTCACAACTGACAGTTTCAAATGACCACTTCCTTGGCTGAAACACACCGCATTGCTTTTTGCTCCCCCCTTGCCCAAAATCAGCATCCATTAACAAATTTAATCACAATAGTCCCCTCTGTGCTGCAGTCAATGTCAGCTGTGTCTTTTTAATTCTCTAATCAGCGGTGGGCAGAGGCGCTATCACGGCGGCCACTCGATACAGACATCCCAAAACACACACAGGTTGGTTTTGTCAAATGTTTTATTGAGTGTAGACATCTGGCCTACTGTAAAACATGCATTATCTGCACGAGTGGGGAGAGGAGCAGGTGGCATTGTCCCCGCTGTCAGCTGTGACAGTGCTAGCAGCCGTGATGGAGATTAATGAAGTATCTGGAGAGTAATATGCTCCTTACAATTTGGAGTAGGGGGCTGATCCTGATCTTAAATAGCAAAGCTGTCAGAGTTTAGTGAACCTGCGCTTTGGCACAGAGAGGGATTCGATCCTACAGGACGTTAAATAGAAAGCCCGTGTGCGGCGGCGGCGGTCGGCGTTTGTCAGACCTGCGCTGTCGCAGTCGCTCACGTCGGCTGTTTGACTCACTTTTTCTCGGCGGCACTTGGCAAAGTGAATTTGGAAAAAGATGATGTCTCCATCTTCAGCAGTTGTCTGCAGTAACCCGGCTGCCTGGAATACAATGACAAAAAAAAAAAAAAAACAATAAAGTACAGACTGATATGTACAGCGATTCGTTAATCGTAACATTAAATACTCCTATTGTAGCGATAATTGAAAGTAATAGTGCCAGACTAGCTTCTGGTCTCTTTTATTCCCACCAATAATTCACTTTTTATGTCTTTTTCTGGAGTCTCCTCAAATGCACGCACGCACGCACGCACACACACTTCCCTCCACGTTTTGTTGGAGGGGCGCCTGAATTCCCACTGAGAGAATAATCCTCTCTTTTCCTCATTCAACCCTCGCGTGCACAAGCACAAAATGTTAACAAACCTTTGATTGCAGCGCCATCAAACTTCTGAAGGAAACACAACAAGTTGTAACATTTCTTTTGTGTACAGTAAATGTTTGTTCCCCTTCCCGGCAAACTCAAAAATAATTGACTTGAAGTGCTAATATGGACAGGTTTATGCATTCGGCTCCTGAACAGCGTGCAATTAATTAGAAGAATCAATGTCCCTTTAAAGGCTCAGGGGACCATTTAATCCAAGCTCAATACCACCAGAAACACTGGTTGGAGAGGGAGACAGGGGAGGAAAGAGAAAAAAAAAAAAATCAATGGCTATTTGTGATTCCTGAGTATGTATTAAAGCAGACACGTCTAACTGGTTCATTTGCACTTGAAAGCAGCCATCTGGAGCGGCAAGCTTGGCTTAAGCAGATATGATTACTAATAATGTGATACCCCCGTACACTGGCCCCATTCAGGCGGCCTATTCCCACAACTGGCATTAAAGAGACCTTAATGCCACAGTAAGAAATGTTCTTATGAGGCCCAGAGAGGGATCAGTGAGAGAGCACGCCGTGAGCACCCGACACTCACGTCGCCACCTTGGACAACAATGGTGGCACTCCCCCTGGGGCTGACACGTTTCACTCTTTGTTTGCGGCTTACGAAGGGTGTGGACAATACACTGCCGCTGCATTAAATATCAAATTGTTGTTTTTTTTTCCAAGTCGTGAATGATAAGGAGATTTAAACGATTTCATGGTATTTCCTCCAGGGTGTCGGCATAATTAAATATTACACTTACAAGGATTTGTTTGGTGGTTGTTTTGCTATTGACTTGTATTCCTCAACAGAATAAAAATGTGTTAAATATTGAATGTTGTGCTTGCTTTAGTTCTGGCCAAGTAAGCCGACATAAATGTGTGTGTTTAAAAAAAATAAATAAAAATTCAGTTTGAATTTTTTCACGCCTGTCCAAAATGCGAAAAAGTCAAGTACTTTCCGAAATTGAAAGAGAGAGCATTAAAGCACTTCATGGGCCTAGATTGGAGGTCACCAAACTGTGAAAAAATGCAAAGGAGTTGTCAATAGGTAACACTTTATGTTTAGAAATCAGTTGTAGTCATTTTTTACATGATCACTTCTAGAAAATTTCGAGGAAGTCACTGGTGAGCTATTTTTATTTATGTGGTCTTTCGTAACCCCGCGACAGATTGGGAAAGGTGCTCTAATGTGCCATAATTATTATTACGCAACTTAAAGAATATAAAAAATATAAGTGACATGATGTCAGGTGGCTGAATTGGCTTGATTTTTTAATCGCAAAAATTCGGTTAACTCATAAAAATAATAATAAAAAAAAAATAAAAATACAATACAACGGCCTCCCGGAAACAAGACGTAGCCACATGATTTGCTACTTATCCATGAAACTGAGCTTATTTGTGGAATTTCACACCTGATTTAACTTGCCGCTTTCCATCACTGTCGCATTACCGCCGCTGTGACTTTGGGATTTGGAGCCAAACGGCTCCGAGTTGTAGATCCAACGGAAAAGCCTGCGCAGTGCTGAGCTGAGCTTCCGTCAAGCCAGTGACGGCGCATATAGTGAGAAAAGATATGCACAGCTGGAACACAATGGCAGTGTTTAGAGCCAGAAGCGCTCGGTTTGACAGGAGCCGTGCTGCAGTGCGCGCGCTAATTTCTTCCCCCGAGTAAAGGTGAAGAGCAGTTTGCAGTGGCCGACTGTCAGCTCGACGGATCACACGAGACTTCGCCTCATTTCTGGCTGCTCACCTTGACAGCGTTCTCGCTGCCATCCTCTTTAAAATCCTGGAATTTCATTACTTCCGCCATAATGAAGCCCGGGTCTTCCCCGGATGCCTGTGGAGCCTTAGTTCCTTTCTGTCACGGAGCAAAGAAGGAGAAAAAGACAAATGTATTGTTTTAGGAAAGATGGATTGCAACGCGTGACGCGTGAACAAGATAGTGTTTGATGAGATAGTGTTGTGAGCGTTTGTTTTCAGGCCTCCTGATTCCTGGACAGACTTTTACGCAGCTGCGCATTGCCAGGGCAGCACGGACGCCGATAAGAAGTCAGCCTTGCTATCAGCGCCTTCTGGTTGTTATTGATTTCTGCCCCAGTAATCTTGTCTGGTGGTGGCTCTTTGCTTGGCTCGCTGGTCATGAGGGCAAGAAGAGTCAGCGTTGCAGTGAGAGGCCGGGACTGACCTGCAGGCCTCGATAGTGTTTCGTAATTCACATCAAATTCAATAACATCTCACTGCGGTCGATGCAACAAAACAGACGGGATTACGTTCGAGAGCGTCTCAAGTAGAGCGGGAACGCAGCATTGGACTTGTTGAGAGTTCGGATCCACATTTACTCAGAAGGACAATGCTTAGTGTTCAGAGCCAGTTTAGCATTGGTGGGGAGGTCTTCACTAAAACCAGTTGTTGGCACGGAGCTTAAGTTAAAACGGACACCACGTGCCTCACTTTGTGGTGGTCGAACAATATAAAAAAAAAAAAAGAAAAAAATGTAATCAGAGATTCAAGTAAACATTTCTAGATTAATTATTTGCACTGTTTCCGAAAAGTTTTTTTCTCAAGCACAGCAGGTTTTCATAATAATAATAATAAGACATTCTTTATCGTAATATTTTTGAATTACAAACTGTGTTGAAGTGAGGGGAGGAGCTTCAATTATACAGGCTCAAGATCTGTCCAGCAGGAAAGTGTTGCTATGTTGTGGCATCTACAGGCAAATCCAAAACATTTTAGAGGCAACATCAAATAGTCAAATAGTTTCATTATTCTCATGTGTGTTTTTTTTTTTTTTTTAAATAAAGAAAATATCATTCAATTAATAAAGCATATTCACCTTGATGCTATGGTACTTTGCATTGTGTGTTCTTAAAGCAATGCTATGTGCTTGTTTTAAATGCACAACATGTAATGTTCTTTTTTTTATGTTTAGTTGGACCGTTAGCTTCAATTTGGAGTGGCAATAATTGTTTGTTTTTTTGGGGGGGGGGGCTTTTCACTATTGGAAAGAATTATCCCATTGTCCATCATTTTATTTGGTGTGTGTTTGTCTTAATTTATTCTGCCAACTTTGCCTGTTCATTGCACACAATTAGCATGCCACTGTTTATAACTGGGCCTGAAATGATCATGACCCATGAAAAGCGTGCTCAATTGTGTCAAATTGTAGCCAGCTACAATTTCATTTCAGTCGCAAAGTTTGACAGTGAAATCACATGAAGACGATTTGCTGTCTCTGTTGTTTAGTACTTTGCCAGAAATCAGAGTGAGAACCGAAAAGCCCACCCAAGTGGTCGTTGCCCCACGAATGATTCCCATAAAAAAAAATATATAAATAAAAGAAACACCACTGGTAGTTTTCAAAATGGTTTGCGCCCCCGAGTCCTCTTTAAGACGGCACGGCTGACTGATGTTCAATTTATATGCATGGAAATCAAGCTGGCCGGCAATGACAAACGAGCCAAACAAGTGACGTGGCCGCTGTGTATCACTGGGACTCGTCAAGCCCTCCTGCTCTCCCGCCAGTGTTTGCGTCTGTGCTCAGGAACTGTTGAACGCTTTTAATTAAGCATCTAATCAGGCTGGGGTCAACATATTTCATGCCACAAGAATGATGCGGATTTAATGGCGCTAATACATTACCATCGCTTTGCAATCTCACTGACGGAGTGCTTGTGAGCTTAACAACTATTAATCAGAATCAAGGTTTGTCTTTGTGGAGGGAAATAGATTAAGGGGAGCATTTTTTTTTTTTTTTTTTTTTAGATGGTACATTACAAGAGATGCAGATTGTCCTCGTTAAAAGCAACGCTGATAGATAATGGCCACCTCCGGCCTGCCTAATAAAGCATGTTAAAGGACTTTCGAACATAACGTTACTGAGTGCCGTTTTTACAGCGCAAGATAGATTGGCTTCATATTGTTACTCACTGATGCCTACCTGACTAAAGGCCCCAAGAAGCGATTTTGGCTGGTGGTAATCTGTTATGTCGCCAACAACAACTTTTTTTTTTTTTTTTAAAGAATAAAAAACGGTGTCATCAGACATGCTGTGGTAAGCGCAAACATGTTGATGTCATCTCAGAGGAATGTCTGGCGTAAAAAAAGTGAGCTCACGGTTCCCGGCACAGTCTGAGGAATAGTATACAAGCTGGTGTGGAATTTTTTATAACGGATAAAAGCAATTACAATGGTAGCTTGACTTGTTAGTGGCCCTCCCTCGCAACTTAGGAGTTTTCGAAATATGAGGCGTCGCTTGGTGGATTTTTAGAGTTTTGTGTTGATATCCTGAACAAGTGCTCGAATAAAGTGAAGAAAATATCACGAATGCACTTTCAGACGTTTCATGACAAACGGTCAAACACTCCACTGCAAAATGAAAGCACTCTCAAGGAGCATGGAGTCGAATATTGAACTAACAACGTGGAAAACTGCCAACCCAAGCTGGAGTCGGAACTTTTCGACATCACTCAACTGGAAGAGCAAGCATGAATACGAATAAGAGAGACTTTTGCTCACGTTCATGAAGCATACATTTATTAACATTGTGTATCTGAATTTATATTTAATAATTAAGTATCAAGAATTCATTTCCTTTTTTTTTTCCCTTGATATCTTTTGGGGTGTATTCTCAAGAATTACGGTATTTGATGGGCAACATGCCATGGCAATAGACAGAAAAATTGTTTGTCTGTGACGCCCTGATGGTGAATCGTCAGCACCTTGTTCGAAAGACGCATCAGGAAATGTTAAAATCCGTGCATTTCACCTGATGCACTTTATTCATCCTCATTTTGTTGTCTGCTTCTAAAATTTTAATACTTCAGATATCCGCTTTTGTTTTCAAATCACAAAAAAGCATTGTTCATTTTTTTTTTTTTTTAAACCCCCCAAAACAACATCTGTATTGATGCGAGCGCTGTGATCCCATAACACAAAGCTCTCCGCTGGCCGGGCTGTGTACACTGAGACACAGGGGGAGGAGGAGCCCCCAGCCAGGCCCCCAAACAGAGGAATGAAAAGCGACATCAATTTTGCCACAGACATCCTCCGTCACACAGATTAGGCAGGCACAATGCGCCGGCTCCTTATCTCCAGCGGCAGGAGGAGGGCAGGCAGATCTGCACGGGATGGAAACATTCTCATGGACGTAATGGGCAAAATCAATTGTTGCCCTCCTCAATCAATGAGCCCCCCACTTTCACTGTTCAGCAGCTCACCAGTAATTGAAGTTATCCTGGGCCTGTAATGACCGCCTAAAGCACAACCATGACAAAGTTGAGAGTGTGTGATATCAGTGAGGCTGCCAGCAGGGTGGAACGTGCTGCATTGGTTTGTGCGCTCCCTTGCAATCTGTGTCTGGGTTTTGGGGGAGGGGGAGGGGGGGTACTTGGGCATACAGCCTATACACGGACCTCATCAGGTCCAGCAGTGAAGAAGCACTTGAGGTGCAGGGCGGCGTAGCCCGCCTTGATGATCTTGCCCACCGTGCTGGAGGAGACACACTTAGGTCACAATCAGCTGTTTGTCTATTTCGTTCTCGCCTGTGAAGGCAACACACTGCGGCGGCAAGGCCCCCCCCCCCCATTCTTCATTTCAATATCAAGCCATTAAACGAATATGATGGGTCACTTTGTTTCACATAAGACATTCAACTCTCCAGTGGTTTCTTTGATTAATTAGCAGCTCGTAGGCTCATTTAGCGTTTTTAAGAATTCGAGCCCCATGCCTCGTTCCACGCCGAGAGAGGAAAAAAAAAAAAAAAAAACGCCACTGTCGTCATTTTTCTCTCTATAGAGGTTTTCACACATGAACAATAAACGGAAAAGGCCCAAGTTATAATTATACCTACAGATGACAGATGACAGTTAAAAACTTAATTTAGAGGAAAACCCTTTGACTGAGTTGATCCGTAAGAAGAGGGATCCTTTGCTTTATAATGGTAATTACGCCGCCATTTATTATTCGATCAGCACATGCAATTAAAGGAGTGCAGAGTAAAATGTGCAGAGCCGGAATACTAATCAACCTTGTGTCTTGTGCTCCTTGCAGAACTTGCGCACCTCCTCTTGACTCTTGTCTTGTGCTCCAGGTCGCCACTGAAAGGGATGAGCAGCGGCCGGCCGGCGGACGCCCACTCCCAATTTTTCACCAGTCTGGAGCAAAAAAAAAACAAACACAGAAAGAACCGGTTAGACCAAGTGATTAGCCTGAGACTGTTTGTCTGTGGCGGCTGCGAGCAGATTCATGACAGCGACGGCTGACAAGTTGGACTCGGACAAGGATGCAATTGATACCGAATATTGTTCTGTTCGCCATTCATGTCTTTTAACTTCCTTTCCATATCCACTTAACGGCATTTACGGTTTCATGAGAAGGTGAGATTATATTGGCATTTAATCTGCAAAATTTAGGCGCTTAAAAAGGCCGTATATCGGACGGTTGATTAATCAGTCGGGCTGTTGTGTATTCAAACAACCACCAAATTGTGCATGAGAATTGTCTGTTCGCTGAATTTTAACAAAATTAGAACATGTACATTTATTGGTGAATATGATCCATTTTATGGGACAAAACTGAAGAATTTGCTCCAAATTATTGTGTTCGGTGTGCTTGCATGATTTGTACAATTTCTGTCACATTAAATAAAATCGACACGCAACCATTTCTGTCTAAAATGTCAAAATTTAGGTCCAATTAGCCATTTTCTCCTCTTGGCGTTTTGTGACTCAATATTAAAAGGGATACGATCATTTTCAGTGGACAGCAATTGGCAAAATGCGTTTTTAAATGGTGAAAAATAATGACGTTATCAAATTCATTAAAGACAAAATGAAAATTGCAAACCGAGTAAAGTATCCCTTTAAGGCCTCACGTGTGAATGGGAAGCAAGTCAGTTCAAATTGATCTGATCGCTCTTACATGCTGGTCAGTGCAAATTAAACACGGCATCCCAATTCGGACATTTTCACAAACGGGTTAACTCACTTTTGTTGCCAGCTGTTTACACATTAATGGCTGTGTATTGAGTTATTTTCAGGGGATAGAAAAGCGACACTTATACGAGCTTTGCACGGACGACTCTTCACGTCCCAGGCAGCGTGTTGTCTTAACATGTTTGTCCCATTATTTGTGTTGGGGCGACTTCACCTCATGCCATCATCTGCATTGTCTCTGCACTCATTCACATGCATTCATTCGTCACCTGTCCTAAGCGCCTTTGTGCTTCTCTTCTTTGTCTTTCAGGGCAGCAGTACACCTGACATCGCCCAACAAAGATGGCGCTAATGGTAATTCTCAGTCCGAACAATAAAAGGGTAGTGGTGGGGGTCAGGGCAATTATGAGATTAGCCCGACGAGCACCGGAGGCCGGGATTGGACAGCTGTGGAAGAACACGGCTCACAAATCCATTTTCACACGGCAGCCTGACACGAGTCCGAGGCACGATTGATTGGAAGAGTGCCCCCGTAATTATATGTAATCCAAGTTTCCTGTTTAAAGTGCCGAAGAATCAAAGACGGGGAGTGAGACCGAGCACCGCAGCGGCACGACGAGTCCAATGACATCGCGATGGCGGCGCCAAAGGCGATTAGCCATGGGAATGACGTGACAGAAGTTTGCTTTGACGGAAAGCTTTCCCCAAACACGTTGCGAGCGTGAATGCAAATTTGATGCCCCAGTTTGTCAAACGCACTTCTTTCTGTTGACACGCCGAGTCGATGTTTGTCGACGATGCAGGTGCCGGCAATGCCTCGCTATTAAACGCGGGTCAAGAGTAAAACGGAAGATGGCCACCGGGCCGAGAAGATAGAAAATCCAATCGGGAATAATAGCGGATGCAGTTTGTGACTTTTTGGCTGCGCACGATTGTATTGGCTTGGCATGCGATTTGCATTCCTCGGCTTCGCCGTTCGCTACGGGCGGCTTGAATAACGATTCACAAATCACTCTCGCCACACTAGTCAAGGGCTGTGATCCTTTGAATAGACCATTGTACCTGAAACTGTAATTGGTGGAGACCTGACAGAGCCGAGCCAAGTTGGCAATGTAACGAAGGGCCTCTTGCTAGCGGGGCTGAGAGACGATTTTAATAATGTGAAGCCCCGACGGATAACGTGAGCTGCAAATGAGCGCGGGGGTTCTTCTGGGTCCTTGCACTGAGTGACACGAGCGCAGACAAACACCTTGCAGAAACATGAAACACCCCCTTCCCTCAAGTGCGCCGACAAAGCACTGTCAATTAGACGCCGCCATGCTCCGTCAACACCGCTCCCAAAACCGCTTCTGTCGTCTGACTTGGGCCGCTCGGCCATTTGTGTTGATGTCCTTACCAATTATTTGTGCGAATGTACCTGTGGAATGCATAAATGGGCGACGTGCGCATGTAAAACATGCATTTCTTTTGCTGTAATTGCTCGATTCACATCTTTTGAGGCACAAATGATTATGAAGTGGATCTGACGGTATCCAAAGTAGCTGTGAAATGCACGGAGTGAAATTTCGCCAAATATTTGTTTGACTTAGCAACTTCTAATTTCAAGTCTTTAAATATACAACAATAATCTACTTTTCACATAAATTTTCTTTGTACATTACATTTATTTATTTTGGCCAATTAAAACAAAAATTTTGAATTGCTTGGTGATTCATACAATTTGGGTAAAAATGCTGTTCTGTTATTCTAGTATCAACACTTGGACATTTTAGTCTTCAAACAGTTGATGTCATTTATTGTTTTTATTTATATATCTATCTATCAATCAATCCAAAGCAATTTCATATATAGTTCATAGTTTCCAAAAGAGACATTTATTTTCATTTTAAAAAAAGTGAAGATTCCCTTTTTGGAATATGATGAAAAATATCGTTTTAAAAAGGAAGCAATATATTTGTTTTAAATGTGGCACAGTCCTGAGAATGTATTATTTATATATTCATATATATATATATATATATATATGGAATTTTAAGACTTAATCAAATTCAAATAAATTCACGTTTGACTAAATGACAAGAACTGATGCAATAGTGACCCCGAACAAGTTGACAAGAAAGCCAAACGGAATTAGGCCCGAAGGTGAAGCGATATTTATGAAACAATGCATTTACTGTGGTCGTCGTTTGAAGTGGCTTTGTGTATTTTGGCTACACGGGGAGGCGAAATATGAGAAAGTGTTGAGTCAAAGGAAAAAATGCACACGCGTGTCTGTCCTGTGGTTATATCTCAGCATTGAGTATCATCTCTGGGTTAATCGAAGGATTCAGCACTTCCTGGCCTTGCTACCCCCCCCCCCCCACACACACCCCACCCCCTCTGAACAAATGAAGCCTGAAATTTTTATTCTTTTTATAATGGAATTCCAATGGCCTTTGCCGCAAATCAAGTGGAAATTCTTGCATATCAAGTGGGAAAAAATTAAATGTTAACCACGTTTTAATGTGATTAAGGATGACAGGGGCATTATTTCTGCTAATCATTCACCAGCATGTGGGCTCAAACGATGCTCGGCGGACAAGCTGTTTGTGTTCTTTGCAACAAAGTTTTCCTTCATTTTTAAATCCGGTACAAATTCAGAGGCGTTGATCTGCATTTCGCGCATGCCATCCCGATACGAAAGCAGCACGTATGGCAAATTACTATCGAGGAACTTTGAAATTACATCAAATTGGGAAGCGCCAATATAAATAAATGTGGCACACCGACGGGGGTGCGAATAGAGATGTCCCGCAGGGAGACACCCCCGGGGCTGCCCTATTTGTCTTTAACCGAAAGGGGGGAACATAATTCCCGTGTTTCCACATGCCTCGGGCTTCCCAGTGGCTTTGTCAAAGCTTTGAACTGCTTAAATGGTTCGGGAGGAGAAAACAATAGGAGGTTCGGGAATACAAGGGCAGCTCGCTGAGACAATGACCCGAGCCTAACGAGACGCGCGTACGGGCTGGCTTTAATAAGCCTGCTGAAGGTGGGCCATCACCTCCGACGTAAGGGATTTTTTTTTTTTTCATCATCCTCAGCATTACGAGATTAGGGGTGTGCAAACATTTTTTCTGTATTTCTTTTCATTCAGAGAAATCAAGGATGCAAGGGTCACGTTGGTAAATTATTAAACACGCTAAAGCCAATCCATGGAACAATTGTAATTATGAATTGTTTCCAATTTGTAATTATTTTTCAAACGTTTCGGATTTTTTGCAATTTTGGGGTAGAACAGAACGCCAGCGAAACACTCAAAACCAAAACAAAAGAAATCAGTTTCAAGCCTAAGCAGTTATCAGTACTTGATAATCTACTCATGCCACATGCGCAGCGATCGCAACCCAACTCGGAACAAAAATGGGAGCAAACCAATTTTGTCTGTGGTACGGAATAAACTTTATCAAAATGTTATAAAGACAAATGCTATTTTAGTTAATGTTCCACCGATATTTGCAAGGGATCGGAACCAAGCTCTGCTGCGAATAGCAAATCTAAGTTAATTCCTTCTGGATGCCACCAGATGGTGCCAAAGCATTACTTTTATACTAGACAGTGATTTGGAATGACCACAAAACAGCAAAGAGGTGAGTTTTTCAGAAAATAATGAAGATGTGTTTAAAGTTTACTGACCAAATACTAGAGAGCAGGGGTGGGCAAACCTTTTGATTGGCGGGCCACAATGGCAGAGGGGCCGGACCAGGAGCAGATGGATGGAGTGTTTTGGTAACCTCACATACATTTAATTTTAAATGAAAGTGAACACAAGCATTACGACAAAATATCTGTGTTTGACACACCAGAGTATTTAGAAAATAAAACATGAACAAGGTTTATTCATTGAATTTTTTTCAAGTTTGGCGGGCCGGATTAAAACGGGCCGCATGTGGCCCCCGGGCCATAGTTTGCCCACGCCTGCTATAGACAAAAAGGCCAGTTACCCGAGCCTAAAACCTGCTGCAGACGATGCTGGCGGGGGCGAGCATCTTTACAGGAGTATAATGTTGCCTCAACACCAACTGCCCACCCGCCTCCCCTTTCCTCCTTGCTTCCTCTACTAAGAGAGAGCAAAAGATGAGGTGTGAGCTCATGGCAGGCTTTTGAGGCCAGGAAGTCATGGAGGAAGGGGGCCCTGTGGGAAGCGTTTCATCCTCCCAGTGGTGAGCTCCTGAGCGTCGAGCGTGCAGACACCCGGCGCTCCCCGCGGCCAAGACTTGATGGAAATGCATCATACGCCGCTTTCTCCCAAGGAGATCTTACACGCTCGGGCACATTAGCGACAATATTGTCAACCGCTTTCAGCCTACAAAGCGATGGAGGAGACACATCGCAACGCACACGCACAATGGGAGCAACTTTAATTAAGAGCGTCGTCTCTCATCACACCAAAAAGAGAAACCTTGAAAAGATAACTCTGAGCTCTTTCATATCCAAAGCCATGGACATTTTATGAGGTTATTTTGTTACTTTTAATATGCGTGAAGTATGCAGTCTGAGATCCAAAGTCAGATAATTTTGCAAATATCCCGCTAATAAGAGTTGCAAGTTCTCAGTCACAACATTTTGCAGAATTTTTATTTTTTGGCGTACACTAACTATTTTCGTCTGATTTTGCTGTATCTTGAATGTACTGTAATTCTGCTTTCGACCACCAGAGGGCATCACTCTAAAATTGAGACTGAGAAAATCTGAAAGAAGAAGAACTAAACGCAAAATACTGTATTTTAGCAAATCGTTAAAAATTCGTTTTTACATTTCTCTCTCTCTCCCTCAAACCATAAAAACGGCGCGATTGCACAAGAAGAAACAGATGGTCACAAAGAGTGGCATATACAATGCAGATATTTTGAGAGGCTCCTTCATGAAGCTAGCTGCATCAATTTTTTTTTAAATGAATCTGAAATTCAAAGTGTATCCCAGAGGACTGCTCTACCTCACCCAAAATCCTTCTTCTTGTCCATGCTGTCTTTCATAGCAGTTGACTGGGCGAGCAAAATAAAGGGCCTCTGCTCGAGCAGGGGGAGTCGTCAGCCTGTGACAATTGTGACAAGAGCAGGCAAAGTGTGTCGCGTCGAGGAACACCACACAGATTTCTCCATCTCGCCCCCCCCACTCCCAAGATGACAGCTTAATGTCTACCACATGCAATATTTATTCCCATCGTGTGTCAGACTGTCTAGCTGTCCCAGGGAGTACAAAGGATGCCACTTATTAGAATAAAAGCTGAGGGAAAGTAATCAAGGACATACGTAACATCAGCCAATCATGCTCTCTTCTGAGCATGCGTTTTTTGTTTTTTTTCTCCGCTCACAACATCCATCCATTATCCAAACCGCTTATCCTCACAAGAGCCAAACAATAATCCTGATAATGAGCGTTGGGAATCTTTATGTGGTAAATATATTTTTCTTATTTCTCAGACGTTAAAGACTAAAGTGTGCAGAAATTTCAGAGAATTACAAATGAAATCAAAGTAAAGTAACAGAACGTCATGAAAAAGATAAAGCAAGAAAAAAACTAATTTCGATTTCATATATTCAACAAAATAAGCATTTTCCCAAAGTGAGATCCTGGCAAGTGACAAATTTGGAAGTGTGACGTCCTTTCAAGAACACCATTTGAAATGCTTTTCCAGGCCTTCACTCTTCTTTTTTGGTTCTGAGGGGTTTCTCCCTTTCGAGTAGTTAAAATGCATACTCTATTGGGTTAAGGTCAGTGACGGACTTGGCCAATCGCCGACCACACACCCATCAGTCACATGATCCAATATTTCTACTCACTTGAACAGTGGATGGCAACTCGGAATCCAGACTTGTTAACTGTAAAAAAAAAAAAAAAAAATCAAATAAGAACATTTGCAAGGTACGAACGACAAACCGCAATACAGTGCGGCTTCACAGTAGCTAAACAAGACAAAAATTGGATATTAAGGCATTTTTAATGTTAACAAGCAACAACCTTCTCTTCCCGCATTGCAAACAGCCGGACACTCCCGAGTCCGATTTAGGCCTCGTGAAGCAGCGAGATGTGCCCACTTTCAGTGGCGAGCAAACAGACTCCACGTAAGATCATCATAGGACAGCCATCTCATTAGCTGCAGAGTTGACACCGAGGCTTGACACCAAAAGCAAACGACATGAGACATGTCAACTGTGTCCTTTCATTAGAGTGAACGAGGGACAGTCAACAAGCGGGCCGACTGGACTGCGAGGACTTTATGAAAGCCATCTGTTTCCGTTTTAGTACATGGCCTCTTGTGTTGTTTTTGAAACAACTTGCTGAAGGGATCCATTAGGACTGACTCAGGATTGTAGCGCGTACATATTCGCTCAGGAAAAGTGTTTTGTCAGGATTTCACACTGCACAAAGGAATCTTTCATTAATAGCTAGAAAAAAAAGAAGAAACAAAGCTAAGCTCTTGAATCTTGGATTAGCACTTTAAAGTATCCATCCTGTGTGGAGCTGACATGAGGCAAGTCCTGCTTGGCTGGGGCCACATTCACTTTAATTGTCAACGCGCCCCCTACAGGCCAAATGGAGTACATGCTCTTTTGCACTTAAACTTTACTTACTGTTCATTTTCTATTCACGCCGTCTTTATAGCGCTGGTAAAAAAAAACATTTGAAATTATTTTCACTTTTTTTTTTATTTTGGATCACTTTAAGAAAGCCTCACATGTATTTTTTTATTGCAGTCACATTAGACCCAATATTTAATCAAGCATAAATGCAAAGATTCAGCACAATAATATATGTATCACAGCCAAGAAAACATTCATTTCATGCTAAGTGCTAAACATTAGAAGCAAGCAGGAGCAATGGTCGTATGCGTTGTGCTCGTTGACTTAGAACTTGACTTCTTGGGTATGGTGTCACTTGTATAACCTTATAACTCTGCTTGCATGCGAATTGCCACACTCTGGGACAAATAAAAGAGTCTTTAAATGTGAATAACCAGCGTTTTCTCAGTTGTGTTCACAAATTTGGCTTGCCGGTGGCTACAGGATGTTGTGTGAAGCGCTGTGATCTTGTGCCACGTTTACTGCCACCATTTGCATCCTTTTGTCTTACTGCTTTCGATTTTACGCGCTTACTAACAAACGACTTTTATATATAAATGGTGTCTTATATGTATATATATATATATATATATATATATATTTTTTTTTTTTTTTTTTTTTTTTTCAAATCAAAATTAATTCAGATTTGAGAAGAGCCACGATTGGCTGGACTGAGACAAAATCCTGCACATGTAACGCGAACAGACCTAGTGAACATATTAATAAATACACAAAAATCTGCCAGTTACAATGACGACAATGCATTGTTTTGGGTGTCGGTCGGAAAGGTAATCATTTAAAAATTTTTGTGGTTGTCCAGTTCAGTGTATCGCAACACTGCAGGGGGTACATTGAAACATTTATTTACTTACAAGATAAGTTAATATTTGTAGTCATTTAATAAGCCTGCCAATAAAATGGTGCATACATTGTGCGCCACAATTTGTTTCCTCAAGGAGACAATAACTTGTGGCACAGCCAAGTGTTTCATTAAAACTCGGATGACTGATCAAAATAAAAAAAATGTTAAAAAAAAATAAATAAATAAAAAGGAGTAAAAGCGCGACAGTGGGTGTGAATATTATTCTTGTTAAGTGGCTTGTTCCTGATATTTAAAGTTTAAATGCCTGTTTAAAGGGGACTTATTCAAATGAGCATTTTCTTAAGTAAATTTTATATTAGCGTTAATATATAAAATGACGAAAACCTGTCAAGTAGTTTAAGTATAAACACAGTCGGTCGTTCTAAACAAATGCGTGCATAATAAACGCTTTCAAATGAATCCCTTGACAAAAGTTGCCAATCAAAGTGTTACATTTAATTCATTCAATCTTATTCGACTGATGTTGTCGACCTTGCGTGTTTATGGCCAGCTGAGGTGCTTTTGGGCAATTTGTTATTCTAAACCTCGACGGGAACAGATGGAGAGGAGCAACAAAACAACTGATGAAAGTAGCAAAATTTCAACACATGTTGAGGCCATTAATGCTCATCGGCATGTTTGATGTGCAATGATAGGACCTTGTCGTCAGCCTATAAAGCTATAAAGACAGATCATAGGCCACGCAAGACTATGCGTACATACAGAACACAAACATATCCAACCTCCCCCTTCACACTGTACCCTTGCAGGAGAAGCAAGACTGTAGACACATTTACAGACAGGTCAGGCTCTCGGGATTTGTTAAAGGTCAACTCGTTTACTTACAAGGCGCCAATTTACTTTAATGCACATGCTTTAAAAGAAGAAGAAGAAAAAAAAGGGGGGAAAGTACAAGGAGCACTATTGTCACGGCCTTTTTCTCCGCGGTCCTTCATTGCCAGTACAAAATATGCCAGTACAAAGATATAGAATCGGAAAAAAATACATTCACGATCATTATCTCCTCTATAGTGCGGATTTGTATTTATTTATTTATTTATTTTGCAGAAAAGCGCCAAGCCTGAATGTTGAGTCACATGCCGTTAGTGTGTTTACCACAAATGCCAGGCAGCATTGAGGTCTACTGGAGGACATGCAGTGTGATTAAGAACAACAAGTAAGGGGCAGAGAAGGTCCCCAACTATTCCCAAGAGAGCAAAGAGAATTCTGTGAGTGTTGTTGCTTGCTCCATCCGCGTGTGTGACGCTCACCATACACGAAGCCACGTAATGCAACTGAGGTGGAAAGAAATGACAGTCTGCAACACGCTAACAGATGGGGTACAGCATATCTACCCAAGCGCATAAATATTGTGTAAATATTGCATATATTGTATTTGTATGGCTTGGAGGCGCCTCAACATTTTTTATTTTATTTTTTTTGCAAGGTTTTCAAAAGCCTGCTCTGCCACTCACGCAAACGAGTTGCCGAATCCCGATAATATATTCCATGGGCCCCCACTCGCTGAAATACGCTATTATGTTAAATATCAGGAATATGAATGAAGCAGTAAATATTCCCCAATTTTTATCCATCTCAGGGGGGGCGGCCATTTTGCCACTTAGCCCCTGTGATGTCAATTTTAGTCAAGAGCAAAAAGCAAAATGCTCGGCCCCTGCAATGAATAAAAAAGGTGCATTTTGCTGCTTCATTCGCATTTCGAAATCGCAATATTAATCAGAATGTCGTGTTTCAACTCGAGGGGGCATATAGAAGCTATTATTGTCAAGATAATCTATGAGTAGATTTCGCCCTAAAAACGTTTATATTTACCATTCTAGCATTGCTAATTTCCATTAGCTCGTCTATTGGCATTAACTAATTTACTGCCAATGACGGCTTAAGACGTCAAAGATCCATTTTTTTTTTTTTTTACTCGGCTGGTAGTCAATGAGTTAAGAAAGGTCTTGCATCCCAGAAAAATTAAACCATTTGGTTGAAAATTTTGAGGGTTAAAATACACAATGCTTAATTCTCTGTTTTATGTGAGTTTTACAATAAACTCGAAGTCACAAATAAACAAAGTTTTGCTGCTTTTTTGGGAGAACTGTGGAAGTGAGAGAAAGACAAGAGACGCGCAGGTAATCCGTTTCAAGTTCAATTGTGCTTTAACAACAGAAATCTGGAACACAAGTCCACCATAAACGGGGGCTCCGCTGTACTGATAAAGACGTCGATGCCTCGTAAAATAAACAATATCTTAACCGATGAGTGAAAACACGCCAACACTGGCAGGGCTGCGGCCTCCGCATCGTCACTGACGCTTTAACGAGTCCCTCTCACAAACAAACGCCGCTATAGGAAATGTCTGTCGACAAAAGACAAGAAAGCCTCTCGATAGACTCTTGTGGATGCCATTCCCTATCACGCAATGCCTCTCAGTCATAAACACATGACAAATGGTGCCTTAATCATTTTTTACGAGCAGGGATGTGCAGGGGCAGCGCAGGGCCGGAGGGGGAGAGGGGGGGGGGTCGGCGAGCAGCGGGCGGGCCCCTGTTGCACAGAGGAGAGGGCTGTGTGCTAAAGTCTCCTCTGGAACATCACTGCGCCAGCACGCCTTTGATCTCCACACCGCAATTACGCCTGCACCCAAATGAGCATGGAGTCGCCTCTAAGACAGACTTCAAACATGCACATGGATGCGTTCTCATACACATGCGCCGTATAGGATTGGAGCCATGTGCCCCCTCTCTACGCTTAAATGATGTACTGTCTCCAGCAGAGAACCTGGGGATAAAAGCCGGCCTCGCTCCTCGTCTGATCCTTCCATTAATGATGCTTTTCTAAAGCTAATACGGCGCATTCTTCTCTAAACAAGGGCGGCATGCGATGTGGCTTCTGAACTCCAAGCGGGGTGATGTCGTTTGAAAATGGGCCGTTTTCAGAGCTTCTGGAGATCTGTGTGAACTGATGAGAAATAACCACCCGAAAAAATACAGAGATAGATTTGGACATTGGCCAATGCACTTAGCCAAATAGCACTTAGACAAAAAAAAAAATGGATGGACGTGTGAAGATTTGAACCCCTCTCTGGATCAAATGTACACTGCAAGTCTGATGTTGATAAATCTGAATCGAAAAGGGGAATCTCTGACAGTGTCAATGAAAAGCATCAAGATGAAGATTAGGATGCTCAACAGGCTTCAGTCAGATTGGGTACAATTTTATGACTTTTCACAGAATCGAACGCTTGTTGTCAACTAAAGATTATTTATTTATAATAATTGATGCATCCGTCTATTTTGTTGATTAATCAATTAATCAGACAAAAACAATTCATTTGTCCCCTTAACGTATTTATCCAAGATTATGTAAAATCGACAACACAGAAAATGCAGAAACAAGTTATGTTTTTCTTAAGTAAGAGGAGATGTTTGCAAATGTCTAATTTTGAAAAAGCACAAATCGTTTTCAGGAGCACACCAGAAATTGTCAAATTACTGATGAGAGGCTGAAATGACAAGGATTGTATTTTATTAATTAATTTAAAAAAAAAAAGCTCTCCAAACGATTATTAATGATCAAAATAATTCGATGAATTTGATCATGGATTAATCGGTGTACCTTTATGTGATGCTGAATTCCCTTGCAGCCCTCTGGACCAGACGACCCCTGCCACAGTGCAAACACGAGCTCTAGAAGTTCAGCATTTTCATCAGCGGTGGTAGCATCGTCTCAAACTGGCGCCGAACCGCACCTGGGGGGGGGCATCTTGATAGGCAGAAATTTTGCAACACTTCATCGACCATCCATGCGAAACAGAATTTTACTTACAAAAACTACAAAGGCTGTCCGATGTCGGCAGCCTCACGTCTGTCCGAATGAGACCTGAAACAAAATGGAAAAGACGCTCACAAGACAGACGTGATATGTTGACAAATTTGACCAGTTTTCAACCAATCCAGTCACTCCTGACCTTGTACTTTTGCCTGAACAAAGCTCAAACACATCAAATGATGCCTCCATTTCAAATGACTACATGAACAATCAAATGAACGAATGAAACCAAACGCCTTCAAACTCAAACATTTCCTGAAAAGTGCAATGAATAAAAAAATCGGTGAAACCGTCCTGAATGACGGTCCTTAGCGCCACAGATAAAATTGGCTTATTTGCCTCATTCTGTGAATCACTCCCCACCCCCCGACCCCTCCTTCAAACATTAAAGCTGAGATTGCAATTTGTCTAGCTGTTTGCTTTGAATAGTCTGTAACCGTATCATCATCTCAACTGCACTTGTGAGGGAGGAGAAAGAACACACACACACACACACACACACGGGAGCTTGGCGACAGGCAAATGGCAGTCTGGCGTCTCGGCTGCAGACCGGCTGCCATTAGGGCTGAGAGCAAGCGTTTATTGTACAATTAGGGCCAGCCAGATCTACCTGTAATCATCTCCATACAGGTGTGAGCTCCTCTCTGGACAAGGGAAGTGACTCATCTCTTGTCAAACTTCAACACTTTGATGTCAACATTGTTCATCGTGGCGCCCTGGAGACCCTGCAGCAGTATACCGTTTGCCTGTTTAAAACACTTCTTGATTTATGGCATCGCTCACATTTGGGGGGGGGGGGGCGCACGCACATACACAAGCACACAAAAGTCTGCCAACTCACGCTCGCTATTGCACAAGCCGTGAATCATTTGATTTACGACTTCAATACCACCTTGTGTCTGACAGTCACACACGATTTTTGTGTCAGGAACATTTTAACAATCACAGGTGAATGAGTGCCCATGTGATACATGAAAGTGAAATTTTAGTGAGGTTACGACGTTGATGCAATAGGCTGGGAATGGGCAACTTATACGATGGCGAGCGCACAATTTTTCATTCGTGTTACTGAAGGTCTATGTAGGGTCACCCACATCTTAACCTGATTTGTGAGGGGGGAAAATGGACAAAATATGTGCTCATAATAAACTTTATTTTTCATAGTCCCTTTCTAAATGGATGCACTATTCAACGGTTAGCTAGCTAGCTTGCGGGCTAACAGGCTTCGAAACGTCCAGCATGTCACCAACTCTCGCAGTTTTGTGTGGGACCACATAAGAGAGACACTAAAGTCAATGTTAACCTTTATGAAACATTTTTATGATCATTTTGATCAAATTAAAAATTGTGTGACCTCAGCAGTTCAATCAATGCTAACCTAGCATGAGCCGAGTGATGCGCAGTATCACGGCCCAGAAAAGAAGAAAAAAAAGGCAATTGATGGGCAGCATGATGTATAATTCGTTTATAAATATGGTAGGAGTGCATTTTGAAAAGCAAATATTTCTTTTATTCATCATATTTGGCCAGTCGTTGCGCTTTCTGGGGCTTTCCAGGCTACGACGCGCCACTTGTAAAACATGCCAACTGATGCTACAATTGTGAGAAACATGTGGCAACAAAGTCAAATGTGTGCAGTGAAACCATCTTCAATATAATCGTCCCTAGAAGAGATTTTTTTTCTCTCTCTTGTGATTTACGGAGCATCACCAGATGGAATTAATGACTTATTGCTTTGAACATACTTCTATTTGCTGTTTTGATATTTAGGGCCGTCACTCTCTTTGATATTGTATGGAATTGAGAAAATGTTGTCGGAAAATGGGGCCCATATGCTAGATGAAGTGCTTAATGAAGTTTGGCGGGCTGTTTAGGGTTTGCAGGGCAGGATGTTGTGTATATTAAGGGACAGTCAGCACATGGGCAAACATTCTCCCAGGTGCGTTTGATGTGTTTGCATTTACCGGTATGTAAAGTCTGTTTATGATACGGACCAAGGGTGAATACTAGAGCTCGGACTCGCAGGAAATTCCATGTTTGCTATTCGTTAAACATTTAATTAGCGAGTCCCGAATCAACTTGAAAGGGTTGCTAATCATACTTTTCCCAAAAACACGAAATGATGTGAAACATGGTTCACAAGATGGGACAATACAGAAAGATTAGCTCTGCGACCAGTCCTCTTTGCATCATCGCTCTAAATCCTCCAGTGACCTGTTTCCTCTCCTCTGCCCTCACCACAGGTTTTCAATGGGGTTGAGGTCTGGGGATTGCGATGACCATGGGAGTCTGATGAACCATTTCAACAATTTTCAGGATGATGGTGTGCTTCTGCAATATAAGTTGAATTCATTGGAAGACTTTTAACACATTTTATCCAGGGGGGTGCCAAGATTTGAGAAGGGTACTGTACTTGTTTGGATTACTTATACAAAATCGCCCAATGTGCACGGACAACTGCCTTTTTTTTTTTTTTGCAATCATCGGGTCCCTTATACGAGGCGCAGTTTTGACTTCCAGCCTTCTGAACGAGGACAATTGAATCAAGACGTACAGGAATGACATCATCCGTGCTTACACAATATTGTGGCAGCGTCACGTTGGAGGAAATGTCACTAAAGAAAGTCATCAATCCATCATAAAAGTTCAGTAAAAGCAGTTTAAACAAAAAGGACGTGTGAAATGGCGCTACTTAAATGATGGTTATATGTCATGTTTATGCGTCTTATGACTATAGAGATAAAACTCCATGGCTGCCTCCAGCTCATCCGCTTCGTATTTGTTCAAAACGTGGGTGGCGTGCGACTGGCAGAATGATAGCAGCATGTGTCATTGCGCTTCCACGAAATTATGTCATTTTTTTTTTTTTTTTGTCTTGTGCCGACTTGTCCAAGGACGGGAATGGCAAGTTTGAAGGCCACAAATGTACTCCAACGCCAAAGTCTGTAAAGTCACAACTATTAAACAAGTGATGAAACATTAGGTTTTTTTTTTAATTGACCCTTTAGTCATTCTAATGAACCAAAACTAACTACAAAAAAAAATTGTAAGTCAAGATAGTTTTTTTTTTCGTTTTATTCTATGAACTAACCCCACTCCCAAATATTGGTCTTGCTACTTTGTATCTTGTATCTCAAATCATATTTTCACATTTTAAATGACTGGTTAATTAATTAATCTGCTAAAGCACCTCCCGCCCAAAAAAAAAAAAAACAAAAAAAAAAAAAAAAAAATCAATAATTCAATAAGAAAAATAAAAACTCTATAATATAAATAATAAAACCTTTTACGACATTAAACTTTCCAGTATGTCGCCAAGCTGTAGAGAATAATTCTACATTCCCAGTTGTGCGGCAGTTGGGAGCCCAGTCGAGACTGCTCCCTGACAGGATGCGGTGGCGGAAAAGGGTGAAGAATGGGAGAAAAGTTGTATTTAAGAAATGGAGCCTATGATTGTTGATTCGGCCCGGCAGAAATTAGCGGAACGCATTCTTATTGTTCTTGTCAACTTGACCTGCCTCTTCAAATGAAAACTGTCCCACCCCCCGACACACTCGCCTTGCCTCCTTTTTCCCTCCCCGAACCCTGAGCGCACTTCACAATCACACTGCCTTTTGAAAGAACTGAGGGGGAAAAAAAAAAAAAAAAAAAAAAACCTTGCCAGAGCCTCAATTACACAATGGCAGCAAAAAGCTCCACACGCTGACCCCCAGCCAGCTGCATTCTCTCTGGCCACATCTCTCTCCGCAGGAATTCTAAAGGCCTTTTAGTCAGGCAGCCAGAGTGCAGCCAGCGGGAGAGGCGCACGGGAAGAGGTGCGCATACACACTCGGCCCGCCCGCCCGGCCCAAGTCTTCACAGAGAGATTAATCATGTGTGAAATGGAAACAGCAAACGGCGACTGACACGGCCTGAACTCGCTCCAGGTTTGCCTCATCAGCTTGCGGACGCCGCGCGGCGCTCCCCTAACAGGCAGGTGTTAATAAAAGGCATGCGGGTCCACAGGGGTCAGACGCATACGACCGCCACCGCCAAGCGCCGCTGGTGGGCTGCCTTGTCATTATTGTTGTTTGTGAGACCATTCATATGGACAAAAGCGGCGGAAAATATGTTCCGGAAAACATCACTGCAGCATTGTTAGACAATCTTGGTAACAATGCATCAAAATAAATATCGAGTAGTTTGGCAAGTTTGATTTTATGAGTCGCAATTTCCACGCCATTGAGAAAAATTAGTCGTAGCAGCATTATCATTATTAGCATTGACTCAACATCTCAACAGAGCAACAGGAAGCACTTCAAATACACTGAAAATGCATCTAAAGAGACGTGTGCGTACGCATTTTTATTCTTTCGACTCTACATGAGACCGCCGCTGTTCTTCAGGTCTCGATTGTGTTTATGTGTTTTCCTTTGTGTTGTAATTTACTGCCAATTTAGATTACACCATATGGAAAGCGCTTTGTTACGGCTCCTGTCGTTGTGAAATACGCAATATAAATAAAAGTCGTATTGCACTGCATGTGTTGAATCAAAAGAAAACAATGGCAAACATCTGATTTTAATTATGAAAACAGTTATGAACATTTCTGCTCATCATAAGGATCAAACCAATATCTGAATCATAATAGCTTTGAGTGTTTGCTGCTGCAATTTCAATAAAATAAAGGGGTGGAATTATTAATTATTTATCAGATTTTTTGGCAAAATAATTGACGGATTAATTGACTAATAATTGTGATATGCAGCACAAATGTAAATAAATACATACATACACACACATACATTCCTACAGTATGGCAAGGTTTGACATTGTTTAGTAATGAGAAAATTCTTTTTATATTATTATTTTTCAGTTAAACAGAACTCGATTCGATTCAACTGAAATACAGGCAGAACTGCGAGAAGTTTCTTCTTTCTCGTTGTGCATTTAAAAGCCATGCATAAACTTGCATTTAATGGTGACATAAACATGCAAATATGCGACTGGTGGCAGCTGAGCGAGGCCCACACAGCCGGCTGGCGAGACAATCACGGCGCGTCCCACCCGTCTTAAAAGCCTGGCCCAGCCTTTGATAAGCGCCATTTTTTTTCTTGCCATCTAAAGAGGTCTTCCATAGATTTGACTTGCCTCGCGCAACCTTTGACGAGTAATGTAGATCATTTTTATTCATTGCCAAAAATTGTCAGCAATTATGTGCGCAAAGCGGCCACCTGCCTTGACTGAATGGCTCCTGTTAGAGGGGCTGCATGGCTTGGGGGGGGGTGCAGCGAGGGGGAGGAAGGGGCGGCCGTGGTGGGGGTGGGCTGTGCAGCAGGTGAAATAGCCCCTCTCGTTAGTGTAATGAGTGGTCCGAGGCCCGGAGTGGCGGGGGCACGTCGCGCCGAGTGAAATGCCACATCCCCCTCCTTAAGTGCATCATGGGACATTTACAGTCAAATCGCAGCTCAAGTTGCCCGTTTAGTCTGACCGTCTTAAAAATATGGCCACATTTTCACATATCTTTATCCGACGTTGCACCTTTTATTCCCCCCACCCACTTTACCTTTTGGCATCTACCGCTTTGCTGCATCAAAGCCATTTTTAGCAGCACCTTGACTTACGAATTTAATTCATGACGTTAACTGACCTTACACACATGAAATCCGCATTCCTCATTGCAATTCATTGAAATTGTATGAAAAAAAAAAAAATCGTTAACCTTGACTTAAAGTCTGACTTCACAGCAGGCGTGGCTTCCAGAGCGCCTCGTTGTTGGCTGCAAGTGCACACACATCACAAAGAGAACGTCAGAAGAGCACAAGGGGGATTTTTTTTTTTTTGTCCAAAAGACAGCATCTTGTTGTTGGCAGTGAGTCCCACACGTCACACAGAAAAAGGCAAATCAGACATGACGGCCACCGTGTTGACAGGCGCTTCTTTCTGGCATGGCGGCTTTTGAGCGCCTCATTGTCACGGCTTCAAGCGAATTATATATATATACTTTTTTTTCAAAAATATAGAATGATGTTAGATGAAGTAGCATCCATTTTTCGACTGAATGGGGCGTGGTCTCAGCACATTCAATGGCCACGCCCACAGCATTGAGCGATGCGAGAACAGTTAGATTTTTCATTTTTGTCTCATTTTATTTACTTGAGTATTTTTTTTAAGGACAGAAATTTGGGCTGTTGCCAAATTGAAAAGCTATTGATTTTCACTTCACAGGGACTTTTAAGATTCGGCTTTATTCTCAACAATTTTGGTGAGCATCACCTGCTATCCTGGCTTAAGCGGCTTGCATGTTCAGTGATGTATTACTTTGGATGAAAAAGAGCTGTGTGGAAACACTTTCATTAGGCCACAGCGCTGACCCCGGGTCGGCCACTGAATAAGTAACTCTCTATTAATGATTTCTACAGCGGCACACTCCTGACCCCTGATCGCTTTCAATCTCAGAAAGGGAGAAAATGGCGAAGGGGCGGAAAAGGAGGGGTGAGACCTATTGCGTGGAGATTAAGAAAAACACACTTTTTTCTTCTTTTTGCCATGTGTGTGGGAGGGTGATTATTTGTAGTGTGCTGCATGGGGGGGCGGGATGCTGGTTGGGGGTAGCAAAGATCCTGCTGAGACTGACTCACGTATTCTGGTTTGAGTTTCTTGCCGCCGTCTCTAATGGCCGTCTTCTGCAGCTTGTCAATAAGAGGGCCGATCACGTCTTCGTCCTTCAGCCTCAGCTCCTCGTGGATGATCTCCATATCCGTCACGGGTGTCCACGCTCGCCTCAACATGGATGATATCCTCATCGTCAAATGCACCTGCAGCGGAAGGACACACAACAACACATCAGTATTGATTATTTCCCTCGCCCTTCCTTCCCGGTAACAGCAGGAAGGAGTCAAATCGGTAAAAATGGAATCAATGAGTCGTGTCATTCTCCCACAAAAGTGTTTGTGTGACAAATATACCGACAAGGATTTGTGGCTATTACAGACTTTGAAAAAGAAAACAATAAAACAATTGATAGCATAAACTTGGAGCAGAAGTTGGAATCTGATATTGTTTATTGTAATACAATTTAATTTATTGCTCGCGTTTGAGTACCATTGACGGCAAGATCTATTTATTTATTTTTTTACTTGGTTGGTAGTTAAAGACTACAAGGGAATAGGACCTTGGGAAAAATGCATTTAAATTGCAATCGCAATGAGGGGAAAAGAAAAAAAAAAATCAAAACTCAATTTTTTTTTTCAATTACATATACAGTCTTCCGCAGAGTACGAAAAACTTACTGATTCTATTTTCAAGTGTATGGACTAAAAGTACGGCACAATTTGCAACTTTCTGAATGCTCAGCTATGACTCACGTCATGTGAGCTGGGGGTGGCATCGCCAAGTCGCATTTCATTTGCCACAACCCGGATCTCACAACTGTGAGACCGGCACGCTAACCACTACCTTAGCATGCGGCACTTTTCTGACCATTTTTCGAAATCAATCACCACAACAGCCACTCTCATGAAGGGAACACCATTCATTCATTCATTCAACAAGGAAATACAAGTCAGGTGAAGCATTCAATGAAGCGTGTCTGGTATGATTGGCGCGTGCTCGGTGGCGTCTGTTAATGCTCTGTATAAAAAAAAAACTGTTGACAGACAGGTGAGGTCCTGACAGAAAGCGACGTCATCTCATATGATTGGCTCATTAAAAAGCTGTCACACCATCGACGAACATGCCAGAGCATTGATGCACGCTTGGAATATTGATGACTCACAGATGTGTCACAAACAAAGACTGAGGCGGGTGTTATGCATGCCATATAAAATTAGCATCATCATCATCATTATCCACAAAAACAACTTTTCATGTTCATTTTATGATGGCGTACTTCCTGAATGGTGACTTTTGCGCAGGGGGCGGGGGGGTAGTAACAAAGTAAAATGCTTCGGTACTGTAAAGTGAAAAGGAAGAAGTCACATCACAGAGAATGGTGTTGGTAAAAACGCTACCGAATTTTAACGATTGAGGAGGAAGACATGAGTATATAAAAATAAAAATAAAAAATCAAGCTGTTGTTCTTGCTTTTGTTGACGACATGGAAACCACACCACACTCAACTGCCATCTGTCAATCAAATACCTCGACTACAACCTGAAACAATGGATGCTACTACTTCAAGCATCTTTTAATACCTTGCCATAACTACATGTTTAAGCCGCGAAAATATTTTCGTTTAACGCCAGCGGTGGCTGGAATATATTTCACCAAGTCGTCGTGGGGGATTTTCCACGCTACGACGAGGCACTCTAAAGTGGCCTTGGCAGCCCACAGTCCACACGTTGGCTAGACAGCCTGACTTAAAACAAGAAATAAAGGCCCCCCTCCTCGCTATTCCACCCTTCGATGGGTAATGTGCGCACACTCATGGCCAACAACGAAGCGCTCTAAAGTGGTCACGGCAGCAGATTATCCAAAACGAAGATGGCGTAGCTAGCTAGCTCGCTACTGTAAGATAGATGGTCAAGTTTTTTTCATTGTGGGGTAGGGGGCGAAAAAAAAAAACTGTTTAATTTCCACAGTCGAGTATTACAGAGTTCTCAGACACTATACGGAATCTTTTGAGGTTATCGAAACTTTGCTGAAGAATATAATTACCAGACGTTTTATTTGAAAAGCAATCTGCAGTTTGTACCGCTCAAAAAGGGCTCATAACGACGTCAACTGCTGTTGAGATTTACATCGATTAAGATCTTGCGGTCACATGAGTCGGAAAGAACAGGGAGTGCGGAGACATGGAGAACCGTCAAGCAGAAACCATTAACGATGATTACGTAACAGATTCCGAGAAGGAAGATATTCCCCATCCAGGGCCTTCCTGAAGAAAATAGTTTGATGTCATCTACAAGGAAGATGCTTTGACTTTTCTGCCAGACTAAAAACCACAAAAAATCTTTTTTTTTTCAGCTCATTAGCTAATTTTGCATTTTTTGTTGACAACATTAGCAGAGATACAGAACAGCTTGTCCTGTGATTATTTTTTTCCTGTTCTCATCCCGAGCGCCAAACAGTATACAGTAACTGCCCATCAAATTATTTTCACTTTTGTCCTGAGGTACATTTTAGTCTGCAACATTTTTTTCACTCGTTATTTTTACTTTTCCCAGTCTTTGATTAAACACAAATCTGTACTTGTTCCTCAAGTTACAAAGCGCCAATACTTTGCCACAAACCACAAGCACGTTTGCAAGCCAACATGAGCAATTAGCGTCAACACACAAAAAAGGGAGTTCTTGCATGACATCCATGGAACCCCCCCAAGAAAATTATCCATCTTTTGAATGCACGTCAGCTCGTTCTTCTGCTCGACTAATTTGCTTTTTTTTTCGCACTTTGCACAAAACGAGGTTGTTGCAAACCAGCGTTGCTGATCAACGTATGACTTAACACTCGGCTCTGTCAACAAAAAGCTGTGGTGACGTCCTCATGCTGAAATGAACTTACTCAATTACTTTGTCTAATCAGCCTGTTTTGGTTCGTCTCCTCTTGCAGAGGTACTCCAGAGTATAAACAGTTCACTTAGGCTCCACAGAAAGGGGCTAATCAGTGGAATTATTGTTTTGCTGCTCCAATTTACCAGCTCCCTGTTTAGCAGTGATTGCAATGAAAATTTGCCATTGTGTTTGTACCAACTTGGGGAAATAAACTGCAACGTAATCAAGACTGTTTGCTGCAAGAATACACATGCAGGAGGAGCAATCGCAATGTACAGTTTGCATACCACGCAAATTCTTCCAAGCAATTTTGCCACATCAGGTTTTAAGAGTGTTCGAATTAGTAATAAATTCTTCATCGTTGATTTTAATCAGGGTGAATGAATTGTTGCAAGTCCTGGAAATATAAAAAACATTTTTTTTTTTTAAAGCAAGAAGCAGAAGCCTTTTGAAGTGTTGGAGCAGCTGATCACTCACGGTTGTGTCATCAGCTGACATTCTCCTTTGGCCACCACATATTCCGCCATAATTCCCTTCAATTAATTCTGCCTAATTTAACATTCACTTCAACGTTACAGCCGCCCAATTCACGGCTTAAAGGCGGGGGAAACAAATGCATGGGAAGAAGAAAGAGAGAGGGAAAAAAAAAGGGAAAGTCGGAGGGGGCACATGTTACAATTGGTCCTCGACTCTTGTAAGGTCGCCGTCAGGCAACGATACAAGCTAAACTCCCCTGGCCCAAAAAAAAATAAAAAATAAATAAATAAAAAAGCCACCAGCTTCAGGGGACGTTGTCACAACGAGGTTTTGTTATATGTAGCCAAACATTTGTACACACACAAGTACAATGAAAAATGTACACTTTTGTTTTGGAATTTTCATCATATTACGTGTGTAGTTGAGAGATTAACATGTCCACTCTGTCATAATGCAATTCAAAATTGTCAGTAATTCAAAGTAGATGTGTTAAACAGCTCAGAGTCAGCTTGCCAACTTAATTATGATGCAAGAGTGAAGGTTTTTGCCTAAAAAAGTCCATCCCGTCATCTTCCACTTTGTCAGCAGGCTTAAATAGGTTGCTGTTTGCAATTTTTATGCAACTTGAGAGATTAAAGGAGAAGTGAAAAATGTTCTTTACAATAATACGTGCCCCAAAATGCATTTCTATGAGCCTAACATCGACTTAATACAGGTGTGGGCAAACTACGGCCCGGGGGCCACATGTGGCCCGGTAAACGTTTTAATCCGGCCCGCCGAACTTGAAAAAAAAAAAAAAAAAAGAATAATCCTTGCTAATGTTTTATTTTCTAATTATTGTGTTTTTTTTTATATATATTCTTGTAATGCTTTTGTTCACTTTAATTTAAAATGTTTTTTTTCTCCGATGAGGTGACGCTACCAAAACACTCCATCCATCTGCTCCTGGTCCGAGGGCCGTCGGTCAAATTTTAGAACCCATTGTGGCCCGTCAATCAAAAGGTTTGCCCACCCCTGACTTAATACAACAAATCTGAAGTTCAATGGAAAACCTCGGAGGCATCTAATGGCGATATTGACTTTACACTGTTAACTTTTGCTCGTTTCCAGGTAGAAAAAAAAATAGAAGGAGTGTCTTTGAATGGCCTGATTGGGGCATGACAAAGAACTCCAATTTTAGGATTTACAGGAGCACTCCAAGATGGGGGTGCCCGACAAGAACTACAACATCATGTGACACTTAAATGGTTTTAGGAAAGACCATGGTAGCGCCACCGGTTTGGAGCTTTTCAAAGAGCGCCACCCTCCTTCCCCCAAAGAGAAGCTTTAGCTATCATCACTCCTAAATGACGTCGTCAGACAAGACTGCAATCTGTGTCAAGTCAGAGATCAATACTGATACTGATTGAGCGAGCGCCCTGTGATGTCGCTACCTGGGAGGATACGTGGTCAACATAATTCTGTTAAATTACAGTATTCATTCGCCTTCAACTTCCTGCGCGTGTTTTCACATGCAAGGCGGGCAAGAGCACATCTGAAGAACTCGCATTCCTCTCGCTGCCTTTAAAAATGTTCACGCAAAGTCAAGTCAGCGCCGCAATTCTGCTGGCATTCAGAGCAGTAAAAGCTATTTTATGGGTGTGTTGAGGGGGAAGCACATGATGCGTGTCTTACCGGTATTGAAACACTACAGATGAACATGAGGGCTATTCACAAATATGTTTTTACAGGATTCATGAATCTTGACAGCTATATGATGACATCTTCACAAGTCCTTCCTTTGCGTACTAACGTAGCAATTACCGTAAAAACATTGCTAGCTTAAAGGCAGCTTGGCAAAAATGATGCCTGCAAATCAGTCTGATTCAATCTTTAAAGTAAAAAAAAAAACAAAAAAAAACAGTAAACCCTTACAATTTTGCGCCTTTAAATAACATCGAAATCAATGTGCATGATACACTTGTTTATTCTTAATGTTGTTGTCGTCATTGCCATGGTGACCATGGACCAGACTGCACACCAGAAACTTTTAATATATTTTTTGTATTTTTCCAAGTTTTTTTTCCATCTAATATTTAGGTAGTGTATTTTTTAGGTCTTACATTGATTACAATTTTTGTGTGATTAATTTCCATAGTTCACTCACGATTATTCGCAAATGAATAGCACATTTCATAGTAGTTCTAAGTCTATTTGTTTTTTGTTTTTTTTTGGTTGGCCGGTCACGACCTTTTCTGATGGCCTAACATAATCAAGAAATATATATATATATACATATATATATATATAGTATTAGGTGAGTTTTTATCCAATCAGAATTCAGCTAGTTGTACCAATTTGCATACATTTTCTTCACATATGTTCTTAAATAAATCTCCTCACTTGGACCATTTACCAGACAGCTTTGCTTACCTGCTAACTCCTGGTCTTTTTACTTGTATTTTTTCACCGTGTCCACAGTAAACCTACGCCTTCCATAAAAGGAGTACTTAGCATTCTTTTTTTTTCTTTCATCCATCCACAGAGCCTTTATTTCCTCTCAATGGCCAGCCAAACATTTCTTCAGCTTCCGATATCTTCTTCTTGGCTGCTTTTGTCATGACTTTCTTCTTCTGTTTATTTAAGTGAAGTACTACAGGTGTGTAACCAGCATTCGTGCACCATGCTTCCCCCAAGCGGTCAAAGCTCGTATAGCAGGAAGGCTCGTATAGCAGGAAGGGCATTGTAAACAAGGGCCATGAAACAAAACAGGCGCAGAACAAAGCCAACGAAGAGTTGAGCGTTTAAACAATGAGCGGCCTCAAAGGGGATTTGTGTTCAAGTGTTGATTTCGAGATCCCCAAATTGTGGTCTGGTTTTGTGTATTTTTTTTTTTGTCAAATGTGTTTTCCTCTTCAAATATATGTTGACAATTTTTGCCCGATGTTTAGATATTTTTGTCAAATATTTTTAAAAATTAGCGTTGATCATTTTTTTGAAAATACAATATCATTCTCCTGGTGTTTTTTCTCAGGAGGTTTTTTATTTTATTTTATTTTATTTTTTTGAGAGGGTACGGCTATTTGCATTATCATACAAACATTTTACAACATTTATGGCGGCACGATGGGCGACTAGTTAGTACGATGGCCTCACCGTTCAGAGACGATTCTGCCTCCGGCCTTCCTGTGTGGACTTTGCATGTTCTCTTCATGCCTGCGTGGCTTTCCTCCCACATTCCCAAAACGCGCGTGGTAGGTTGATTGAGCACTCTGAATTGATGTAGAGGAGACCAGGTCAGATTTATTGATGTTGACCGAAACTAAAGAAAAAAAAATAGATTCATCCCCTCATCTTTAGCTGGACCATTGACAGTCCATTTGTGTTGCTCAAGCGCAGAGCACGAAAGTGCCTGGACCGGGGAGCAAGCCTCGCATGCACACAAGTGTTGTCCCGCATCAGAGAACAAACCTTTTCAGGTCCTTCAGTGCCATAGTGCCGCTGATTGCACAGGCAGCAGCAATTTCCTAACCAACCGCCACCTGAACAATGTGTTCGCCTTTCAGACCCTCCGGCCTTTCAAAGCAGAATCATTTCACAGTTTGGAACGAGATCTCCATAGCAACTCCTCTTTGAGAGGTTTAGAATCACCATCCAATAATTCTATGATCATCGGGCCTTGCCATTCCCAGTGGTTCTTTTCATATTGGACAGAAGGGTGGGGGGGTGGGGTTGGTAGGGGACAAGACGTGAGGTTGGGTTGAGTAGGAGGAGGAAGCAGGAAGAGTCGCTAGTCTATTTCAGGCAATTCATCTTGCAGGCCCATTAGAATTCAAAATATTGCGACCTTCAATCACCGAAGATTTTATTTGTAGCCGTGGCGATCTCCACTCAAGATGGGAAGGCATTTTGCTCTAATCATGCCCCACGAGTGGAAGCTGACAAAAAACACTTCATTCTCGCCGGAGCAAAACGCTCCTTTAAATGCTGTGACAGAACCTTCAACACAAAGCGCACAAAAGGAGGATGATCCCACCACCGCAAAACGATTATTCGCCAGGAGTGCTTAAAACAATGACTCATATGAATTAAAAACAAAACGGGCATGCCGCAGCGCAGTTTATTTTACGGACAGATTTTTAATCCAAATAAAGGGTTTAAAAAAAACCATGTTTGCCTTTAGTGAGGAGTAGCAGCGCAAGTAGGATGCAAAAGAATCACCGAATTAAACGTCCACTATTTAAAACTACAGCCAGAATGACGCTTGCAGCTATTTTATACGACCTGGTTTAACTTCTTTTGTAATTCAGTATCGTACATTTTTTAATTTTCACATATAGCACACCTCGAAGTACAGTTCCGTTGTATTTAACTTTTTAAGTGCATTCACTTTTTCAAAAGTACTTGCCTTTCAACTTTTTTGATGCAGAGTTTTAATTTCACTTTTCAGGAAATGCATTTTCATTTAATCATGATCAAACTGACCTTTTTTGGGGGGTTGATTTTAACAGTAAAGCACAGCGTTCATGTTGCGCTTAAAACTCATTCGCTGCCATTGACGAATATAGAAGCCCCAAAAAAAAGTTTGCGCTTGCTGAACTGCAGTCTTGTGGCATACACAACGATCTTGGTGATGTCTTGAGTTTTTTTTTTACAACTTTATAGAGATCTAGAACTATAGAAACATACACACACACACGCTCACACACACAAAAATGTGGGCGGCGACAACGACAAGCACTACATTGGCTTGGGCACATGAAGATGATGTGAGCAAGGTCTAATTCCTGGAGGGATGCCATTACTGCCGTCAGTCACAGAAAACTCTTGGCAGGGAATTCCAACCGTCAAGTTCGCTGTTAACCTCGTCAAGACGCTAACGACGTGTAAGGAACATTAAAGCAAACAGACCGGATTGTGTCCTTCGATTGATCAAGCTCAAACCCAGACCTGCCCCCCCCCCTCGCCAGGCCCACCGAGACGCTTGTGTTGAAATTTTCTTTTTTTTTAACTTTTTACATTTTTAGCAGAAAACTGCAATCTTTTTGTAAAGCTTCTATATTTTTCCCTTATTATACACTAACAAATATGATATAACTGATCGGACTAGCACGGGAAATGCTGCACCAGAACCAGAAATAAAAAGTTACCAGTAAGCCCGAAGCCTGGAATGAGGTTTGAAAGCCCCGAGGCGTCACGATGCGTGACACAAAATCACGGATGAGTCTTCAAAGCAATTGCTCTTCTGTCAAGGTGACGCACCATGTTAGCATTCAAACGACTAATTGATGGAAAACAAACGAGTGGGAAGATGGCCAGGTGAGTTGGCGGTGTCGCCATTGCTGGGAACACACGAGGTAGAACACGTGTGTCTTGTTTCGGGCAACGTTAACTGCTGAGGTAATGGCAGGGACACTCTAAAACACGCGACTCCATGTGGGAGCTCTCGTTTGCTGATAGTGCAATTAATTATTAAAAAAAAAAAAAAAAAAAATCTTGAGATTTTTCTTGACTTCCACTCATAGGGGAAGACATTCAACCCGATTTTAGTGTCGTGTGAAAATCTGTGTCCTGGTTCCTTGCAAAGGTGCTTGATGGGGTTTTGGTCTGGTTGGGCTCACTCACCAAACTCATCCAAGCATGCTTCGCTTTGTGTTCTGCGGAAACACACAAGCCGGAACAAAAAAAAAAAAAGCCTTTCCCGTTCTTCGTTAACTGATAAAGAGGTGCATTTCCTGGAGTGACAATTAAAGTCCTAAAAGACGCATAGGAAAGAAAATGAGCAGCTTGCTTACGTACTCAGACGAGCACAAACGAGGGTTTGGTCGATTCAATTTCAAAGACGACAGAACAATTGCCAGCTCTTTTGTCACTTTTATGTCTCAAAAGTACAAGAGGTATCGGTACTTGGTATCGGAGCATACTAAAGGAGGCAATAATTGTACTGGCATAGGTCTAAAAAAAAAAAATAAAAAAGTATTAAACATCCCTGGTAAAAAGTACAGCGAGCGATTGCACAACAAAGTTCTCAGTCGTGCGGGACGGACCAGAAAAGTGCAAATAATGCCGAGTGACAGCCTAACAATTACGTCGAGGGCAATAATCCAATAAATGTCAAGGGAGGGGCAATCAATGATTTATTGTTAAAAGTGTCACACGCCGCTACCTCAGGCATGATCAGCAGTGACATTTTGGGACATTTTCCTCCATCTGTGCACCTGCTCATGTTCATCATCAGTATCTCGGGGAAACTTGCATGCGTCGCGTACAAATCGACACAATGCCGTGGCATGTTGCCAGTTCTGTTAACACCGAGGGGAGTGTCAGCAGTGGTGTTCGATTGACATGACATCATCGCGGTCGTTGATGAAACATTCCATTCAAGTAGTTGTCACAAGATTTTAGAATCCATTTGAGGAGGAAGCCAAGTACTGTCTGAAGTCGCAATCACGCACATTTTTTTTTTTTTAGTTTTTCCTTGCCCTCGTGTCGGGTTAACGTTAGAAGATGTCGTTAATATTTGTGAACGGTGGGCATGTGAAGCCCTTTGAGACTTTCTGGTGATTTTGGGATATATAAATAATTTCACTTGACTTGAATTTTTTTTCCAACAAATATGTGATTTTGATCCGATTTTGAGGTTCGCAAATTCTTTTAAACCGCAATCGTTAATGGACATTTTGCCTCAAAGACAATGCGACTGCGTGGGAAAAACACGGTAAACGACCTTTGAATGATTCAACTCTTTTCAATGCGTGGTGTTTGAAGAAGACAAAAAAAGGGAATCCTAGTTGATCCGTCTCGTTTCTGTTGAGAGAGTTGAAGCCACTCCCACCGGTTTGATGAGCATCTTTTTCATGCCATTGACACAAACAGCATTCATGGGGCCTTTTGTACAAAAAGCAAAACAAAACTGCCACTCTCCACCTGGTACGGCAGCTGCACCGAGGCAGACCGAGTGAGACTCCAGAGGACGGTCAGGATTATGGGCCGCCCTCTCCACCAACCGGTGCCTCGGCAGCGCGCGCAAGATCATCGAGGAACATACTCACCCGAGCTCACACCTATTCGACCTGTTGCCCTCCGGCAGGCGCTACAAAACTGAGAAACAGTTTCTTCCCGAGAGCCATCTCCATGCTGAACTGTGACATTTGTGATTTATTTATTGAATTTCATATCTATTTGTATTTAATTAGTCAATCTTTAGTGAATTTAATTGATGTGTTTAATTAAATTCCTTGTTATATTGCACTGAAGAGGGGAGCTCTCCATTCTCTTTGTCTACTGAGTAAGCTGACAAAAAAGCGCATTATGATTCTGATTCTGATTCTGATTCTGATTCTGATTCTGATTCTAATACCTGTGTAAACAGCATAGGCAAATTTATAAGTAGCATTTACAAATGGATTTGGATGGGCTAAAGAACTGAAGCTGGAAGAGTTTCTGAAAGTCTCCGCCATCCCTTCCTCAAATATGTCCCAGTTCATGGTCATAATTGCTCCATTACCCTTAAAAAGAAAAAAAAAAACGACCTCGCTGTTAAGTTGAAGAGGAACACGAGTTGTTGGTTACATTTAAAGTGCGAGCGTGTGTGGCCTTGGCAGACGTACACGTCCTACAATTCAACCTCCTCGGTTAAAAAAAAGGATCGGAAAAGAACACTCCGACAAATATGGCGAGAGAAAAAGGAGCTTTTTCGCTCTTGCAAAATGTCTCTCGATAACTTTGAAAGCTTCCAAAAGCACACATGAATGCTGATGGCGCGTATACAGCGCCAGATCAATCAGGCATGCGATGCTAGCGTAATTCAAACCATGCCGCATAGCTTCTGAAACTTAACACAGACAAGAACCCTCTGTACTTCTGTCACTCTCTTTGAGGGCGCCTTTTCAGAGGAAATGTGCGCTTTGGCTGCCACTTAATGAATTGCGACTTTTATGTTGATCTCTGCACCTAACGCAGCAAATGGCCTGCGAGCCAGAAGTTGTGCACAACTGAGGCGTGCGCCTTGAAAAGGCTGCAAGTCTTTCACAAGCCTTTGAGCTGTGTCGTAATGTTCGCCGAGCGCTGTTACACCATGTGGCGCTGCTCACGAGGAATGCGACAAAGCCAATCCAAGCTCAGCCTTTTTTTGACTCACGTGTCATGCGGAAGAGGTGATCGCGGGCGTTGAGGACAGGAAGGCATTTCCCAGGCCTCGGCCCGCGGGACTGATTTTTAGCAAGAAACGTTGACATTGGGAAAAACGTTACAAAATTATACATTCAAATTCATCACCCTATACTAAACTTGTTCTTGATCCTGTCTCAAGGACCATCTCAAATATATATTTGATTCAATTATACGCCTCCGGAATATTAAGCGTAGTATGAAAATTCACCCTGGGTGTAGAGGCATATGAAGGGAAAAAAATACTTGAATAATAATTCAATTCAATGTATTATGTATAAAAGTCAAATAAAAAAATCGCACTAATATGTAAAAAAAAGATCTTAGTTATCAAATGCAACGTATAGAACTTTAAAGTTAAATACAACTGAACTTTATTGAGGTCGTGATTATGTTTCATAGCATCATACCTCAGTAGAAAAAAAAAAACACTTCCTAAAACAGTGGTGTCCAAATTACAGCCTGGGGGCCATTGGCGGCCCACCATTCATTTTTCAGCGGCCCGCGGCATATACTAAGAATCACCTTTCACATGGCCCGGGCTGCAAGTGGGCAGCGTGAGAGGGTACAGTGTCAAAAAAAAATAATAATAATAGTTGCCGCTAATAATAATGTATTGGTTTATATATTCTAGAGCTTTTCTAAATATGCGCAGATTAAAAAAAAATAGGAGTAAAATATTGACACAGTTTCTCTTCAAAACATGGCGATGAATAAAGATTCACCACAATATGAGAATCAATTTATATTCTTGTATATACAGTCCTTCAGCGGACTCTCTTGGAATGTGATTGACTAACACTCAAATGCTTTGTTTCTTCAAGTAAAGTTAAAAACAAATTGAGCGGAGCGGCAATCATGCATCACAAGAGGAAGCAAGAAGATCGCAAAAACAGCAGTTTGGTGTGGAGAGAGCAAGACGACCGTGAGCGGATGTCAAATGCGAGAGAGGGGTGAACGGCGAGACATCTTACCGGGCCGGTTTGTGGAGCTGACAGAGGAAATCATAGCGCTGGTCCGGAATGGCCACTCTGCTTTCATTTAGGTCAGTGGTGCAGAAGGGGAAATTTTTAGCAGCAGCCTGACTCTTTGTCAGCACCTTGGAGAATGTTGACGTCCTGAAAATGTAAACAGTGGTTTGGACATTGCCAATTTTTTTTTTTTTTTTTTAATGAGATTTTCAAAGTATTTTGGAGCGTTACAACTTGACAGCTGACCAGCTGTGATGCAAATTGTGAGCCTCAACAAGGAAGTGGGATCTGACCTGTGATTATAAATATGTCTGTAATGTTTCACAATTTTTTTTTTTGTCAGCACGGCTCATGTGCAAAAGTTTTGTAGGTGTGTGTGTGTGCGTGTGTGTGTGTGTGTGCGACTCGTCTTTGCAGCATCATGTCGACCATAAAGTGTCCTTTTCGGGAACAATCACGTTATTTCTGAGCAACAAGACAGAGATGGCCAAAAGGGGGCAGTATAATTCTGACATACTGGACATAATATAAGAAGACTTTCACAACTAAGTGACTCAGTAAGCTGCAGTAGTTTGGCTGTCTAAGACAGTTTGCATTGTGTGCTAGCATTAAGCTAGCAGACTTTTAAATGTTACGTGGTTTGATTTGTAACATAGCTGTAATTGATTTAGTTTTGTTTAAACTACAACTGGCACGTCACATTTATTCATTTTTTTTTTTTAGCAATATTGCCTATTTGATGCTCGTCTTTAACTTTCAGTCAGGTGATTTCCAGTCTCATCGCTTGTACGAGGCACTTGCAGATACGACACATGAACATGCATGACATCAACAAAGGCTGCAGCATGGCTGCATCGTCATCAATGGAAAGAATTTTCCACTTACCACACATTGGCCAGCCCCACAATTCCTATTTTCAGCGATGTGCCGGAACATCCAATCAGAGGTGGACTTTTGGCATATTTCCCCTGAGAAGACATTAAACGATGTCAGCAAAAGTCACTCACGTGATATTTATTTTCTTCACCACATAGCTGCTCTGGAGCCGTTAGTCACACTTTTCGAGTCTGCACAAGCGGCAGAGTGGACTGCATTTTTAAATGGCTTGCTTCATCTTCTCAAATTAGAAGACAAATTAAAGTTGACATTGATAGCCACAAATTTAACAGTGGTACTATTTTGCTGACTCGAAGAGTTTTTTTTTTTTTTAATAGCAACTGGGCTGCATCGCCACTCACAGACCACATCATTAGGTACACCTGCACCATGTCATTTCAACCCAAATTGTAATCACCAGTACCAAGAGAATAACGCCTGTTTTTGTCGGACACTGTTTGAGATCATTATTGTCCCTCACGTGAAGAGGGGTCTTTAATAGTTTGCCTTTTTTCAGCTAAATAATGCCAGAAAAATATTCTAAACAGCTCTGTGCAGGTGTGCCTAAAATTGTGGCCGGTTCATGCAACGTCTCCTGCCATCTAAATATTCCACTTTGGTGAATTTCACACACGCACTTTCTTCTTACTTGTTGCAACCACAGCGGAGCAGACATAATTAATGTTAAGACTGTATAATTATTCTGAATGTAAAGGACGTCCTGACAAATTACTCATATAATTGCTGCAATAATTTGCCTGAAATGTCCACCAGCACACGTCACATAGGTTCTGTTTGTGAGAGATTGCATGTCCTCACATCAACTCGCCCTCTTGGAGAGACGCAAATTAAACCACAAAGGGGCACAATTGCACAGAAACAACATAAAAAAGGAGACCAATAATGCTGCAGCTTGTCTTGTAGTCGAACACACAGAAAGTGAGGCAGTCAGAATGCGGATGTGAATGAGGCAAGTGCGGGCTGCTGGGGGAGTTTTTTTTTTTTTTGCGGTGGGGAAAGGAGGGGGGGGGGGTGAAGGCACGCACCCCCACTTAGACTCACCACAAAGGAGGCAGAGCGTTTCGTTCGCCCAAATAAATCACGTCTTTGTTTAAGGTACATTGATCAATCTAATGGCGTGTAATGGGCTCCTAATTGGCGCACGGCAGAGCTCACAAATGGAGAGCACACCAGCACACAGCCAAGTCCTACACTACGCTAGAACACAACCTGACAGGCCATGTTTGAAGCAATGTGCGTTTTTGGGGGCATATGTAAAATGAATTCATAAACCTTATGAAGAATATTTTTTTTTTAAATAAATATACGTCTTGGGTTTTTGTCATTATTTCCGTTACAAAGGCCCTTGCGTGGTTCGTATTTTAAGACTTGCGGGGTCAAGAATGTATTATCACATAATATAAATATAGAATAAATAATTAAAACAAAAAATGTATTTGCCAATTTTAAATATTAAGGAAATATGTTAATCTCATCCGAAATGCATTTTACACAACGTAATACATTTTAATAAAGTGACATTTGTTCACGTTAGCAGCGTTCTGTTAAACTGCCATTGCCGTAATGGCAAAAAGATTTCATTTCCTTACACTTTATAAAAATATATAAATATATATATATATATATTTATTTTTTTTTTTTTGTTCCAAATTCAGGCGTGCAATGTGCGTGTTTTTTCTTGATAAGGATTATTTGAACAATTACGTTTTGTTGACTGGTACCATTCATGCGCCATAATCGCCATCGTTTTGAAGACAGTAATCCATATGCTTCGGTTGGGCTTTCTCTTTGTAAAATTGCTTAAGCATTCAAGAAGGGGGGGGGTTAATTCACACGGAGGGGGGTTATATTATGACATCATTCTTGTAAGAAATTGTGATTTATAAAGTCTCATATGAAAGGTTTCCAATGTAAATAAGCTTTAATGCCTTCTGCGGCGTCACTTATGTTCAAAACTTTTTATATATATAAGAAATAATGCACGTGTTAGCACGTGGCAGTGTTATGCACGCACGAAAGCGGTTGCTCGTAAATGACGCATACCTGCCTGTCTGCAAATCAATCATCACTTCCATTCATCCCGCTTGCATATTTACTCACAATTACTCAAAAGTGGCGTCTTACTTGCGCGTCCTTGTTCTCTCCTCGTTTCTGTTCAAGCACGTTACAATAAAAATAAAATCCGACTTTTTTTTCCTTCTACATAATTGACTTCTGTGATGAAGTCATCCGCTGTCAACATTTTCCTGATGACGTGTGATGGAGATGCGAAACAAAAAAGGACAAGCAACCAATTAAAAAAATACTTACCTAATGGATGGGTGGCCCTAAACGAAGCAAACAAGATGTTGGACATTCGAGCAGGAATTCAAAAGAATAAATGGACGGCATTAAAAAAACGCCAAATCCAGTGCGGTTCAGTATTCTGTGAGCCTGAGCCGAGGCTGAGAAGCAGCTGCTTTGTGGGCGCGGCCCGCCGCGTCGCAACGCGCGCTCGCTCTTCCGATTGGTCGACAGCTTCCGCGTTGCCTTAACTCGCTTCCCGATTGGCTGCGTGCGCTCGGCGAGCCCCACTTCAAAACAAGACGCTCGCTCCAACTAAAAGTAGTGCCGGAAGACTGGAGCCACAACAGAACCCGTGTTGAGCCAAGCCACAACACGGAGGCTCTGGATCACTCCGGTTCCGAGCAGGTTCCACGTCGCCGCCCGTTTTTCCACCTCCGGTACACAACTTGGATATGGCTACCTCCATTCTTGGGGTGAGTTGTTTTCAAAGTGACACTTGAGGCAACTTTTGCGAATCCAACTTAAAAGAAGTTATCCAACAGTAGGGAAAGCAAATGTTACGATACACGTCCACACGGGGTGTGTAAGTGGAACTTTGTTGTGTTTCCCCCAGGAAGAGCCTCGTTTTGGAACGACACCGTTAGCGATGCTGGCCGCGACCTGCAACAAAATTGGAAACACAAGCCCTCTAACTACTTTGCCCGAATCCAGCGCCTTCTCCAAGGGGGGATTTCACCCGTGGAAGAGATCCACGTCAAGCTGCAACTTGGGCACGGCTCTGCCCGGCTTCGCGGTGGCGACCAGCCGCGCCCCCACCGGACTCCCGCCGACGAGCGGTGGCGGCAGCAGCGCCTTCTGCCTGGCCTCCACCTCGCCCACGTCGGCGGCCTTCTCCAGCGAGTACGGCGGCTTATTCACCAACGGCGGCGGCGTGTCGAACCAGGAGTCCGGCCAGTCGGCCTTCATCTCAAAGGTGCACACCTCAGCGGAGAGCCTGTACCCGCGGGTGGGCATGGCGCACCCGTACGAGTCGTGGTACAAGTCCGGTTTCCACTCCAGCATCTCCAGCGACGTGGCCAACGGCGCGTCGTCCTGGTGGGACGTGCATACCAATCCGGGCTCGTGGCTCGACGTGCAGAACCCCGCCGGGCCCCTCCAGGGCTCGCTGCATTCTGGCACCACGCAGGCAATCCACTCGCAGCTGAGCGGCTACAACGCGGATTTTTCGTCGCTCACGCACTCGGCCTTCAGCTCGACGGGAATCAGCCCCAGCGCGTCGCACCTGCTGACCACCGGCCAGCACCTGTTGGCCCAGGACGGCTTCAAAACGGTGCTGCCCGCCTACACGGACACCTCCGCCGCGGCGGCGGCGGCCAACGCCATGATCTCCGGGGGCGGCTCGGGGATAAGCGGCTCGTCGCGCTCGTCGCGGAGGTACTCCGGGCGGGCGACGTGCGACTGCCCGAACTGCCAGGAGGCCGAACGGCTCGGGCCGGCCGGAGCCAGCCTTCGGCGTAAGGGACTGCACAGCTGCCACATCCCGGGCTGCGGCAAGGTCTACGGCAAGACGTCGCACCTCAAGGCGCATCTGAGGTGGCACACGGGCGAGAGGCCGTTCGTGTGCAACTGGCTCTTCTGCGGCAAGCGCTTCACACGCTCCGACGAGCTGCAGAGACACCTGCGGACCCACACCGGCGAGAAGCGCTTCGCCTGCCCGGTGTGCAACAAGCGCTTCATGCGCAGCGACCACCTGAGCAAGCACATCAAGACGCACACGGCCGGTGGCGGAGGCAAGAAGGGCAGCGACAGCGACACCGACACCAGCAACCTGGAGACCCCTAGGTCCGAGTCCCCGGACCTTATTTTGGAAGGGGTTAACCCCAGAATCACGGTTAAGGACCAGCCCCCTCACGACGAGCCCTGATGGGGGGAAAAAAAAGGACCCCCGCGTCCGAACTGCATCACACGGGTCTTATTTAATAAGGGAATATTTAAAACAGAAATAAGATCTCACCCCCCAGACACTTCAGCAGTATTTAATTGTGAGGAGAAACCTGTTGAACTTGGGACAATGTGAGTTGCATCTTGTACATGACGAACGGACACGTGCTCATTTCCTGTTCTTATTGTTCTTCTTCAGATTGTTTTCATTCGTGTTGCTTCTATCCTGAACGTCAGGGAGTTTACTTTTCGATGCACTGTGTGGATATTCTATATGTACGTGCACAGCTTTCTTCAAAATTTCCGTTTTTATTTTTTATTATTTTTTTGTTGCGCAAAAAAAAATCTCTATCTAAATGTTTACCTGTAAAATTTCACACGTATAAGACTTTCATTTTTAAAAGTAATTAAAACACATTGAAAAGGCTTTTGACTGTGTGGTGGAACATTTGAGGTATTTATTTATTCAGGCCTATTTTAATTGTCAAATTCACAGACTATTTTTCTCCTGTAGAATAAATCATTGCTTAATGTGGCGTAAAAAAGGGCATTTCATGGCCAAATGCAAATGCGATTAATTATGACTTGGAACACATGCACAGCCCCATGTGTCTTGTATTTCAGATTGGGGATTTAGTCTTGATCACAGATGTAATTAATATCAAAACGATCTTTTGTTCATTTCACATTATCAAGGGCTTTGATGACAAAGCTCTCTAGGAAATTGTCCAAATTCAAACATTTGGTTTTGGATAATTTGAAAAAGATTGGGATGTTAAAAAACAATAAATACATTTTAAAACGTGATGGGCGAGAAGTCAGATGCAAATGTCGAGCTTTTTGCTCGGCTCAGTCAAATGTTAAGATGAAAAGCCTGAAGGATGCTCTCGGTTTTTTTTTTTGTGTGTGATCTTTCAAAAGGAGTCCGGCTGCTCAAAACGACTCATTCACATGATTTTCCTCTTTTGGGGGGGTCGGCGGTGTTAATTCAAAACCGCGAACGGAAAGACATGGGTCATCAAAATTCAGGGGACAAATACAAGTAAAAATAAAAACCAGATTCGAACAAAAATACTTGGGAGCCATTTAACCTAAATACATAGCAATTATTAGCAAATGTTTTACAGATATATCGCAATCGGTAGCGTCAATTAAATTGGATTGCGACACATTTGTTGCGCCTCTGCGAGGGTTGAAAAGAAAGCCAAATAAAATCAAACACGGCATTTGGATTTCGTTAAAATGCATAATGTTTAATGGATTAAAGACGGCCTTGCGCTAGTCTTTCTTCTCTCACGGCTTAAATATTTCATTTCAATTCTATACATTTCTCAACCCCTCGGGGGGGAATTTGTATTTGTGGATAAAATTGTTGCACATGAACACAACAAAAAACAAGGAGTGAATTCTGAAATAAGTTCAAACATGAATTATTTAATAAGGAGAATATTGCAGCAGCTTCTTCACAATGAACGGAATTTATTGAATACATGGAACACGATTACAGGTAAACTAAAACAAATCGTTTGTTGGATTTATTTTAATATAGGCCTCAAAAGATGCCTCTATACATAACGGATTATTGTTTAACTAGCTAAAAAAAAAAAAAGACCATACATGTCTACTACATTATTCTGAGTCCATTCAATTGCGCAAGATACAGAGGTGAAGATATTTTGTCCACTGCCTCCCTCTACTGGTGGGAAGGGAAACTGCATGCCTCTTCAGCGAAATCGGAGTGGAGCGATGTAAAGGCGCCCTCAGTGTTTTCTGCTGCTCCTGTCGCGACTTCTGCTTCTGTCTCTGCTTCTACTCCTCTCACCCGCTGCCCTTTGCTTTCTCTTCCTCTCAGCGTCTTGTCTGTGATGGCGCTCGCCACTTCGGCTCCGCTCTCGTTTTCGTTCTCGACCTCCCTCCGCCATCTCCTTTTTCTTCCTCCTCTCCTCCTCGGGACTTCTCCTTCTCTGCGTCCGTATTTGTCGATGTTCTCCGGCGTGCGGGCTGGCCGAAGCTTTTCGGCGGCTCTGATCTGGTCTGTCGGCGCTGCGCCCGCGGCAGGACGCCTTCTTTTTCTTCTTGTTCTTCTTTGGGCTCTTGAAGTTGCCGTCGGAGTCGCTGGAGCTGCTGGACGAGTTGTCGCTGTCGCTGCTGCTTGAGCTGTCGCTGCTCTCCTGCTTTTTCTTGTGCTTCCGTTTGCTCCTTTTCTTCTTCTCTTTTTTGCTGCTCTTTTTCTTGGATTTCCGTTTCTCCAGACGGTCGAGTTTCCTGTCGATGAGTCACACGTGTTGACGGCACACCCAAGCACAAAATGAGGGCCACCTTCACATTCGGAGCCAGAAATTGCCGTTTTTGATCAAGACGGTGAGAAGGGCGTTTGTTGAAATGACATGCTCATAATTGCAGTTGTAGTTTGCCGCGGTGAAGAACTGCACCGCATCATAGCAATCGGGTTTTAGATTTTTGTTTGAAATCTGGCAAAGGTCGTAAATGTTATGCATATGCGACTTTACCGTCAATTTACGCAAGAGTGTTTTGAAAAAAGAAAGAAAAAACATGCTATATAAAATAGCCTTTTTTTTTTTTTTTTTTTTACCTGAGGAGCTTCTGTTTTTGCTTGGTTGTTAAAGATTTCAAAAATTCCACTTCTGGATCGCCTTCTTGGTCACTCGCAACATACTCCTTGAAGAAACAAACAAAAAAAAAACAAATAAAAATTGGGCAACAGATATAAACACACTCAGGGCTCTGGAAAAATGTAGGAGCCCCACCACAAAATTACCAGTTTCATTAATTAATACAATATGTCTTAAATTGCTCTTTATAGTTAGTTATAGGATGAACTAGTTTGAAAAATAATCCAAATGCATTTTTTCCCTTCATATGCCATTTTTTTCAAGGTCCTCATTCCATATTTTTGTTTTTGCAAAAACAAGCAATAAAAAAATGTATGACAATGAACAATAATGCATTTATGAAACCTAAATGTCTAACAGGTTAGGCTCACACTTAAATAAAGAGAAAAAAAAAATCTTGAATAAATGTGAAAGACGGTTTATCTACATCAGTTAACGTTAACTAACGAGGAACTTGAATGTGCCCTGAAACAGAAGTCAGTAAGTCATAATGCAGTTTACAACAACAACAATGCCCACAAATCATGATTTATGAAACAATGAAATAGGGCTTGCCCTCTCTGAACCTATCTAGACTCAGAAATATAAATCTATAACCATACACATCAAAATAAAGCCTACCACAGGACTGAAATGAAGTAAACCCCACACTTTCGATTTGGAAAATTGCATTCTACTACATCAATCAATTAATTGTTCAGTCCTCGTACATATTTGACTGAAACTAACATATTTGTTTCATTCCAAAGACCATAACTTAGAAATTCCAAATACAACATTTGTCATTTGCAGCAGTAAATCTCAAACGTTGCATTCATACCGCAGGCTATGATGAAATTTGAATGCTTTTGTTTGACTCCAACTTTTTATGAAGTCGTTCACATTTCAAAAACAAATGTGACTTGTAACATGAAAAGAATGTTGTCCAGAATTGTACTGATGACATTGAAATGAAACAAATCTGACACATCAGACACGTTGAGAGAGACAAAAAATAAATAAATAATTGGAACTTGCAGTAATGAGCATAAGGGGGATATGAACACTGCCAGCGATCCGTGGGCTCCCTCTAGTGGTACGTGAAAGAATCACTGAATTAAATACAAATAAACTGTACAATATGCAAACAGCTTGCGAAACCTTTTTTAAAATCCACTAAGTTACATTTTTGACAGGAAGAACCAAACATCTTCAAGTACAGTTCAGTTGTATTTAACTTGAGTCCAGTGCAATACTTGACATTTAATCTTAAAGGACTGTTTTCAAACAGTTTAATATATTTTTTTTTTTATTTAACCTCATGTGAAAATTCAACTTCCATGTGCAATGCATTAATAAAATCTTTAAGTACAGTCTAAAGGCACAAACTATACATTGCAGTGAATCTTGAGTCATAGAACGCAAAAACCTTACACGTGTTCTGTTAGCAAAAGCTAACAAAGGTTAGCCAGTCCTCTCTCAAGGGTACAATGGGCAAACGTGTACTCTGTGTGTGTGTGTGTGCAAAACTGAGTGTGTGAGACAATTACCTGTGCCGTATCACAAATGGTAGCGCTCCGATCAAGGACACATTTCTTGAGGGCAAAGCCGCTGTTACGCATCTCAGCCATTAGCTCCGAGGGGTGCATGGAGGGACCTGTTAGCGCAAATCACAGCATCAGAGCGCCACTGACGACGGAAATCTCGCCCGCCGGCGTCTCCGCGGTGGGAATTTCGGGGGCGGCTTTGTTAACGGGACCTCACATAAAATCAAGTCACTCCAATTCCGGCAGAGCAAATCATACGATATCACGCTCAGGCAAAGCAGCGGTTAAGTGGAATCACAATACACAATAATTACTTTTTTTCCCCCCTTCTCCTTCCGCGGGACGACGGCCATTAGAGTGATGCAAAATGGAGCTGTTGACCAGATTCTCTCGGGGTGAAGCATTATTACTCGCTGATTGCACGACTACGAATCTGCTCAAGGCGAAAACGTGGCGGCATCAGGCTTGCAAATCTTTTATGTTTGACCTGAGCGCCGCACACTGCCTGCGGATATCATTTTCTGACACTAATATTCTGTAGCTTGAATTAAAAGAAGGGAGGTAAAACCCCACATGAACATCCAATCGAAAAGAAGACACAACAGTCAATCTAAAAATACAAACGACACATTTATAATGGTGGTAATTTGCAGTGGTGTAGCAGAGTTTCTAATATGAGGACTTCTTGTTGGTTAGCACCCAAAATATAAACATTGCTTACTACCCTTGAGAAGAAAAAAAAAAGTCTTTGGCCAGCAGATGGCACCATTGAGTGTCTTTTGGATGAGATCGTGTAGCAAAACAATGTGGAAGCTTGTGAACGTGCTGATCTCTGGACTATTCCAAGAAGCTTTCGAATAATTCAACAGATTCCTTTTTCCAGTGTGTGATGCGGTGCAGCTTTAGACTACTAAAAACAACACTGTAGTAAATGTTGGTAAATTATTTGATTTGCATAAACCCATGTTTGTACTTCACCACCACTTAATTTATCGCTGCACTGATGCTACAACAAATGCAAGAGTAAAATTCTACCTGCTGACTCCTCGGAAGCGACAGAGCTCGCGTTGATGCCTGACAGTCCAAACAGAGGGCATTCTCTGTCCGTATTCACGTGGCCCCACTTGTGGCATTTAATGCAGCGGACGTTGCGCACCTGGAAAGTCAACACAGGTTGCCATGTATTCGATTCATTTTTGTCTTCCAAAACATCATATGGCACAAGATTGAAGGAACTAGAAAATTTGAGATCCATTTCACACAATCCAATGGCCTCTTCTTGTTCACGTCTTCAGTGCAGACTGAAATGGTGAACATTGTTCAAATTCAAACATTTGTTGGTAAGCAGGCAAATGACAACAATTCACCTGGATTCCAAAAGGCTGATCTCTGATATTCATGTCATCTTTAGCATATCTGCAAAAATAATGACAATTCTGGTTAAAAGGTTAAAAGCGGTACCGTTGCACAAAAAAAAGGAGAAAAAGTTTACTTTTCTCTGGGGGCTCCTTTCTGCCATTCAAATTTGTAGTCTTCTTCTCCTTCCTTAAAGAAAAATGGGATACGAATCAGTGGAATCGATATGTAAATGATAAATAAAAAGAAATTCTAAGAAAACCCATTAAGTGGCAAAAAAAACGTTTTACCTCTGCCTTCTCCTCTGCAACAAGGACAGAAATGATGGGGCAGAAAAAAAAAAGTATTAGGACGGAATATAAATGTAACCACATTGAACAAACATACTAATTGACATACATAAAAAAAAAAAAGCCCAAAATAATTATTAGTCATTTTTGAACGCATTTCAAAGCTGCAACAAATTATATGTAGACAAATTTCTCTCAAATACTCTTTACAAATTGTTTTGATTCTGTGAGTGAGCACTTCTCCTTGGCTGAAATAATTCATCCACTTCACAGGTGTGGCGTAAGAACAGTAACATTTTAGGGGCACCCAGAAATGAGAGTAAAAACAAAGTGTTGTGTTGATATTTTACTTCAGCACACAAATAGAATTTAAGGAGTCAAAAGATAAAGATTAAAAATTACCTTTTGATGCTCCCGGTGGAGCCTCATACATGAAATTGAGGCCATTTTTAACACGATCATCCCCCATCAACACCCTAAAGGCGAGGAACACAGAATGAAAAGTCCAACAGCCACCGGATTGTTATTTCTCAATGAAACATTCAAACCATGGTCAGATTTATTAGGGCCGTGATTTGCAACTACTGTGCTGTGAGAGGTCGTCGGATATACTAACCCATTTCAGTTAATTAGTCAGAAAAATCACCATTTAAAAGCTCAACGTGTCGCTCTTCAGTTCTATCAAGTATGTTAGCTTTGTGCTTAAATGGAGAGGCCCAGATGCCACAGTGAGTTAGTAAGTCATTTTGTGAGGACATTGCCATGACTGCATTAGGGCTTACCTGTTGTTGTAGGTGTCTTGCTCCTTCAGGTAGGCCTGCATCAGGTCTTCCTGCTTTCTCTTCTCGAAAGTAAGTTTCTGCTCTGCTATCCATACCTGCACAAGGAAAAGGACGATCACACTTTGGAGCTTTCGTTGAAAATGTATGAGACTGCAAAGTAGACATAGTAAGCGAATATGTCAATTTGTGAGTAAATTGGGACGAGAGCATGCTTCTTTTAGTGCCGTTTTTGTGGTAAGAGTGCGGTGAGATTTTTCTTACGTGAAATATGTCTTGATTAAGAGCGATTGGAAAAACGAGATTTAAGTTCACTGTAAATCCCACATATTCTATATATTTAATTGGACCTTCAATCAATCCATTTCAATTTTTAACTGCAAATAAACAAGCTGTTACTCAAACCAAGCGAAAACGTTACCTAGCAAACTGAACAATTTACAGTAAAGCGTCATTCCGAAACTCTGACTTACCTTTTTGATATTAGACTTCGACGCAGGGTGAAAATCCTTTTTACACATGAAGTTGGCAAAAGACTTCCCCATGGCGGATCATCAAAAAGGTCCAAGTGTTAAGACGAAATTTCAGCTAACGCTCGATAGCTTCGCTCTTTCCGGAAGTAAACCAAAGGGTCGCGGAAGTTGTCGATGCGTTCATGATTGTCGGAAATAATGGTCTCCTATGGAAGGGAAAGAAAACCTACACACTTACTTCAATGTCCAAACGTACATTTAATACGGTATGGTTTTATATTTATATTTCGCATTTGATCTGTCATTGAATAGCCCACGTTTTGTGTGTGTGGTGTGACGACGATGATCATATTTGCTTATATACATGTCGTTACAGAACTTTCCAGTAACGATTGCAACTCGTTTATGCTTTGGATGAGAAAAGACAGTGAGGCATTCTGCACATTTCTTATCTCAACGACTAGCTGCACAATTGACTCGACATGTAGAGGGTAGTTGCGACGTTTGGAAGCAATGAACTACGATGACTAACAAATATACGGCAGTTTTCAAGGCTTCTTTTTACCAACAAAAAGCCCAATGCACCATATTTTCACCAAACAATATATTTAGTGACATGAAGCTAAATTTGATTACTCCTCAAGTTATTGTTATGTGTTCTTGGGTCTATTGATGCACTAAATAAATATAATATATCATTGTTATTTTATGATTATTGTGTACCCCACCTGCTGACCGAAGGGTAGTGGATAATGGAAGGGTGGATTCTTATTATTACTATGATTTAGTAGTAGTAATAGTCGTATTGTAATAGTAGCAATAGTAGTAGTAGTAGTCGTAGTAGTAGTAGTGAAGTTCTGAGATAAAAATCCGAGGTACAAGGAACGCACCACTACGGGTTACATTAAACTGAAAATGTGTCGTAAATCTTAGAACGCTTTACATTGCTTCGGGAAAATAATATATCATATGTCTTACAACTATACGATACAAACAGGCGTATTGCATGTGTTTCGGCATGGAAACATAACGAAGCAGTAATAAAAATGGTGTCAATCTATACTATCCAATCGCAGTATGGTCACGTGACTGTCGTAAACAGATGAGCTGCTTTGTGAACACTGACAGAACGTCGCTGTCGTGTAATAGAGTCAACAACGGTACTATTATTATTGTATATGGCGTTTCGGTTGCTCTTAAACCGTGTCTTTACATTTTTCTATGCAATGTTATCAGGTCATATGTGAGTTTCGTCAGCTTGTGATCCAGCATGTATCCATGTTCATGTGACACCTTTGTGGCTCTGCCTCCTTCCACCGAGGGGAACCGCATCATTTATGGAAAGAATTCCGACAGGCCTTGTGATGAAGTCCAGGAAGTGCTTTATTTCCCTGCCTCAGACTATGAGCCGGGGTCAAAGGTCGAGGTGGGTGCACTTGCTACAGGGCCTTAGCATTCCTAGTTTGCGTCTCTGTAGTTAGAAATGTTTTTTTTGTCTCTTTCCCCAATAAAAAGTGTACTTTTAGGTGGCTATCGCAACATCTCAAACGAGTATAGCATCACAACCAAGATTGACAGAGAACATCCCCCCCTGCGCAAATATGCACAAAGGAAAGGCTGGTGGAACGGAAAGGCTGAGTTCAACTTTGCCGCCGTCTACTCCTACAACAACTTGGCCAGAATTGAAGCATCCGGCAGTCGATACTGTGAAGGGAAGAAGCTGCTGCGAAAGAACAACGGTCAGTTTCATGTACGTCTTTTTGTGCGAGAACAAAAAAGTTGTGTACAAAAGTACGGAAACATTCAAAAGTTCAGAAGCCCAGTTAAGTCCACCTGGTAAAGTTAAAACACATTTTAGATTTGTCCTTAAATGTCACCTGAAAGCTCTTCATCCCCAAATGTTTCCGATTGGTAAAAAGGCCACATCAGCGCTCAGACGATGATGGACATCCTGAGGGACAAAGACAGCGGCATCAACATGGACGGCATGTTCATGACAACAGGCAGTATGGTGTCGGTGGTACATGTTGAACCAGCTCTGCCGGGGGTTCACTATTTCACTGCCACTCCCGATCCCGAAAGGTGCAGCATCCATTTTCTGTCGCACTTTTTCTCATAAGGCGAGTCGGAGCCTTTCCCCGCTGGGTTAAGCACATTTGAACTCAATTATGAAAGGAAAGGTGAGATTTGATTCGAATGAATAAAAACAGAGCGATGGGGTCAAGCCCACGCCGCCTTCTGTCACACAACAGGTCAATCTTCAAACCCTTCGTCTTTGTGGAAAACAGAAGCGTGGATTTCAAGGAGACCACTTCACCCAGTTATGGCGCCGAGGACCCAGTAAAGAAGCAACCGCGCTTCCGGACAGAAAGCACAGCTTATTCGCAAACACGAGGTGGTGGCTGCCATCGTTGAGACGCATAAGGTGAAATGAGTTCATGTGAAGTGACATGTCAGCACGTGGACTACTTTACCGATGGCGGTTTTATGAGGAAGTTGGAAAGTGAGAGAATCAAACAGATGGAGGAGATTCTTTATCGTGGCGTCGAGCAGCCTGATGCTTTGTTGGATCTGTTCTCCAGCGCTGTGAGGGATGAGATGGAGCTGTACAGTCAAGGTTTCAAAGTCCAGTACTCAATCATCAGAAGAAAATACACGACTATCACAATTACACGTAAGGTCAAAGTTCGGCATGATGATTCATTTACTTCAAACACCAACAGTGGGATACAATATGTGCGCATTTATTCAAAACAATCCAAAAATAAGCAAGCGCTACACAAAATATGTCATGAGTGAATAACGATTAACGTAACATTTGAACACAAAACATTACTTTGCTTGTATATTTTCCCTGAGCAACAATAAAGTTCATAAGGGTTAATTTTCTTTTTATTCTAGAATTATCACAAATAAATATTAATGCTAAACGCCCTTTTTAAATGTCATAACATGTTGATTTTTATTGTTATAGAAAATATTGAAACAAAACATGGCCATGGTCCTCTCTTACCGTGGCAACAGCATCTGTGTACTAAAAAAAACAAAAAAAAACTAAATAAAGTCCACCTTCCCTTCTTTGGTGGTGAGTCAAAAATAGAAAAAATGGTTGTGCATGTTCACCTGCATACTGGCACCAAACGCTACATATTAAGTACTTGTACTGACTTTCATAAAATAAAAAAATATCTTTTTTTTTTTTACCCCCATTGGTTCATTTGAAATTATGCAGACTCAACAAAGCCATGCACGACCGACCGAGCAATAACTCAATATTAGTAGTAAAGAATGAAATGGTCGTCATCGCCAAGTAACATACACGACAATGTTAGCGTGTTGGGTCTGCCAGGCCGAAAGCAGACGATCGCACGGCTACGTTCACAGGCCACATTTGGTACGCCTTGACAAAAATGTGACGACGTCATCTCATTTGCGCTTCAAAACAAATGGAGTCAGATTTGGCCCCGCCCAGAGGGAAAAGCGACAACTCCCGACAACGCTCCAGTGCAGCGCTGAAAAATAGCTTGTGGTTGCGCTTAACCAGCGTCATGCATTCTATGAAGCGCACACACGTCAAGCAGCCATGGTCACATCGTGCTGAAGTTCAAGTGCTCATCGGGTGACGGGTTAGGTCACAAAGGAGTAGAAAATGGGTGCGTCTTGGAAGGCGCATTCCTGCTCGATGTGCTGAAGAACGCCACACTGCAGCAAGCGCGTGCCGTAGAGTACAGCCCCTTGTTGATCGTGGGCCAGGCCCACCTGCTGGAGCCACTCCACGAGTTCACAGCCCTGGAAACAGTCGACCATTGTTCTCATCCCACACCTAAAAAAAAAAAAAAAAAAAATCACAACAAACACTTAAAAAGGATTTTCTCGCTCTTTTTTTGTGCATGGAAAGCGCCAAATAAATAAAGCTGCCCTGCCTCACTCATTTTCTTTCACAAGAAAAGCGCTGAGCAAGCCATTCTCTCACCTTCTCTTCCTGACAATGTCGTGGAGACATTGTTCTTTATGTTGTTCGACAAAGTCGGCGCAGGTCGCCCTGATCTCCTCGGTCACGATACTTTGCGGTTGCTCTTCTTGCCTTTTTCCATACCAAAGTCTGCGCAACCTAATCCACGGCAACATATTAACACACATCCATCCTTATTCAATACAGCTCAGAGAGAGAGAGAGAAAGAAAATGAGATGAACCTATTCTATTCATGCAGCGTGACTCAAGTCGTTTGTTTCTCACCTCTTCCAAAACGGCAGGATAATCGAATGTTTGTCCAGGCCAAACAGAGCAAGCGAGAGAAAGCCCTGCAATCACATCACATCACGTCATGCCATCATGTAGCGTGTGACGTAGTGTACTTTCAGTCTGACTAGAACACCGACCTGCCCGTAGTTGACCACGGCACAAAAGAACTGCAGCTCCGCGTAAAGTCTGCCTGGGTCTTGGTACAAGAGCAACCACACAAAGCTGGACAAGTTCTACACCACAAGGAAAGGATACATGTAAGAAAATAAACATGATATAAAATGCAGGTGAAGGACGCTGATATGCGTTTGGTGCAGTTACTTGCTAGAACATCAAATGAGAGGACATGATTTTTTTTTTTTTTTGGATACTCACTGCTAGCGAACCTACAGCCAAAAGCAAACACAAGAGCACATGGCGGGCCTCTTGTCTATCTTGATCCTGATGGTGCTCTTCTACTCTGAACACAAGGCACACTCTTGCATCGTTGCTATTCTCACTTTGACCTGAGGGCGCAGAAGAAAGATTTACATTCAGCTTCAGAATCTCCGAGCAGAAACATTTGCAGGTTATTGCTCGAGACCGGGGTGTGTGTGTGTGTGTGTGTGTGTGTTTGCCGTATGGTTCATATTTGTGCTAATGAGCATGTCAGGCATGAGCTGGGGTGGAGCACATTCACACATGAGGCGCACTGATAACGCGACGGAAAGTGATAACAATTCATTATCTGTAACCGCGTGAAGAGTTTTCTAGTAGACAATACAGGGTTCGTAGAAAAAGCATACCATAAGGACGATAATGCAGTCGTACCTTGAGATACTTGAAATTGTTTTGTGACCAAGCTCATAACTCGAAAAAAATGTAATGTATAATCGAATAAAAATAACGAACACTCCATAATACTAATCAGTTTTCGTCACCGCATCAATTGAATGCTGCTTCTCCTGTAATGCCCGCTTTAGCCACATGGGGGCAGTATAAGACAAACTGATGAACTCGTGTTCTGAAGAGACCGCAACCCCTCATATTGCAGCAAGGCCTATGCTGCCTAAAACGCAAGTGGAATTTAAGACAACACTTCATTGAAACATCTCAACTCCTCTCTCAGAGCATCTGTACAGCGCTAGAGTTAATTGTTCGACGCAGGGAATAAGAAATTTACGACTCTCTGTTGTTGCACCATTTGTATGTAATCTGTAGATTAAAGAATCGCAATTTATATGACAACTGTCATTGGCATTGAGATAGCAGATTGAAGAGCTGATAATCCATGTGGTTGTGTTAAATACATAAAGTGTAAATATTTGTTTTGCACGAAGTTTAACAGTGAACTTCTGCTGGGAGCGGCAATAAATAGGGCTTTTTTTTTGATGACTTGTTCACTATTTGATAAGTTGAGGTATTAGCTCAAGTCAGTTGTGGCTCTCTGTATAATAATAATTACGAACTGAAGCACACATTGATGACTTCTATATCCAATAGTGAATAGCTAAAGTCATCCATAGTATTATGTGTAGCTTATACACAATTAAATAACAGCACCTGTGTTTGGATCAGCTGAATGGGCTTCTGGTTCAAACAAGGAATGATCGTCTTGTTCCGTTTCAGTGACGAGGTCTTCCACGGACGCATTTCCTCTCCGACTTCGCTCTTTTTGGGCCCAGCTTCCTCGACTGAGAAACACGAAGGAAGTCCCCGATAGTAGCACACTGAGGGTCAGCACGATTGTGCTGCAGACGATCTGTCAAAGCAGACACGCTCGTAACTATGGCAACAAAACAGCACCGATGGATATTCACCACATACCTGCGGTTTGCCGTAAAAGAGCGACGAGTCCAAGGTGTCGGGCAGTTTTTCCCCGCAGATGAGCAACACAGCCGTGATGAACGCAGGAATCCTGTTCACCATGAAAAACGCGTAGACTATTACAGTGCGAAATTGAAGTCGTGTGAAGTGTCGCAAAAATGATGCACACTTCCCAAACAAGATTCTCAAAATATTAGGCACACAGCACTCATTATCATATCAGAAATTTTGACGCCACTACAAACTATAAAAACTTAAATTAACATATTTTTAACACATTGCACAAGCCCATTTATTTTTTAATTTATTTTATTTATTTTTATATATTTTTTAAAAAAAATAAAATTTATTTATTCATTCATTCATTTTTTTATTTAAAGGTGGGTTATTGACCACACGAGTGACTCACCCCCAGCCTGCAATAAGAAACAAGGCAGACGAAATCTTGTGCTGGTCAAAGCTTCTCAGCAGCACAAGAGCGAGAGCAATGAAGCCTAAGATGAGAAAAGCAGCCGTTCAGAGAATTGCCGCCTCTTTAAAAAGTCATTGCCATGTGTATGAACATACCCGGCCAAACGTAAGTGCAGTAGAGTGAGGTGCACAGCAGCGTAAACGGCAGGACCTGGCTGACAAAGCTGTCCCGCCTCACCACAAATTTCCACAGGATCATTCCGAAGCAAGTGAGGAACTAAAACAACAAATAACGCCAGTTAATGATCGATAACCTAATGGGCAGACTTCCAGAAAAGATTTGAACCTTGAACTGCTTTTTTTGTTCAAGCTGTGCTCACCTGTGCCAAGAAGAGGTTGGTTGTGAACATGTGAGGCAGCCTCTTGAACTTCTTACTAAAAAACATGACTGCAATGGTCCACAGCTGTCAGGGAAATACACCGTTTGACAAATTGACATTAGTTCATGGGTAGTTTAGTTGTTAAATGAAGAGAAAAAAATACTACTTCCTTTGATATAACCATCATTGTGCGACGCAAATGAAACCGCAACCTCGCCATGCTTTGAGGCCCACTCATCATGAAGTTCCTTCGAACTGGGCTAAACGTGAAACTGAATGAGGAAATGAGCCTGCAAACGGCTCACTCGCCATTTTCGTTTTAATCCGCCCTAAACGTTTCAGACAACGCGAGCTCACACCAGAAGTTGTCTTACATGAAGCGTCATTGAGGGGAAAGTTGTGAAAGAGGAATTATGCTGACATCGTCGCGTCTTGTTGCCACTCACCAGCGCCACTAAACAGACACTGCTGATATCAAAGCTGACATCTTGCAACGTGCTCATCAGATGCCGAGGATCCATCCGGCGGAGGGTGAGCAGCCAGGCGGACGTGAACATTATTGGAGCCGAGAGCAAAGTGCTGATCACCATTCCGGAAATAACCTGACAGGAAGCAACATGTGGGACAACACGAAACAATCAAACATGATAGGTTTGAGGAAATGATCTTTTGCACTATTCAACCTGGTTTAATATGCTCAAAAGTTTTCCATCAAGTATTACTTCAGAAAATTAACGTTGAAGAGATCAAAAAATGCACGCACGCGGACTCAACAGCAGTGCATGCGCAAACTTCTTCATTGTTGGTCTCGGCACGTTCAAACAAAATGAGTTGTTTACTGCATGTACAGAACGATTTTGCACTGTGAATGCACATAAAGGTACATAAAAAGATTATTAAAACAGTGCCTTTTAACACGGCAACAACTTTGCTTATTAAAACAGAACAGACCCAAGAAAAAAAAAAAAATGAAAAAAATCAAGATTAATAAGCGTATTTTCTGAACTAGAGAGCGCCCCTAGTGGTGAAATAAAAATCCACAGAAAAGCCGCACCGTTGTATTTGCCGCATGGTTCAAAATCAAGGAAAAAAGTAGCGGCTTATAGTCCGGAAAATCTGGTAATCAAATTCAAATTGACACAATTCTAACATTGGATAAGCTTCAATTAAGAAGATTTTTTTGGATATGAAGCAAGGTGAAGTTACAAGACTCACTCACCACTTCCAGCTGTGCGTTGTAATATGCGGCATAGATGGCGACGCTGGGCGCCGTGGGGAACACTCCGTAAAGAAAAGCATAGTTGGAGAGGCTGGAGTGGTTGGAAGCGCCGGCGCTTTCTAGAAAATCCACCATGTCTTTGCAAATCAGAGGCATCAGCAACCTGCAGAATGCGTCAGTGCGCCATTAGGCGGGTCAAAAGAGACAATCGGACTCATTCAAAAAACACAAAGCCATCTCATAATTTTTTTTTTTTTACTTACAATTTCGCAGTCAAGAGTAATATCAGCGTCACAATAGTGGAACTGGTTAATTTCTTCAGTTGGCCCACCATGGACAGACCCAAGTAGAACAAAGCAGCTCCTTCGAAGGAGTTGGCCAAGCCACCCACAAAATCCTCCACGAAGGAAGGAATCTTCTGATGCAGGATGAAATGGGCCAGGATGCCAATGACGACCATGAAAACAATCGGGTTCTGGAGGATGTGGAGCAAAACTTTCCCCGCGATCAGAAGTTTGCTTTGCTGGTGCTCTCTCTGATCTTTCCATTTCTGGACCTCACAAAAGGCAAAGCCAATGGGATTGAGCAGCATTAGCGACACAGGTGCCACCAAGTAGATGTACTGGAGGTATTCGGGATACGTGCTCTCGTATAGAGCTTTAACTGCGGACACACATGGTGGCAAACATTAGAAACTGCGAGTACTCAAAGAGTAAATACTCATACAGGGATCAGTCTAAAAAAATGGAATTGAATATTCCGAATGCAGACTGACTGAAAATTGTTTGCACAAATGGATTTTCTATATGTTTGACTTAATTAACAAAGTTAGTCATGTGAAGTTATACATCATGTTCAAAGTTTTCAGTGATATGATTTGTACGTACCAATAGGATAACCCAGAGCGAAATCATTGCTTTGGGTGGCAAAAATCGAGTAGAGTCCAGCTTTGCTGTAGCGACTCTCGGGACTGGAAACAACCAGCGTCAGGACACAAACGAGGAAAAACACAGACGCTTTGGCTATGAGCACGCTCCAGATAAAGGGCCATATGACGTTCCCGAAGTCCAGTAGCACCATGTTCTTAAAGAGGAGCGCTGGCAGAGCAAACTTGCTGGCAAAATTGCCTAATCCTGTAGCCTGGCCGGATGTGAAGATGCGGGCCCTGCCGGCTATGTAGCCACACAGGATGATGCCGAAGCATTTCAACAGAGCCGGGAGGAGGTTGTCGATGGATATGCTAGATGATGCAGATTGATCTATTGGATGTCCATCTTCATGTGGAAAGATGCTGGCAGCGGTGGTGCTGATCTCCATAATGCTGACGTTATCTCCCACCAATGTCAGCAGTCACGTATGTGAAGTCGTATTGATGTCATGACTGTCAGATAACACGTGGGGAGAAGAGATTTAACAATAAACATGGAAAGAATATTTCTCAAGACAAAACAAAGAGTTGGAGTAGACTACCAACTGCACGCCAATTCTTGAGATAATTTAAGGAAGAAAAAACTTATCTTGGTTGTAGGACAAAGGTAACCAGCTGACTCATAATAACCTCAAGCAACACGCGAAACAATCACCATGTTTAAATTTGCGCACCACGCAAACTCATCCAAACTATATGTTTGCTGCAAATATTGTTCAACTTTTTTCAACTATCTATGCGAGCGACTTGTCGTGACAGGCACGACCAGTTTAGTGGTGCGGCGATCATTTCTTTTCTTTTAGCGTGTAAAACCTGTGCCTTGCTAAATAAGGTCAGCAAAGACTATTTTAGAGCGCGTGTGGTTAAAACAATTAATCACGTTGTTTTAAAAGGTCAGCCAGGAAAAAGTTAACTCACCGTTGCCTCACTGACTGCTCTGCTGTGTCCTCATGTGTCAGTCAAAGTCCCGGTGGGAGTAGCCATCTTTGTTAGCACGCTAACTAAGGTTAGCGGGAGAAATAAACGACGCCGTTAGGTCGTCAACAAAAAGCCGAATGGTGAGAAACGCCGAGCAGTCGCGCCACGCTTACGCAAAGATGCAAATGACTTAAGTTTTTTTTTTTTGGACAGCAGCTTGCTTTACTTGACTCCCCTCCCGGTTGACTTTCGCAATATAAGAGGCGCCGCCATTGAGTCGACCAATCACAGGCAAAGGAGGAGGAGAAAAAGGCGGGGCTTAACTTGGCCTGCCATCAGCAGTCGACACTCATCGGCCACAACATTAGGTACACTTACACAAGCGAATCAAATACAAGAGTCAAGAGATAATTTAAAACATTATTGTGAGATGATTTTTTTTGTTGAATAGTTGTGAAAAGTGCTGACGAAATTTGTACACGATCCCTTCTAATCTAATTCATAATGAGATGGCATTTGTAACACCTCAGCAGTCCTCATAGTAGTCACAGCACGTTGTAAAACATGCAAAAAATGAAAATTTTAATCGTCAGGCAATTTAATGTAGATATATTAACTTGGATTACATCACGCCAGTTTCATACAAGCACCAAAACGGGCAAACTATTCTATCAAAACATATGATACAGGTATCCACAATGATATTGGAAAACATAAATACAGTAATTTAAACCACCAAAAGAGCAAACAATAAGTGCCACAAAAAACATGTAATGAGGTTTGCATGACGTCAACTGTGGAAAGAGACATTTGGCAACTATGAGGCTTTTTAGGCACATTCTCAAAAGTGAAGGGTCCCTCTAGTGGTATGCAAAAGAATCACTGCCCAAGTACGGTTTCGTTGTATTTAGCTTTTAAATGTCATATATTTGATTTTATCTTTAATAACTTGTTTTTAAACACTTATTGAGATATAAGTATCATTTTTACTTAATGTGCAATACATTTGAATTGAATTGATACTTGGTTGTTTGAGTAGTGCTACTTTAGAGCATGCTGAGCTCAATGAGACGTCCGGCAAACACGCCTAACGTGCCGATGAGACACACAGCCATGAAGACGCACAAAAGGATGTGATCCAACACCATGGCCACAAACTTCCACTCCTCAGCAGCCTGGACAAAGTCAACAATGGGACACTTGTCATAACACAATAGAGGCCACATCACAGCGATGATGTTACTAAAATCTCTGCACATAACATTACATTGTTGGATTCTTCGTCCGATTTCATCGTCTCCGCGATGTACTTGACTCCTTCGATGGCACTGCGGACGTCAGGGTTTTTGGTTATGGGTGACTGGTAGGGCACGGCAGAGGCCTGGTTGCCAGAGATGTCTGAGATGTCAAAGTCACCCCCGTAGATGTTCTTCACTGGCTTTTCCTTTCCGGGACGCTTCATCGTTGAGAAGAACATAATGTTTGGGATGGTTTCGATGAAAAGCTGTTCCCCGACAAACAAAATACAAATATTTCTGTTAGGGATCATTACTTTAATTCTATTCATCCAGTCTGTCCACTAGATGGCAGTATAGCAAAAGGACAGAAGGTACCAATCTGCACATCGACTCCATCCAGTCGATAGAAATAGTTTAAGTAACATCCAGTCTTCCCAGTCTGACCTTGCGCACCCATTCGGGCATGGTGTGTGTGCTCGGGGAGCGGTGGTGAGTGTTGATGACGATGACGGTGATGATGATGGAGGCGATGACGAAGACCATGGTGAAGAGCATGTACTTCCCAATGAGCGGGACCGCGCTGGAGGTGGACGGGATCAGCTCCACGATGACCAGAAGGAAGACGGTGAGGGAGAGCAGGACGGAGATGCTCAGGGTCATCTTCTCACCTGGACGACACGACAACGCGACACAGGCGGCAAAGTTTATAATAGTCCTTTGGAAATGACGCCGATGTTTTTGGTTAGTTTATGTTGAACCTGCTAAAAATGTGGCGGATCCTCTGATCAATTCTAACCCTGTGATTTTCATTTTATTTTTTTGGATAAAATATATTACTGTTAAAATGCAAATCATGCTGTTTGCCATGGCAGTTATGACAGAGTGTATGTTGGCAGCAGCAATGTGCGAAACAGGGCTCAAGTGATGTATTATAGATTAAAGCGAAGGCTTGCTTTCAGACATGGCAGCACGGAGGGACGCTGGGTAATGAAGCAGACGTACACAGCTGGAGCAGGGCCAGATGTGCACGGGAGCAGCAGAGCTGTTTGTGTAGTAGTCGGGGAAACCTCAGGCTGACACATGCAGTAGCGCTAGGGAGTCAGGATGCTGATATTACCAACAAGGCATCCAAGGAGATCATGCAGAAGTTGCACAAATTTTTAGGGAAAAAAATGCAATTAGAATTTTCCAATTATTACATAATGAGTAATTTACCAGTCTGCAGACACTGAAATATTCCTTTTTTTGGTATCCAATAATTTTCAAATAACCAGAGAAAATACCAAATCACACATTGTTATTGCTTGATTAGGATGTCAAATTACTGTTAAGGTGTACACTTGTGTAACCGAAAAGCTCTTTCTGAAAAACCAGAAAGTGCCATGAGACGTCGTCACAGTGCAGTCTAATAAAAAAAAAAGTAGCGTTTTGGCGCCATCTTGTGGCATATCACTCCAAATGAACTACGTTGAAGTGAGGGGGAAGAGCTTTTATTAGACCTTCCAAATCACACACTGATATAAAAGTAGCGCTTTGGCATCATCTTGTGACATGTCATATACAAGAATAATCTTTTACTTGTTGATTTTCGCTATTGGATAATGGTTTTATCGTAAAAGCATGCACAAAAGAGCACGAAGCCGCTTACCAGAGTCTGTCGGCAGATAGAAGACAAGTCCAGTCAGGAAGGAGAAGAGCATGCACGGGATGATGACATTGACGATGAAGTAGAGGGGGAGCCGCAGCATGAGGAAGTGGTAGGTGATGTCCAGGTAGGGAGTTTCCGGGCAGCAGGCGTAGTACACCCAGTGCTTCCAGCTGCGGAAGTCTTTCATCACCCACTCGCCGCTCTCCATGAAGTTGCTCAAGTCGGGGCGATCGCTATCCTGCAGCAAAGAAACAAAGCAACAAAGAAAAGATCAACGCCACCTCCCTTTGCCTTAGGAAAGCTAACGAATGCTAACAAACAATTCAAAACGTCATGTAAGGGCTAACGACTAGCATCATCGTTGTAATTATGAATCTTTAAAAAATGAGCGCAACGGTTTATATTAATATTACTGCAGAGTTGTGACATCGATCTCCTCGTATAGTTTTTTGGCCGTGTTATACTGCCCCCAGGTGGCCATGGCGCGCACAGGAGAAAGGTCATCACAATTTCCATTGAATTGAAGCAAAGAAATGGGCAAATATTTAATTATTTATATTATATTTAATTATGTCACTACTTTATGTTTGTTTTATTAGCTAAAATATAATAAAGAGTTATTTTCCTCGTAAAATCTACCTTATTGGCTGCAACCGATAAATTGACTTCCTAACAGTGAAAGCTGCTTGGTCTTAAAAAATGTTGGTCATAACATTTTTATAATTTTTTAATCACTTCTATATTGATAACCAAGTGACCCAATTTTGGTAGCTTTAACTCATCAGTATGGGTAGTTTGTACCCAGTGTTGGATCCAAATCTTGACCCAAAATGCTGGGTCAAATCCCAAACCCAATGCGCTGGGTTTTGGACCCAGTGCTGGGATAGCAATTTCACCCATATAAGAGTCCAGTGGAAACAAAATCATAATTCTGAATTTGTTTCATTACAGGATTGACGACGACCAAGTTCCCGTCGTAGGTCCACGTGCCGAGTTTCATGCTGCAGTTCTGCAGGTCGAAGGGGAAGTGCAGCACAATGATCTCACAGTAGCTCTTGAAGATGGCGGGAGGGTTCCACGTGATCAGTCCGGTGTGCTCCAGCAGCACTTTGGTCTCATGCACGATGGCAAAGTCACCATCGGCGCTGCGGGCGTCACAAAAACCACAAACACTGTCAACATAGTTTTAATGATAACGCCGGGCGACACCAGCGCCCGAGGACGAGCCCCTCGGCTCAGCTTGTTGCTCGTTGTTTTGGCAGCCCGGCCTGCTGCCGGTTCGGGGCTAACAGTCCTACGTGTCACACGTAACATATGGAGTATGTGTAGCTGTGAAAGGTCTACGATACAGGCTATAATTAGACGAAACCTTACCCAAGCTTCCACGAGCATATTGGAACGAGTGAAAACACGACTGACAGGTGTTTTGTTTGTGTTCAGGAGATCAATCGGCTCCTTATATAGATCATGACTGGCACCCGCGGAAAAAAAATAAAAAATAAATCAAAGGCCTCATGACATACTTGTTGTAGAGCACCAGATCGGGCCGCCAAATGTCAGTGGAGGGAATTCGGATCTTTTTGATGCCACCGTAATCCTCGGGGTTCCATTGCAAGTTGACATCTTTCCATTGCTGGAAAAGAAAAGCAGACAACGGAGAGTGGCGCAAGCAGCTCAATATAGAGACGAATGCGCCTGGGAGTGTTGTAATATTCTGTTTTCATCTATTGTTCCGTTTGTGTTCAAATTGTCATTGCTTTAACCGTTGAAAGAAAATATATTTATTTTTTGATCGTGATCGTTAGCATGTCATTGACATCTTGCATTGCTGGCATTAAGCTAGCGAGGCCTTTCTTTTGGTAGTTGGGTTGTTTAAAAATACACGTATAATTGTCTTTGTTTGATGTTTAGGTGGGCGGCACGGTGGAGGACTGGTCAGCACAGGGGTGGGCAAACTTTTTGATTGGCGGGCCACAATGAGTTCTGAAATGTGACAGAGGGGCCGGACCAGGAGCAGATGGATGGAGTGTTTTGGTCACCTCACCTTTTCGGAGAAAAAAAATACATTTAATTTTAAATGAAAGTGAGCAAAAGCATTACAACAAAATATATGTCGTTGACACACCACAGTATTTAGAAAATAAAACATTAACAAGGTTGATTCATTTAAAATTTTTCAAGTTGGCGGGCCGGATTAAAACGTTTAACGGGCCGCATGTGGCCCCCGGGCCGTAGTTTGCCCACGCCTGGGTTAGCACCACCGTGCGGAGGTCGCAGGTTCAATTCCGGCTATATGTTAGTAATTATTTTATATTTCCTCATTTGAAACAAAATATTGGACTTTTTCAAAATCAAATCATAGACAGCCTGATGATTTCTAAAATAAAAAAAATAAAGTTCTCAAACCTGTTTGAGTCGCACGTTGCTGTTGACAATCTGGTTAACTTCATCCTGTGGATGCAAAAAATATGTTCAGACAGCTGATAAGATGTCAGATGCTTTTTTTTTTTTTTTTTTTTGTGTGTGTGTGTGTCCTGAAATCTCACCACGCTGATAAGCTGGATGAGTTGCAGGCCTACGGTGACCACCACGGGGTCCTTGAAGTGACTGACGGGCCGGACCACCTTGTTGTAACCAGTGAAGAGCGTTTTGACAAGGCGAGTCTCATCATCGGAAGCCCAGGTGGCAGCTCCGGAAGAAAAAGAAAGCACACGGGACGCTCTCACGTGCTCGTTTACAAAGGGATTAGCATCGTATCATGTTTAACAGCTAGGTGGGGGGGGGGTCGCTTGTAATTGTGTTGGAAAGCGATTAGGTTCCCTTATGAATGTGACAAAAATAGACGTGGACCACTGTCAAAAACACACTCGAACTACACATGTCGCCTTTTTATGCACCGTGGTAAAACTAATGTGGTGAAGCACATTTTTGGACCGGAAGAAAAGGTATTTCTGTCGAAAAAAAAAAAAAGCTGAGGCCTGGAAAGCTATTTCAATTTTTGCTTTTATCTCAACACACACCAAAAAAATATTGAGTTATATTTTGAACGTCTCCATTCATTTCACTGGAATTTGGACAAATGCATTTATTGAGATTGTAAAAAAACATTTGAACTCACCACTGAAGTGATCATGATTTATTTTAATAGAAGGTTTTGAACAGTGAAAATCAACTGAATGACAAGATTAAGTAGACGAAGAAAGATTGTGATTTAACATTTGATATTATTATTTCTTTCCAAGTTGTTCTTAAACTCATTCACTCCCAGGCAAGTAAAAAAAAAAAAAAAAAAGGATCTTTGACGTATTTAGCCGTCAATGGCAGTCAATGGGTTAACAAACACAGGAAATGAATGAATCTATATTAAAATAAACATCAGATTTATTATAAATATGTGTTTTGGTCTTATGCTAAAATAACGGCACATTAATTAAATAAGTTAAAAAAGAAAGAGTTTATCTATTTGAATTTGAGTTATTACTAACTTACTAAACACTGACTTTTGATTTTTTAAGCACAAAATTCCAAATAATGGAATCAATTCTATTCTATTTAATTTTTCATAATACAATAATTTGTAAATTTGGACTTTCATTTGTCAGGCATTAAAATAGACTTTTTTTTTTTTTTTTTTCAAAATTACAGACTTTGCTTTTTGAAAATGTTATTCTACTCCCTTTTGCTGTTGAAGTCGATTAATTGTTCAGCCCTAACAAAGGATATCCATTCTCCTCCACATCAATGTCAGAGGGGCTTCGGGTATTTCCTGTTCTCAGTTCACCTTGACGTCAAGGTCGTTTGACAAAGACATGCTGGAATGCTTGGATGGTTCCATTGGAAAAACTATTACGGAATCGTATGCGATTGGTTATCATGGCGGGCCCGAGGCGTGCTGACAGATGAGGGGGGGAGATGGAAAAGCCAAATGAGGAAGCCTGCACGTGCCCTTGTCACTCAAACATCAACATCACTCATTAGTTTTGATTTGGCTCAGCTTGCAGACTCCTGGCAGCCTCTTGAATATGTATTAATGACACGAGGTCTTTTGGAAATGACAAGCGAAAAGCAAAAAATTCACTTTGCTTACCTATCACGATCGTCAGATGAAAAATGAGAGCGATCACATTCATCGTTGTCAATCAATTCAGTCATCCAAAAAGTCCTCTCCAACTTCCGCACGTCGCCTCTGGAGCACGAGAGAAATGGCCAAAGTTTGGCCGACCTAAAACATTCTTTGACAAATCGGCAAATGACTCGGTGCACATGCGACGCCTTCGGCGAGCGGGCTCTTGGCAGCGGCCGTGTTGTTATTGTCCCGCAGCTGATGGCTGAGTGAACGTCTGACAACGCTCGTTACTCGAGAGGGACACGTTCTGCGTCGCGCTTTACGAGATCAACATGCCAGAGTAATCCGTCACTAAAATACACCGCGGTCAACTTGACAGCAGGCACACAACTTCGACGAGACATGAATCGACCACAATGAAAAACACTCTTGCTAGAGTCAGACCAAACAGTACGACCGCTATCATGTCACAATTATAGAAACTGTCAAAATATAAGCAAAAATTTACGACTAAATAATTGTGCCATGTATGGTATTGCTAATACAGATTAAGTTACATTTTCCAGCACGACTGACTCCAATAGCCCTGGGCAGATCTGACATGGACTAAAAGTATGGATGGCTAGCTGGTTTGCTAGCTAAGTAGTTGTCCAGCTAGTTGGCTAACTTGTTAGCTGGCTTGCTAGCTAGCCATCTTGATTTTTTTTTTAGGTTTGGTAGATGTGTTTAGTATTATTTATTTAGATTTGATTTATTTATTACAGTAATCCATGTCTTTCTTACATCTCGACTAGATTACTGTGATGAACTTTATTTTGGAGTCAGCCAGCACTCCCTCAAGTGTCTCCAATTAGCCCAAAATGCTGCTGCTCATCTTCTAATCGGAGCTCGAAAGAGGGAGCACATAACCTCGATTTTGTCCTCTCTTCATTGGCTCCCAGTGGATTTTAGAGTTCATTTTTAGATACTTAAATTTGTCTTCAAATCCTGAAACGTGATCTATAAATAAAGTTGTACTGCATTGTATTGTATGTATTTGTAATATTTTCAGAGAAGTCATAAAAGCACATTTGTTTTTTTTCCCATTGTTATGTTTTAAATCACAGAAAAAAATGTTAACCAGACATTTAGCGTACATTTCTTTTTTCCGTGTTTTTTATTGTTGGAGTCACGTCTCCTGGGCTTGCTTGCCACCTTGGTGCCCCCGTGACGGGTCAGTCAACTCAATATCCTCACAGCCGCCGCGTGTTCAATCAACTGCTCGCTCAACCGCAGGCCTCATTCATCTTACTTAGGGTTTAAATCACCGTTTTGGCAACATCTGAATTAAGAGAGATTTCTTCCAACCCCTCCCCTACTCTGCAAATTTACACACATCATTTCTGAGTCTGATAAGTCACTACTGAATTTGCGCACTTATTTTTACTTTGCAAAAAATGTTAACCCTCAGGCCTTGTTCAAATCTACTCCTCTTACAGATTTTTCTGTAACCATTTTTGGCCACATATACAGTCACTATTTTTTTTTAAGATGATCTTTTTTATGGCATTGTATTAACTAACATCACTTGTCTTTCGCATTAAGCAGCATTTCAATTTTATTTTTTAATCCTTCAAATTCCAGTTTCCACATTTTTATATATTCTCAGTCAGTACACAATATTTTTTCGAATATGGCTGCGGCGGTGGTTCCTCAACTAACAAGCAACCCAATTTACAAGCTGCGGCTTTAGTTTTTGCCGAAGTTCATTTTACAACTAACATAAAACAAAGAGCATTACACGTTGCATGTTTACTAAACAATAAAGCCTGCTAGCTTAATGCTAAAACAATGAAAAACATCATAGATGGATTAATGAAACTAACACCGTTGTGCTACAAACAACAAATACAAAACACACAGGCATATATTCTTTATCACCTGTAAAGACGACGACTATTATTGCAGCTTCTTCTGCTCGGTATCATCAGCGAGAGGTCGTATCTGTGTGTTATACCGCCCCCTGGTGGCCAAGGCACACAGCAGCGTGGACAACACAAAGCCCATTAAAATCAAGGCGCCCCTGATTTTAATGTTTCAACTGGCCACAAGTGACCACGGCAGTTAAAATGCAAACAATAAATGATTGCCCTTTGGCAGTGTCATTACATTTGCCACTAATACAACTTCAAACGACTTTGGCTCAACAAAAAGGAATGAATAAACATGAGCATTTTCTCTTTCAATTTCAGCGATGAGTCATTGAATTTGAATGAAAATAACGTGTGATGTCTGAAGGGCAAGCGCAATAAAAGCGGACAAAATAACACCACTAAATAGGTATGGCTCAGTGAGCAATAACAGGAGGACGCGGCTACGCTCGGCAAACCAGAGCGACATCGAAACAGAATAAACCGCATTTGTAAATGATTCAGCACAGACAACACGGCCAACAAAGATCACTTATCTCAACGGATGACAGCTCTTGGAATGAACTCTCATTAATGACAACGGGGGCCCATCCAACAGCGAGCTTAGCACAGCATCGAAGCTTGATGGCGCCATGATAAATTTAAGGGGAGGCTTAACGCTTGGATGAAAATCCAATTTTTACGCCGTACAATCACCAAGAGACAAGTGAGGGTTTGGCTCACATTAACTGAAGGTGACGCCGCGGCCCGACAACCGACTGATTGGATGTCAAATGCTGATTGCGTCTTGCTTGCTTTGTTGGATGAAAAAAAGAAAAAAAAACACGGGAGATGTCAGACATGAAGGTGAGACAACAATGGAAGGAGTAATGAATATAAAAAAAGAATAAGTGTATTGGGACACAAATTGGTTCTTGAAATCTCTCTCTCTCAATAGCAATATTTGTGAGATACAGTATGTGTCATTGTGTAAATCTACATGCGTGCGTTTCACACCGAATTACTGTGAGTGATGGAGGAGTTTAGGCACAGTCACATGGTGTGACGCTTTTAGGGACAACCTGTCATTGGCGATAATTATGCATAACGAAGGACAAACGGCGCCTTTGTCAAGGTTACCCTGCAAGCCAGCTGCAACACACTTGACCCACACGCAAGATAATATTCTGTTCGTTTATACTAAAACGTGAAGATAAAAGCTATTTTCAGTGTAAGACGGGTTTAATCGCTATCGTATGAGAAATTGATCACGTACGAGCAAAATCAATAAACGCTTCGTCGCTGTGCAATGAAAAGCATGAAGCAGTTCCGCCTTTCGCCACAAATCACTTGAAATCATCAACGACATTCGCAAGGCCATGTTTTTTATCAGTTTAATAAACTAAACTGATCATGCACAAAGTTGCGTACAAAAATTAATTGACACATTAATGCTGTTCGCAGTTCAACAAAAGTCACACGTCGACGGGAAAAGTCTGAAAGGCTCAGTCAATAAAGAGTTGATAAAAAAAAAAGACATTGTAAAAGGTACAAAAAAAAACAAAATCAGTAGCTTGAAGAGATGACTTTCTGAACGTGGACTAAATCTATCACAGCACAGACACGAGCAAAACAATCTTTCCACATGCTGAGATCCGACGACAAAGCACTGATGCATGCTGGTGTGTCAGCTTGACGCATAAATCCCCCGACAGAAATGGGGAGGCAAAAAGTACAGAGAGGAAGAAGGTTCGTCATCTATACCGAGTGCATGGTAGGAAGAGTCCATACAAAAAAAAACAAAAAAAACAATCAGTTCATTCAAATGTTTTTTTTTTCCTTCCCCCTCACCAAAAAGCAGATTGGAGGGCCTGTGCTCAACACTTTTGAGTTCAGAAGAGGGCGTCGACATTTTTAATGAGCACCTCCACCACCTGCCTCTGGTAACGGATGTCATTGAGGGCGGTCATGGCGTCAAGATCCGGGCTGCGCATTAAGGTGGGCCCGAAAACGATGGCCAGGTTCTCAGCGTTCATTAGGTTGGATTTCTCGTTTTGGGTCACCCTGAAACATGAACGTTGCAAATGAGCTTTGCTGCAGCCACTCGTGCATAGTCGGCAACAAACTACAGCAGTTGAAAAAAATCAAAACACACATCGGAGTATTTTGACAATTGGTGGAAATCTGGGCTATGCATTCAAGTCACGATTTACGATGATTTATTTAAAAAACTATATTTGGTAGCTGGGCACTTGAGCCTTTTTTGCCGGTCAGTCCTCCGCCCTTTGGCCGCTATTTTGTTACCGTCCCGGCCTCGACCCTCTGGCCTTATTCATAAAAATTGTTGTTCCCCAACATGACAGATTTTTCGGGGCCAATTATTTTGGGGGAGGAGTCTTAATATCTTTGTCTGACATGTTAATGTAACTACATGGAGACGAGCTCATCAATATTTTTTGCGACCATATTAAATGGGTGCATTAAAGGTTCGGAAAGTGTTTGTCCGACAAATATTAACCAATCGGCAAAGTGTAACTGCCGTTTCGTTTTGTTTATTGCTGGGGTTGCTCACCTTTTCAAGTGCGCCATGAGATACTTGAGCGTTTCGTTGTGCGAGGCGGGCAGCAGGGCGAGCGCCTCTCGGAAAGCTTCCAGCTTCTTGTCGGGGTCGGTGAGCTCTGGCGGATGAACGACATAATGGTTAAAGTGGGCGCAACTCACGGGACCGCATTGGAGGAAATCAATGAAGCTCTTTCCTGCCGGCTGATGAAAGCCATTAGCGTCTCCGAGCGAGAGCGCTAATGCACGTGACAGTAAACGCAGCTGTCAAATATTTACTGGATTGATTTCAGTGGCGCGGGTCGGCGTGAGACTCACTTGCGGCCTCGATGAACCGAGGGTACGCTTTGTACGAGATGACGGGGACGGGCAAATCCCGCAGGTAGAGCTTCAGAGCGCCGGTGATGATGTTGATGTCTTCGTAGGCTTTCACCGAGATGTCCGTCTTCTCGCCAGCTGTGAGGACGAGTGATGGGACAACGAGTGGATGGAACGAGGCAAAGAAGGAAAGCCAAATGAGAGGCGGGCAGAATAAAGGCCGCTGGTGTCTTTGGAAGCGTTTGCTGCTTTTTGATGGGCATTCTCCCTCGGTGGCGTGAGCTTTGGCGAGCGGGCCGTGGCCTACTTGTGCCGGCAGGCTGAACATCACATCGCCGTGAGCTGGAATGACAACTCTGTCATGGATGATCTCTCGCATGCCCATCTGGGAAAGTCCACTGCTCCAGTTAAAATTCACAGCGCACTCGCCCAACACGTTCCATTTTTAAAGATCATGTTGGTGCATTGCTATATATTTTTTTTTTTGCACACGGCTGTACACTTTAATTATAGTTTTAATTGTGCTGGAAAAACTAAAAAAATGTGTCAATACTTTCTTACGACAGACAGTACGGTATGTTATATATATATTATATATAGTACGGAGTTTTTAAATATTTGGAATGTGCTATTCAATAACACTTTAATATACAGGACTAATGGTTCTTATAGTTAATGAAAACAATTAAAATAAAGTAGAATTTAAAAAAAAACTTCAAAATTAAAAAATACATTCTAAAACTAGCTAGCGCTAACTATAATAACCGCATATCGAAAATATACTAACTTTATGTTTTCATCTTTGTTTTTGGCGTTGCGGTTTTTTTTCCCCCCTCGGTACGACTGTACAGAAGTTGAACAATTGTTTGGGAACTGTTTACTTATCACGCCGTTTTTTTAATCTTGTACTCACCAAATCATTCTTACAAAAAAACTAAAACTGATACTAAAATTAAGAAAAGCTAAACTTGGACACGGCATTTCGAGAAAAAATAAATAAATATAAATATATATTAAAAAAAAAATATATATATATATATATATATATATATAATCTATTAATAATAAAAAAAATAATAATAATGATAATAATATCAACAATAATAATAATAGTTTAAAAATAAAAAATACAACACTTTAGGTCCCTCTATTCATTTTGGAGCCACACGTTCCAGATGCCACCAATATAGGTAAAAAAAAAATTACCAAATGTTTAAGTAGGATCATATAAATCAAAAATATTTATAGTTTCATCCATCTCACACAAGCAATACATGAAAAAATGAAAGCATAAAATGTATAGAAAATACTGAACATATAGTTGTGTCATCAAAATGGATTCTGTAAGCATCACTATTCAGCGAAATATAAAAGTGAAGCAATCATATCACATAACATCAAATATTTAACGATCAAAAATGCTTGCAGTGTTTTATTTTTCTAGAGTTGAAATATAAGTCATGAGAATATTCCAAAGTGTATTAAAAGTGCAGCTTTGAGCTGCTCTCCCTTCAGGGGCTTTGTGTCAACACTGCACGTGAGGGACACTTGGCTGTCACTCCAAGAAGGACGGCAACCCTTTCAAATGTGTCACTTTCTAATTAATCTCAAGTGAAGGCCGTCATCCTTTGGCGATGCGCGACCATGCAAAGTGAGTCAGTCGTGGTTGCAACGAGCGGACAAAAAGAGGAAAGCGAACCTTTGTCGAACGCCATCTTGACTTCTTCCACGGAGTCGCTGAACCCTGATATTCTGTAGAGACCTTCCGACTTCAGTCCTGAGGAACAAGGAAGACGTTTGAGAAATAAATAAATAAATAAAAATAATATAGAATAATGTAAAAAAATATTTTAAAAAATGTTTTATTATATATTTATATATATATATTTATTATATATTTATTTATTTATTTGTATATTTTATATATATATATATATATATATATATATATATATATATATATATATATATATACACACATAATGTGTATGTCAGGTTAAAATAATGAGCAGATGCGAATTGTTTTCTGCATCACTTCGCAACCTAATAAAGACATAAATCAAACAGTCAGCGGCAGAGAATGAGGAAGCAATGAGCTCCTCTGATATCGTTTGGGTGAAATACAACCAACTCCGGCAACAGGAGACGGTGCGACGCATTCCTCATGACATAAAGAGCCGACATTCATCAGTCCTGAACTTTAATGACGTGACAAAGGAAACAATCAATAGGTTGTTGAAATAGCGCTAATTTTCCCAACATAAAGCGTTATAATTCCAACAGACATAACCTGAATGATCACTTCAATCCCGCAAACCATTGGAGGCGTACTCACCTCTTGACTCAATCTCTCGAATGCACATGTCCACCACCATGGGTCTCGCCGTGTTGTGCGCATTCACCAAGGTGGTGAGGTCGCAGCTGTACACTTTACGGATGTGTCTCAGACTGGGCTTGCAGTTGTCGGGAACCAGAGTTGAACATTGCTTGTGGACGTTCACGCCGCAGTCTAACAACACAGACCAGAACGGGGGTTTGAGAAGCACCAAAACGCTCATTTGCCTCTCGACATTGTCCTTTGTGCAGCGAAATAATGGATCTTGTTGACGGATTCTTTCGGTTCGCCAACCTAATTGAGCTTTTGTGTCGATTCAAATTCCAAAGTGAAATAATTGCGGGCTTTATTGTGTTTAGGGCAGCCGAAAAAAACAACAACAACAAAGGACTTAGTCTTCTCCATCAATGTGTACACCCGGAATGTCATGTAGCCCCGCCTCCCTACGACCATGATGATACACGAAACAGTCGACAGTTGGTGGTCCTGGATGGCGAGAAGAATCTTAACTATTCAGCAGCTGAGAACAAATTCTCATTTGCAATTGCCGACCTGGCTGAGTACAAAAAAATAAATGCTCATGGGATATGAACCCAGCAGGGCTCAGCAGACTCAATTAGTGGAGCCCCGAGTTCAAAACAAACATGGTGCATCAGCATTCAGCCGTTATGCTGCAAGCCACTGGAATAAGTTGACAACAGAACTGCAGTTTGCCCCAAGTGTGAAATGCTTTTAAGTCCATGTGATAGATTTTGTTTCCCCCCCAAAAAACGATGATTAAGGTTTTTTTCTATAATCAAAACTTCAAACCTCAAAGGATTAACACCAAAAAAATAAATCACGGCAGAGGGCATTGGTGATGATATGTGTGTCAGCACAATAACGGATGTAGACGAGGTTACCGCTTGTTTCAGGACAGAGTTCACTTTATTGGGTGAACGAGGACCCAGCGGAGAACAGGCAGCACGAGCGCACTCCACCCCTGCCTTCGTCACCGAGGCAGACGCACGCGGCGAATTAGATTAACGCAAAAAAAGGACGACAAGTGGAGGCGGTCTGTCGCTGTTGAGCTCTGGTTTTTTTTTGTTTTTTTTTTAAATCCGAGCTCACGCAGCAACAATGGCAGCGGAAGCAGCAATTCAGCCGCTGCGGGCTACACTAGACCTACTTTCTCAGACTAAAATGGAGCAGCTCCTCCAGCTCTTAGATCTTTTGAGTCCTCTCTAATTTCAGAGAGGTTTTCATCTACATTTTTTTTTTTTAAATTTCACCCACTCCGAAAATGCTCAATTTTTTTTCTGCACCATAACGCATACTACCATACAACCCGGAGACATTATTTCGATGAAGCCGGTTCCCAGGAGATGCAGAATGCAGCGTTTATATGCATTGGTGCAGAAATGTAATTACCTTAAGAGATGATTCTCTTAAGGGTATCTGACAGGCAGTATAATAGAGGAGGCCTGTGCTGCCTGTCTCCATTGAAAGCCTCCAAGGGTCCCAGGTGGGGTGAGGAGGTGTGGGGGAGGAGTGGTGGACGTCCAAGGAACACCAGCAGACCGGGGATGCAATTTTACTGCACTGTCAGCGTTTTTTTTTTGTCTGGTTGCTATGGCGAGGAGATTTCAGCTCCGTCTGGAATGGTGACTTCTCCCACCAACTAACCTGCACTCGTTTTTGCGGTTGTGCATTTGATAAATAATTCATATTTAATAACATCGAAGCTGTGTGACCGAGCTGATTGGTGGAAGCGGCTGCATTTTAATTTGTGTGGAAACAGAGCCGCTTTCCCCTCGCGCTCTGAGCTCGGCACCTCATTAAAGAGACATGCCAGCTTTGTTTTCCTTCACGGGCATGATGAGATGATGCTTGGAGGGGGTGGGCGATGAGCAAATGTGGCTCAACAAGCACCAAGCAAAGACTGGCTCCCTGGAGCTAGGCCAAAGCAGTTGAGCTCATACAAAAAGGGGGGCGAGGGGGGGTGGTGCATGTTTTTTTTTGTTTTTTTTTTTGGGTATGCAAATCTGAGCACCATGAGAGACTTTGGTGCCCCAGATTCTGGCGCTGGTGCTGGAGAGTGAAGGAATGGCAGCGCGAGACTCTCCAAAAAGCCAGACTGCAAACATACGCGTCTTTAATTTGCTTGCTGTCAGCTTTCAAAATGGAAGCATTAACAATTCACGCCAACGCTCCCGCTGACATCGAGTGTTTGTGTGACACACTTTGTTTCATCAATAAAACATCAAACAAGCAGCGGAGAAGGATGTGAATTTTAACTGCTACAGCTAAACAGAAGGCTCATCAGGATCGCAAAGTGGCAACGGAACCTCTTTCGCTTAAAAAAAAAAAAAAATGGATGGTGAATTTTAATTGAATTGTTGAGCATGGAATGAATAATCGCTCAGTGCTTGCATTCATTCGTTTGCTTAAAAACAGGTCGGAAATAACCCAATTATGTGACAAATCATATTTGGGTCCATTTGATGCAATTTCTTGGGTTGTTTTGAGCCAAATAAATCAATGAATAAATAATTGTTGGGTCACATTTGTTGGGTTAATTCTGACCAAGTGAACGAAAATTGGACAAAAAGCATTTTGGAGAAAAAAAAATTAAAAAAATTAAAAAAAACAAACCAAAACTAATTCTAAATTAAAAGGTTTTTTGTTTTTGACTCTCAATTTATTTCATATTAAAGTGTTGTGTTTTTTTCTAAATTTGTTTCAGTATTACTGTTCGCCCAAATAGAAAAAAGAAAGTCAGATTTAAATGAAAACCATAAAGCTAATACTAAAACTAATTGAAACTCAAAACAAAGTGAAAAAAATATATAAAAACTAATAAAAACAAAAACTTGCTCTAAAAACTCATTTAAACTCATTGAATTTGAAACTGAAAAATAAAAATGACACAAAAACGACTTAAATACCCACAACTAGTAAAACCTTGTTTGTGATCCAGCTATTTTTAGAGTACAGATTAATTTATTAAACAGCAACTGATTGGAATGGGCAACAATTTCAACAAAAAAGAAAAGATGACCCCGAATGAAATGTATTTATTTATTTTTTTAAATTTGAGAGAAACATGTAGTTACATCACAGAAACGAAGCCCTCGTTCCACTCTATTATACAACCCCCTAATCCAATGTTTTCACTGTTGGGATTGTAGATTAAAAGGGAAATAATCCAGCTCCAGATGTACGAAAAACCAAGTAACCTATATACCGAAATGCTCACTTTGTCATCAGTGAGGACAAATGGTACCTGTACACTTGACCCCTTGAGCCGTCAGCCCCCACATGAAGCTGGCGCAGTGCTCGCACCAGTGAGGCCCTCGGAACGAATGCACCTGCAGCAACAGAGGACAAGGACAGATCAGGCAATCGGGCAACGGCGAAAAAGGTTCAAACACAAGCTTCTGCTGAGTGTCAAGTTTTTTTGCCACGGTGGCACAGTTGGGGCTGGTTTTCTTGACACTCCCAAGAAGCGTGATGGGAAATTTGCTCTGGAAACAGCGTAACAACAACCAGCCAATCAGGAAGGCCCCAGGGAGCCAGAAGCGGCAATTTGAGGACAGACAAGTCTCTTCAGCGGACGACTCGAGAATAAAATCGTAATCATGCTGTCGGCAACAACGAGCACAATGTTTACAACGTCTACTTTGAAACGCACGGATTTCCACTTTGAGGCTGGCGTCGGGAAACAAATATTTGTACTGCCGCTTGCCTCAAGTGAAGTTATTCATTTTAGAGCATCATCTCATTTGAGAAAATTGTGTGAAATTATTCTCTTTTTTTTTCTTTTGAAAGAAAAACATCAAAAAGCAGAAGAGAGCGATAAAAAAAAAACAGTCAACTTGAGGTTAGAAAGGCTCCATCTGGGTCTTAGATGTGCTTTTCTTAGGAATGTCCTTTTCAACACAAAAACTGTGCTCATTATGTTAAAAAGGAACATTTATTAAGAAGAGATGCGAAGAAAGGGGGAGGCAAAAAGGCGGAAGCACTTCAAAGCCTTTGCTGCTAACATTTCTCTTCCTGCTCTCGATTCCAAGCAGACCAAAACACGAGCGTTGCATCGACGGCGCTCAGACGGGCACACGAGCGCTGTTTTGCCTACGCCATCGGTCTAATCTCCCCATCTGGCGCACAAATTAACAGCGGCGGCACACAAGGGCACCCCGCAGATTTCCTTTTCATCGGACACACCAAAACAGTTTTTTTTAATCGCATCTCCGACTTGGCCCCTCCCATCGCATTTCCCTCGGGGGGGGGGGGGGGGTGAGCGTGAGAAGCTGCCCTTTGGCCACACAATGATGAAACAAATTGCAAATCCAACTCTTTCACCTTGAAGTTGTGGACTTTGTCCGATATGGGCGGCCGCTCGGTTTCCTTCAGCGAGGCTCTCCGGACTAGCGAGGTGAGCTGCGAATAGGCAAAGAGTTTAAGTGGCTGCCAGAATGTGGCTGAGGGTTTCTCGGGCCCCATCCTCATCCCCAGAGCGGCTGCCAAAATCTCCTCCTGATTGGCCTCTCGTTTGGCCCGTTGCACCGCGGACTTGTCCTCCTCGTGAGCCTCGTAGGGCTCTTTCGACGGCATCCCGGGCTTGGCCGTCTCCCAGCTCAGGTGAAGAGACAGCCGCGAGGTCCACACATGAAGAACACGGGTCTTGCCAAATGTCGATGAGGTCGCCTTGAAATGACTTCCAGAACAGGAAGAGTCCCGGTGCAGCAATCGGGGAGGACTTTGAAGGAACAGACAAAGGTTTCAGCCTCGACTTCTCGTGCGATTCCCCCGGAACGCGTATGCAGATGAGATGCGTGGTGGCGTTAATCCTCTCCTCCCTGCGCTGAGCTGATATTCTCCCTGGAACGGAGGCAGCGCACTGTTTGGATGCTGTCAGGGCAGGCAGAGCGAGGGGGAGGAGTGTGGGGGTGGATCCCGTAGTAGTCACGGCTGATTAAATGGATCCCACCAGCCAATAGCGGCACGTATTCGTCGGCCACGGTGGTTGCCACCCCCCCCCCCCCCCGCGAGCTAGCGCCATCAGATAACGGAGCGGAGAAGCTGGAGTGGTAATGAGCGCCGAATGAGTCACGCATCAGCACTGAGAGTGCTTGCGACAGCAGTGGGGCGTTAAGGGGAGAATTGATTTGCCAAATTGCTTTGTCACACAAAAAGGTCACGAACGGACCAGGAAGACATTTTCAAAAAGTGTCCAATAGAGAATGACCTAAAAAGGAAGATTTATTGTTTCAGACCAACAGTTAAATGCTATTAACGCCCCACATACATTCAAAGCAGGTGTGGGCAAACTACGGCCCGGGGGCCACATGCGGGCCCACTAAACGTTTTAATACAGCCCATTCATTTTCCATTTTCATTTTAAATTAAATGTAATTTTTTTTCTCCAAAGAGGTGAGGTGACCAAAACACTCCATCCATCTGCTACTGGTCCGACCCCCTCTGTCAAATTTTAGAACCCGTTGTGGCCCGCCAATCAAAAAGTTTGCACACCCCCTGATTTAAAGTAATGATGATTTTATATGTTACAGGACAAATAATTTGCCTTCATGACTCAAACATTTCTGTACAATCAATCTGATTAAATACAGAATAATTTAATGCTCGTGTTTAAAACAAACGACATTCCAAAAAATAACGGCATATTAAATCGTAATCGTAATTAGGGTATTGTTCAAAATTGTTCAGCTCTAACCTAATAACTGGCGGTGAAAATCTTTGGAAGCAAAAACTCAAATCACATTTTTGCCATATCCAGTGTTGGAATTTTTCCGCCTTCTTTGCACAATTGTTTTAACTCAATCATAGTGCAGCGTTTAGAATTAGAATTAGAAATCCCTTTATTCCGGACTCAACTCATACTTGGGCTATCAAACTTTTCCTTTCGATAAGATTTACAAACTGCATTTTAAATGTACTTGTTTTATCTTTGTTGTTGATCAGACTTAAAAGATCTACAACGACCACAGAGATTGCGATATTTTGTTCTTCTGGATGAACGGACAAATGTCTCTACTTCATCTTCGGGAAGAGCAGAAGCTGCTGCACCGATGATAACTGGGAACGACGAGACTTTTGTTAGTATTCATTTTTAATAGGCGTAATGGCCAGTTTTCCTCAATACTTTTGTTCATAGTGTATACCGTATATAGGACAAGCATGTATAAATGATGAGCTCACTTGAAAATCTGACACAGTTTACTGCTAAAAAAATGTACGCCATGCATGTTCTATTCTGTTTAGACGTGGTTCCGCTCGTCCTGGAGCTTTATAGTTACAAGACTGACGCAACACTGCAGATGCAAATGAGGTATGAAAATATCCGCAGCCGGCTTCTCTAATTCGCATTGCAAGTCAAATGTGATGACGCCCCCGTGTTGCCGAGAGTCTATTTCAGACGGTGGAGGTGCAATATTCACACTTACACATTGACGAGAGCACCACAGAGAAAGATCGTGCGCCGACTCCCTGTGCAGGAGTTCATTGTTTCTCGTCACGATGGGTAGAAAGATATAAAAAAAAAAATATATATTTTTTTAAATAATAAATCACAAAGGCAGAGAGCAATAGGGGCGCTTTAAAGAGAAGTGTACTCATGTCAAATGTGTGGCGTCGAACAGTAACCCGATCATGAAAGAAGCCAAATGGAGTGGTTCCGTTGCAGGCCTCCCACTCCGTGCACGTCCTCGCTCATTAAGCCATCTCAGTTCCAAAGAGATAAAAGACAACCAAAAAGCTTTCGTATGCGCCACTTTCCAGGCGCAATTGCGTTGGCCGCTGTTAAGTGCACAAAGCGTGCAGGATGTGGTTGACTCCGAACGCAGCTCTAATTGACACCGATTGATTTACTCGACTCGAATAATTGCACAGAAATGAGTCTGGGGGGGCGGGGGCTTATGATGGACATTATCTTTCACATCGCTAAAATGCTCGTCCATATCCGGCTTTGGAGCAATTCTTTACAGTACACCCCCCCCCCTCCCACAATCGCGGGGGGGACGCTCCTGACAAGCCTGCAATATATGAAATACATAAAATCGAAATACCATTTTAAATATTCTATAAGCATGTTTTATATCATTTATGGCACTTAATTGTGTTTTTTTTTAAATCACATCAACACATTCATTAAGAACAGACGCTTAGCTAGCTTAAACCATTTCATGCTACTATCACCGTTAGGGAGAAATTTCAAGTAGACAGCTGTTCAAATATACAAAAAGATGTGTTCTTGGAAAGAATGTTTTCATGTCCGTTCTTCGGAAGACCGAGTTTGAGAGAAACGGCCGCTATTTCCAACAATGAAGTGAGGCTACATTCAAATCTTGCTAGCAGCTCTAACAGTGTACTCTACCCTTAGAATTTAAGGACAAATGACGAAAGTGTAACATAAAAGCGAAGAAGGTCCTAAAAAGTTCCCATGGTATCACATTAAAACAAGAAACTCAAACTTTTATAACAAGTGACAACTTTGAACATGAGTTAGCTTACGTAACAAAAGTTCAAGCATGGTGAAGTTACAGAAAAAAAGAAGCTGAAAGAACATGTGATGCTAACTATTTGTCAATCTAGTCTGATCCCACTTGGATGTAAAAACACCCCGCCCCTCCCCGCTCTGCTTTGTTGACCTCTTTTCTGACTTTTATTTCCTGCTGTGTATAAAAACGGTTACATAAGGAAATGTTTTTTTCTGAACTGTGATCCATTATTTACGCGGATGTCCGGAGCAGAAATAGATTACGTATGATGTTCTTCATCATTTACATCTGAAAGAATCCTAATCTGGAAATCCCACCATCACCTCATCCACCAGCAGAGCTGCGAGGATCACAAAGTTATGTCATATTTTACGTAAGTACAAAAAGATGAGTGAGCGCGAGATGGTCACGGTGATAAAAGTAAAAAAAAAGGAACTGGAACGCTCGCATCCTCAAAGTTTGATATCGCCGACACGATCAAGCAAGCCGGACATCATCAAAATAACTTTCAACAAGATGATCACAATATAAAGTTCAAACTCAACATCCTTTCTGATTTATTACGCCGAAGAGCACAATGCAAATCCCAGACAATGAAGCTACTTAATGAGTACCACATTGGCTCAAAAGCTGCCGCACAGATAATGTTTTTTTTTTTTTTGCTGGTCTTGCAAAAAAAAAAAAAAAAAAAAAAGCGGCAACAAATTAAACTCAATTTCACCAGGAAAGATAAATTACCAGCAAGCGTCGGGAACAGCCTGTGCGGCGACAGTGATGTATGGTGCGCTGCGATCATGATTTGATATTCCGAAGCAAGGTCAGAAGACGGGACGACACACGCTGCTTGCAACTCAGGATTGAAATATTGGATGTTGATATAACCATGAGCGGCAGTTGAACGGCGGATTATTTCAAACGCCATGACACGAGACTATTAGCTGAACAAACACGGTGGTTGAATTAGCACCTCGTGTTTGTTTAGGACAACGGGTTGTACGTGATAGGATGTATGAAAAATTATTTTATAAATGTGCCGTCATTCAACGGTTATACTGATCCACTCACGTCTTTTCATCACAAATTCAACAAAAGACGCTACAATGGAAAAAAAAAGCCCGCGAATGGTCCCGTCCACTTCTATCTGGAGGAACATTTTTTTTTTTTTTTTTGGGTCCGCTCACAGATATCGACGTGGCGATCACCCAGGAAAAAAACGAAGTAATATATGGCTGGCAAATGATAATTAAAATGTTTTATCTCAGTGTGGCGAGACAAAGAGCGGTTTCCTCCCCGCGAGAGTCTGAACAAAAGCTCTCAGACGGTGACGGATGGCTCTTTGTGTGTTGGCTAGTTTGGCAACAAGTCAGGATCACAATCGCACTTTCATTTGGCTACTGCTTGAATAATTTAGCCATTAAGTGCGACGCGGTTAACAATGTAAGATTTTAAGAAGTAAATCATTTATCAAAGTTGGTCGTCCCGTCCCTCAAGAAATTTTGTGCAACTGTTTAGGATAAACAGGGTCGAGGCTGGAACAGTACACAAATCGATTTTTGTATTCTTTCATATTGCATTCCCCCAACGAGAGTATCTGCAAACTTCAAATATCCTTGAAACTTGAAAATCACATGCCCAAACAGCAAGTCATCATTTTTTTTACATGATTACATCATCGGACACTCAAACATTACCGACTATTTCATTTTCGCAACATTTAAGATGGCGGATGAAAATCAATTATTCTGCCGTTTTATGACATGGGTTATTGAATATATTTCCACAGAAAGCTACTCTTCAAAATGATTGGGAACAAATGAAGAGTGAGACCAAACTTTTAGCAAAAAAAAAATTACAAGTTTGAAACTGCTTTTGGTAGCAGCCGAATTAAATCAATTACTCAGGACGGCTAAAGACGTCCAAGATCCTTTTTTTCCCCACTCGGCCGGTAGTGAATCCATTATCTCGACCGTCATCAGGAAATCTTTAGAAATGTTCAGATCTTTTCCAAACGCAGCTGATTTGATTACTCGCAAAAGGTCAGCGCAAGAATGTGACATTTCGGATTATTTCATTACCACAAATTGGGTCTTTTTCAAAACAATACGGAAAACTGTTCTCAAAGATTATGTTGACGATTATTTTCCAAACGATTCGAAAACCCGGGTGACTGCGTGACAAACATGACGTTCAGTGACAGTTTGTCGCCTCGTCAATGTACAGCTCGTGTCGCTACGGGACAGCTGGTCGCGACTCCCATTTGGCGGGCTCCAAGATATGATCTGTAATCCGCTCACTGCGATTTGGCGGCGGAAGACGCAAACCGGTGACATGTTGGCCATATTGCTTCTTATGTTACACTCGCTGCAGACAAACAGCATCTGCTTCGACTTCCGGGTTACCATGAGGACGTTTCAAAGTATTGGAATTCTTTTATACGCTGAAGCTTTCTCCAACATCGCAGTGGACTAATCCGCGAAGAAAGTAGAACAGCAGCACTTTTAGTTTCCGCTGCTCTGAGTTTTATATCACAGTGTGATGATCATCCTGTGATGTATTACTTAACATCTCGCCCGGGGGTCCGTCACTTTCCGCTTGTTATATCAAACCGTTATCCCCCCCCCAAAAAACGGGGGCAAACAATTTATACTCGTATTTGTCTGTCTCGCGTATATGAAAAGAACATCTTACATAACATCCACAAGAGGGCGTTACACAAGCGGTGTCATCGGTCAGTTGTCTCGTTTTCAACCAGTGAGTTTGAACTTTTGCTCCATCCCGCTCTGATCCGGCCTTTTTTTTTTTTGAGCTGCCGTCATTGTTTGACTTCATCACAACCGCACAATTGCGGAGGAGAATCGTTTGTCAGAGAGAATCCGACATCTCGTGCCACGGAGAAACTGCGCTTGCTTATTGTTGAGCCGCCTCGCTCGCCTCTGGCTCATTGTCCACTCTCACGCGGCTTGTACGTCCACTAATGGCTTGTCGGGGAATAAATACGCAACTGCAACTTATAATGGATCAGCAATGGGCTGTTATCTAACATCCTCAGCTAAAAAAAAAAATGAGATTAAGCTGTGCACCCGGTGATCTGGAGCATCAGACATCGTATATCACCTTGAACAAAGAAAAGCAGACTTGCGGCTGCACGGCGTCACTCAAACCGCAACGAGAAGATTATTTGCCGAGCGAGCGGATGAGGTGACTTGAGAGCAGTGCTGCGCAATAAACAAGAAGCAAGCAGCATCTGTCCCGGCAGGTTTATGACTCGCTTTCAACGAAGAGAGATAACGTCTCACCTAATCCCATAATATTGCTTTCTTGTCCAGGGAATGCTGGAGTTGCCATCTTACATGTGACCCACCACGGGGGAGCTAATATGATTTTTTGATTACAGAGACGTAATAAAAAAGGCTGAACAGACTACCAAATGTCAGGAGAGATCAATATTTCGGATCTACGAACATCTTTTCAAAGATTAGAGCAAAGACAAAACCACTTCAAATGGATCAAGAAATCAAGTCGACGTGGCAATACCTTTTGTAAAATTGTACAGCACAACAAAAAGTCATACGTGAGATTTCTGACATGGCTCATAGAAAGTGGCATGTGCGGAAAACTATTTTATTCAAACAAATCATTACATCTAAGATGAATTAAGAAAAGAATCAAGACATTAAATGTACTTTTGCACCCGACGCTGATGCTGGGGATCAAGGAAATCTCCATGAAATGACATTTATGGAAATGATCAAATCCCCCAAATGTAAATGTGACGCCCAAGACTGAAAAATGATTAAAACCAATTATTAAAAAGCACTCACTGTTATATGTAATTATTGTATGTTAATCACGTGTAGTGGTATCGTTTTATTCACTGTGGGGTTTTTTCTGTGGTCTTTGCTGTAAAGAAATTGTAAGATTTATATTTTAACAAGGGCAATTTTTTTTTTTATTGTTTGAATACCAATAATTATGTCTCTGACATACCTGTCAAGTGTGAAATTAAACAACCAGATAAATCATTCTTTATCTACCTCTTTCTTAAAATGCGTTGAGCTGTTGTGAATTTACGCCACCAAATTGGATTTCTCCGGTCATGACATGATCTGTCTGCTAGGCCGGGTGAATATCCGGAGCCACTTTCAAGCAACAAAGTTAGCCCTCTGGACTGTCACAAACATTCAAGTATAGGAAATGTAATGCACATCGCGCGCAGGTGTGACACATCAATCATGTCAAATCCAAAAGGTAAGCAGAGCTGCAATGAATCTCTCCTCTCCTTGTGTTTGTCTTTTCCTCACTTTGTGACTCGGCGCTTCGAGCCCTTGAGGTGATCTTAAAGAAAAAAGAAGCAACAAGTATTTTGTTGCATTTTTGACATTCTTGTCCCCAAAAAGCTGGCGTTTTTTTTTTTTTTTTTTGGCTAAACTCGCGCTCCCACCTCGGAGCGATCTTTTCAGGTTTGGCACCAGCTGGTGTACAAGGGGAGAGCGTCTATTCGCCGTGCTCTTGTCATCCGTCACAGACTTTACGGGCCCGGCTAGTGTAGCGCGGCCTCTTAAAAGCAGTGACCAGGCAGCCCCCGACTGTTTTTGTCTGTGGGTCAAGCTCGTAATCTCCGCCCCTCAGTGGCTTCACTGGGACATTTTATAGGAAATTCCCAGTTTAGCGGTGCCTGTAATCCCATTAAATTAACTGGGCTTGCATGGAAAAAAAACGAGCACGGAGGTTCGTGCTGCGGCTCAAGCAGACAGAACTAATTGCGGCAAACTGGGTGGATCCTCGAACAAGTTGTTAAGCACCAACATGAACATTTATCAGACGTCAGAAAGTTATTTATGTCGAGTATGTTTCCAGTGAAGGGCGTCTGACGTGGATGTGAAACGGAAAACTTACTGGCCACAGAAGCGGATCTTTTAAATCTTTTTTTTTTTTTCTTTTTAATTTGAGAAACCTACTTTGAGGAATTCTGGGAAGCAACTTTTGTTTTGGGTGCACATTGAGTTGCCTGGCGTAGGAAACGGGCAATAAAGACGAAGCTGCCTTGCCGAGGTACACATGGACAAGCCAAGAACTACAAGAGCAGGTCAACAAATTCAAATATCATACAAAAAATTCTTTTAGTTCTAAAAAATGAAACGGCAAAATAGATTTAATATTTCACGAGTTTATTTTTAGATCATTTTTATGATTATTGCTTACATAACCATACGATTCAACCTCAAAAGAAAGAATATTACATAAGAAATCACGATTTTTTTTTTTAGTCATTAGTTGTATCTGCTGATATGCATTATGAAGAAAAAAATAAGTGTGATGAAATTGCTTTATCTTGATTTTTGTCATTCGAATAACGGAATCACTGAGACCAAAAATGATCAAAGTGTGAAAATTGGACGATATGTGGACGAAAGCAGTGGACAGACTACTGACTAAGATTTTTGTTTCCAATGTTTTTGTTGTTTTTTTTTGCTTTCTTGTATCTTTTCGTATGATAAGAATGACTTTCATAAAATTGATAAAGATTAAAAAAAAAAAAGAAACAATAAATTTTGGTTACAGAACATTTGTAGGAATCTTCCCAATTGTTTCAATTGAACTTACTGATTTTTTTCTTTTCAAGCTACACATATAAATACAAAATTGTACATATAAAAATGAGGAAAACTCAGTTCTGCTTGACGTCAACAATACATTTCCGTTTAACACAACTAGATTACAAGCCACTAACACATTTGATGGATTTCCTTGATGTGACACTGCTCCCGCCAATGCGCGCCGAGGTAGCAGAAGTCCAAACAAACGTGTCAAACTAGCCGCCTGAAAATGTTTTATGTTTGAACGTGGATGTTACGAGGATGAGCGGCTCAATAAAAGCCACCGTCGAAGATGATGAACGGTGTAATGAAGGAGCTAATGAGAGAGATCAAGACGGTCGTCGAGCCAATCAATCAACGCCGCTGTGCTTACAAAGATACAGCCGCAATCAGTGGTCAATGTAAGGGGGCGGGGGCGGGGGCGGGGGCGGGGGCGGGGGGCGGCATGGTTGCAGGTGTGCCATCGGTTGACATTGTAATGCGGTCAATGTCAGTGAGCGCGCAGGGAATGTTTTACAGCTTCTCAAAGAGCATCGTAACATTTTATATGCGGAATATGAAAGCGGGGGAAGAAGCGACTGGATGAGAGGTGTTTTTAATTAAAAAGCTTAACAGGAATATGGTCATCATTGCAAGTCGTAGCTCAAGGGACAAAAACTATCCTGAGCTCCTCACGCTCTTGTTTAACAATCAGCTGGAGTGAGTGAACGTGTGGCAAAGTTCAGACGGCGCACTTTTCAGACAGAATATTCCGCATGCATTCATTTTTCACACACACTGCTGATAAACAACATGTACATGAAAACATATACAGAATATATTTTTAGGCCAAAATTTGGCAGAATAAAATTTGGATAACCGATTAATCTTATGATTGTTGTAAAAAATAAATAAAAATAAAAATATATATACAGAATGACTAAACTAACGTCGTCGTTTTTCCCTCAACAATAAAAATGTGAATTATAGGCACAAAAGTGGACTGTTTTACAATACTTAGTCCTCTAGTATTTATTTACCTTTATAACAGAAATTTAAAAACAAGATTTTTTGGGGGGTGGGGGGGAAATAATTAATTTTTGCATTATTTTTGTCTAATTTGTAATGTGGCTGATTTCTTGCTGGTTTTAAAAGTGCTTTTTCTAATATCAGCCAATTAAATCGGCCGGCCAGTTAATTGGGTGAGAAGGACGTATTACAGTGCGGAAGGAAGAACAATTGGGTATGTGGAGGATGCACAGTATGTATGAATGTTTAAATATATATGTATACATACAAGACAGTCTGGTGTTTCACGTCCAAAGTCATCCATGACGCTAATGAAGACAAACTCATCCCAAAAAATGGAACCAGGCTTCACTTTTGGGACGTAACATGTCAAGCGCAACATGGCATCATCAGTATGCAGGATGGAGTATGCGACTGACAAGCGCGTAGGTAAATTGCATGCAGGAAGACAATGTGCAGATGCAGCACGAGAGCGACTAGACTAGACCAGCCCGGCATGAATACTAATGCGAAGCGCTAATGGAGGAGACCTCCTGGAGCCTCTTTCAAAGGCCAATGCTCATGGGAGGGATTGGCGGAGTGGAGCGCGTGCATGTTCCCGCCGGGGTTTTGCCTTCGCAGCAATACTGCTGCTCTAAAGAGGTAGCCATGTTAGAGGTACGACGTGGAGTTGCAAAATTTTGGGAATTTTCAAGAAAAAAAATACAATTTATTGTATTGCGTTTTGCAAAAATATCATTTACTACCATTGACGGCTAAAGACGTCAAAGATCCTTTTTTTTTTTTAACTCAGCTGTGCTTCATAATTCAATGGGTATAGTGCTGCTCCTTCTGAGTGTGCGCCTCTCGGCCACCAGGGGGCAGAACCTCCATACATGCATAAAACAATACTCAAAGAAGATGGTGGTGAAATTAGCTTAGCATTGTTATAAGCTGAAATTTGATTCTGTATTGAATATTTTTAGGTCACGAAAGAGCGTAAAGTACTTCAACGTAGTGGACGACATCTTCCCACATCAGTTAAATCGAGATTCTTCAGTATTTGGAAATCACTCCAGTTGACTGGAAATTTCCCTCATTTTTTGCAACCCCAGTCCCAGCCAGAGCTAAAAGAGTTCAAGTAGATGGCCAGCCTCGCCTAGTAATATGCTTTTATCATCTCTCATCTGTGCTTCACGGCTGAATAAATGAACGGCCACATCACGTGTGAGCGAAATCTTCTCTTCCACGACATTTGCATCATAAAAGACGCCATCTTGAGTGGCTGCTGCGGGCAGCTTGTTCCTGTTTGGCTTGGGACACAAGCAGTCTATTTACATAATCGGAATTAAATGTAAATCAAGCTGTTTCATCTCCGTCTCCCTGGATTTGAGGGGTTAAAGCCCATTCTCCAAAAAGAAAAACGGGACTCAGCAGCTTTTCATTGTCAGCCTGCGGCATCTTTTATCCAGCAGCCTGTGCATTTTTTTTTTTAATTTACCCTCAATGGCCCCTGAAGAAAAACAAGAAGGGTGTCGCTGCGTTTGCCTGTCAATGAGGCTGTTTGGCCTTAATCCTCGCTTAATTAAAAGTGCTGCTCCACACAGGCACACCGCTAAGGGTCAAACGTTTGCCACATTATGGAATTAATTTGCCTGTCAGCACATCATCGGCCCGTTTTTACGTCGACATTATTTTCTTTATCACAAATATAAAGAGTGGAGATGATGTCGACTGGAACACTTTTCTTGCTTATTTAAATAACGGATGCAACCAAACTGAATCGGTGAATAAGGTAATAACCCAAAACAAAGAAGGAGTTCGATGAGGGTAAGAAATTTGACCGTTTTTGACTGGCTAATCAACGCCTAGACCTAAACCCAACAGAGCATGAATTTTACCTGGGGTGAAAAAGTGAATCTACGCATCTCCACCCAAATGCTTGCCATCTACACGAGAAATAAAGGAATTTGTCTTGGCGTTCCACTGTGACACTTTTGTACTCATTTACCGCTTCCAGATGATGTTGCAGCACAGTGGCAGCATTTGCTTGTGGCTTTGTATATATAAAGCCCCCCTCCCGGGCACCCAAAGCAAACATGTTATTTGTGAATGCCGTGACCTACATAGTCATGTTTACAACTCTCCCTTGTGTGATCAGAAGCTAATCAAGCATGGCCTACTTATGCGGTCAAGAAGTGCCGTGTTGTTAGCGAGAATTCAGTAAAATAAGTAAATAAGTATAACACATTGTTAATTTCATGTTAGATGTGCATTAATGTCGATTATAGTGGCTGTGGTTTACTATAATCACACTGTGAGATGTTAAACCAAATATTTCATTTCAAGAATATTTGGCTAGCATGGGGGCTAATTGTCATTCAACAGCATGTGGAGCTGAAGAAGCTCCCAGTTTTGCCATTGACCCTAAATTCCACTCAAGCGATTCGTATTGTGAAAGGTCACTGACTGCTATTTAAAAATGTTGAATGTCCCTACCCCCATCATTGCAAGCGTGTCGCCAGGAACAGGAAGTACACTTCAGTCATAGCACTCGGATATGTTTGAATGCAGCGACGCCTGTGGGAAGTTTGGTGATAGTGCATCCTGTTGTTTTTCTTTCTTTTTTTTTCTGAAATGAGACTCATATTCAATGAAGAGGTTTTAAGATTTAGGATTAAGATATTTTTTTTGTTAATTACCTGTTGCGTCAGGCCAAAACATCTTCAGTCTCATTTCAGACTTTTTTCAGGAATCTATACGATTGGTCAGTTCACACACGTTGGGGTTATTTTTCCATTTTTTTTAAATGAATAACAATTAAATAAATGAACTTTTCTATGATATTTTAATTTGTCGGAGTCACGTTTTCTTGTTAAATATTTGCCACAAAGAGGAACGCCAATTTTAAAAATGCTATATGCAGTACTAGCAAGTTGACCACTAGAGGGCAGTGTAGACCACAAGAAAAGCGCTCATGACTTGAAAGGACAAGCCAGAATGAATATTTGAAATGGATTTGTGATGTTTGGGGAAAAAACTGGTCATATCTGGTGATAATCCAAAGAATTAAAATACAGCAGTAAATATACAAATTCTGAACAATTAAAAAGCAACAAGAGATGAATGTAAATAGCTATTAAAAGGTTTATTACAACAAGTTATCAATTGAATTTCATAGACACCGTTCACAAGTCACGAGTACATATTGAAGATATGATCACACCCTGGTTTAGCAGCTCAACTAAAACAACACAGCTTGATGACTGATAAATTATCGGACTGGAACATTGTTGGATTCTCGCAGAGAATCATTATGTCATGCAGAGAGCACAAAACATAAAGAAAAAAATAATCACCTTGGATGACTACACAGTAGTAAGCCAGTAGAGAATAAATTTTAACATCACGATGGGACCTATTTTATCTTTGCTCATTTTATATTGAAAAGCCCTAAAAAGCTAATTTCAACTGTTCGAAACAGCTCAGCTATGAACTCCGATGCACAACACCTAAAACATACAAATGTATCAGTGATGTTGTTTCATTAAAAAAGGAGCAATCTGAAGAGCATCGTGTTACCACGTGTGCTGCATGAAGCTATTTACACTCATTTCAATCGCAAAAACAAGCCAATTGCCCTTTGGTGTCAGCCAACCATGACTACAAAAACATGAATGGCGTTGAACCAGGAGGCCATCGCCATGGCAACGCAGACCTACAATCACTGGGGACAATCAACTACAGGCGGAATGTTGCAGAAACAACAAACGCATCTTCCGTTCATGTGAGCGGCCAGAGGCGACGTGTGATGCGACTACAGCGGGTCCTGCCAGCACACAATTAAAAAGTAGTACAAGGGCAACATCAGTTTCAGCCATTTACAATTTTGTGTGTGTGTGTGTGTGACAAAAGATGCCACTGCTTGAAAAAAGGTAATCTTGTTGTTTCGCAAAATGTGCAAAATACACAAAGCAAATCCTCAAAGCAAAACAAATAAATAAATAAAATGGAGACTGCTTAAATAGTGCTGCTTTCTTTCAGTAAAATAAATAGAATAAATAAATGTGCCAACACACTTTGGTATTCCTGACTAGGGATGGGCATCGGATTCAATTTTCTATGTTACATTAAATGACTCGGAATGTTCTGAACTCCTTTTTCCACACAAGTGTCTGACTCTCATCTTGTGAGTTGGCAATGTGTGAAGAATCCTCGAGTATTATATCCACCACTGCTTTCTGAAAAACTCCCCATGCCGCCGACTTTGTGCCATGTCGGTGCCGAGAAACTATGTGGAAGTGAGTTGAGGCGCTTCATTTCGACAAAAGTTGAGCTCTGCCGCCATCGTGCGACAGCTCTTGTCAGTTACAAACCTCGTTTAGCTGCCACGGATGAGCCTGAAGCGCAGCGTCACATTCAACATTTGCGGTGGAAAGGTCAGATGGCATACATTTACGTGGTCAATTTTTCACAACTTACTGGGACACAAACTGGAGCGAAAAAAAAAAAAAATTTAGTGTGATCACTGGGGTTGTTAATAAATGATCAGCGGCACAGATTCTGTTGCATATAATTATTGTATTCTGCCCATCCTTACTTCTTGCATTAACTATTAAATGAAGAAAGCTCATAAAAGAGAAAGTCAAGTGAAAAATGTTCTCTGCAATAATATGCTTTGACTTGCCTTTCACTTTAAGATGAAGAAATGAAGTCGTACAGCATTACAATACACCTAAAGTGCCATTTCCGTCACGATCGCCTACAGAGATTAAAAGGGACCCAACGCAAAGAGAGTAATAAATAAATAAGACGACGGTCCAAAAGTGAGGCAGGAGGACAAAACCTTTCCTGTGTCTTGGATGGCGACGATCAGCTCCCTGAAGGCAGAGACTTAGTGGCGCCGCTCGGTGGCTGGTTGTCATCTGTGCTCTGGTTGGACGTGGCGGGCGCCGAGGACGACGACGACGACGACGAGGAGCTGACCCCGTTGGAGGTGCTGACGGAGCTGTGCTGGATGGCCTCGCTCTGAGGGCTGCCGGGGACCGACATCTCCTCGCAGCTCTCGTCTTTGTCGGCGACTGCAGTGAGGAGGACAAACGTCTTGGAGGAGCGGCGAAAAGCGCGGACCGGGGATGCCAACGTGCCATTCGCCCGCGCCGCGCGCTTCAGCTTTTCCGTTAATCCCAATTACGGCACGTCTCCGCACCCCTCCCTTTAATTAAAACTCCCAATGTCAATTTAAAATGTACATCATGAGGGCAGCCTCACCCCACCTCCGTCCCATTTGTTTTTGGTTACCTTGCCAACGACTGCAGCGACAGATGATTACAGCACCTGATTTTAATGATGCTCACACTAGAGAGTACGCAAGACTTGGAGTCAAAATGCCACCAGCTGTTAGGCACTTGCCTTGAATTAATTGGATGCTGATGGGGAGGAGAGAGAACGAAGGCTCTGCTCCACAATTTGTGCCGAAATAAAGCGGGCATTTTGATTTTTGATTTTTAATGCAAGAGCCCACACTTGATGAGGAAAAACATGACCGGGTGCGTTTAAAGGGAAAGTCCAACCCCAAAAATTATTTGCAATAATATGTACTTTGCGTCTTCAATAATCTAAACCTGGCTTTCTGATTAACTCATTAACTACCAGCTGAGTTTAAAAAAAAAAAAAAAAAAGGATCTTTGACGTCTTCAGCCGTCAATGGTAGTAAACAAGTTAATATTGCTTTTGTGGAATACAAATTAAGCAACAAAATCCACCATTTTTTTTTTTTGCTAAAACGACCAATCACGACTCAGGCAAAATGCTTTCATTTGTCCAAATCGTTGCGATAATGCAGTGGTTGTTATAAAGCATAACGGAAGCGAATGTCGCTCATGAAAGGCAGCAGCTTGTTTTTGCAGCCATCTTGAGAGTGTGCAGATTGCAAATCAAGGAGCAAATGTCCTGACTTTGACGGTTAGCGGTTTCATCATCTCCAGGGTCAGCCTCTCAATATGTCATGTTTGACCCAAGTTCAGGTGAGCATAATCTGCCCCCCCCCCCCCCCAAATAAAAAAAACCCATCTGATGATGTCACAGATCTCAAATGCGCTACTACCTGCTCTCTCGCACTCTCTGCTTTGCAGCGAGCAGATGGCAGATGGCCGGCTCGGTTTGCCAAACTCAAGTTGGCTCACTGGAAGGACAGTCTTGAGTAATTTCCTCCCACCTCGCCACAGCTACGGCCGTGAAGGAGGAGGCTCGTTGGTAAGACTGAGGCAGCCGCAGATCAGCCAGAATGAAATGTTGCACTTTTACCGAATCAGTCATGTCAGAGTGTGACTGGACTCCAACTGAGATTTGGAGTCTGGAGAGATAGCCCGTTAGCTTCACTGTCCTCGGCAGTATAATGAAAAAGGGATTGGGCCTCATCTAATAAGAGTTCTTATGAACAAATGCATCAAATCTCACTCTTCTGAACCCTTTATTAGACATTTGTCATTTAAGTAGGTGCTCAGAAGCGTGTCATCATGGAATTATATTCAAATGCTATTATTGAGGAATTCTGATAATTAAACAAGGCAAAATAAGTCACATAAATCGAGTCACTCGTGTTAGGGCGGGAAAGGATTATATTCATAAAATTGTAACGTGAAAAGTCATAATGTTTCAAGAATAAAATGTATTATTACCAGAAAAGTTGAGAATGAAGTCATTTTTCTTTTAGTCACAATCTAATGATGCTGTAGAAGATCTCAACATTTGTTTGTAGGAATGTTTTTTTTTTTTTTCAAATCCATACCAGTACAAGCAGTCACTCTGAGTACTCTACTATACTGAGTACCCATACCTCCAGTACTTTTGATAAATAAAATTTCATTTAACACCATGAGAAAAAAAATTGCCAACACAAAATGCAGATGATTTGCCAATTTGTCAATCCGCTGCAGTATAGCGCCAACTACTGGCGAGGAGGACTTAATGTCAGCTGACCGGTATTGCTACTCACCCATCCTCATTGTTTTTGGTTGTTTTTTTGTTTTAATCTATGCTGAAGGGTAACTTCAATAGCACACATCTTAATGCATTTATGCTCATAATATCACAAAATATTGTTGTGAAATTATAACTTCAGCTTGTGAAATTACGCTTTTTTATGACTCTTATCATAAAACGCGATACAATAAATGTTCAAAATTACAGCTATAATTTCTTAATACAATTTTCTTCCTCAGATAACAACTCAAGTGTAACTGAATATTTCAATTTTATTTGAATAATTTCAGTCTATGAGGCAACCATTTTTGTTCAGAGCCTCGTCTGGAAGTCTGGAAAAAATACGCGTTGGATTGCTTAGCTCTAAACAATTTTGGAATGTACTCGCCAGCATAATCATGCTGTTTTTGAGTGTCTACCATGCACAAAAACAGAAAAATGTTCTCGTTAACTGTCTCCAAAGGAGCAACTTAATTGTCTGGATCTCAGGAAAGGGTGAAATCCGGTTGAGAATATTCTAAATAAAATCATGCCATGAAGCCACCGGTTACTCACAAAGAACTAGAATTGTTTTCGGCTTGTAAAAAAAAAAAAAAAAGAAATAAATCATATCAGTGCGTTTGAGAGAAATGTTTCAATGGAAAAAGAAAATTGTGATCGGACGCCCAAATATTTATTTGGGTGTCACGTAAGAAGCTTAACAATTGGTTGCTCATAGTAACCATCTGTGGTCCCTTAGATGGACTGAACTTTTGTCGCAAGGATTTATCTCATCCTACGCTTGTCTATTCGGATGTCAACTTTTCCCAAGTTTAGACAAAATAGGGGACTCTACTATCCGTTTCCCGTTGCTGGCTACAATTCCACGGAGCTCATTTTTGAGGCGGGGGTGGCAAGAGGCCCGGAACTGAGAATAATAGCGCATTACTCACAGAGATAGCCGGACTTCTTCTGCATGGCCGTCACAGGACAATCTTTATGAGCCAGGAGGAGCTGCTTCAGCTGAGCCACTTCACTTCTCAGCAGGGTGACTTCACTCTTTTTCGGGAGACACGAGACGACACTGTTAAATGATGCCGATAGACGGACACGTCAAGATGTTGAGGGAGAACAAATACGGTGGTAACTTGACATACGAGCTGCCTGACTTGTACACATTTTCAAGTGATAAGCTATCGCTTGCGTGATTTATTTATTTATTTACTTATTTTGCTTTGTGCTTTTTTTTTCCTCGCCCTGAGTGTGCCGTGTGCAATTTGGCAGACTATGATCAGGTTTTCAAAAAAAGATGCACAGCGTACTTACTGCAAACTGAACATTGACACTCGCAGTTGAAATTCACTGTAAAACTAAAAAAAATAAATAAAAATAAAATAAAAAAATCATCTATCCTCAAAGTGAACAACAAGCTAATGTGCAATTTCTAGGTCCAGTAGAAGCTCAGTTGTGTGCTCTCTGTAATTGTCGGGGCAACTTTGTAGATGCTGCCGAGATTTACATTTGTGCGTCGTTGAAGCTCCCAGCGGAGCAGAGGATTTCTGCATGTCGTAAAAAAAAAAGAAAAAGGACACACACACACACACAAGGCTGAAGGTGACTAACTGGATTCATAGCAACTGGGGCGCGTGGAACCAGTGGCAGATTTAAGCTCCTTCTTTTCCCCTTTAAGAGGCGGCAAGTGGCTCAATCTATTAGTCTGAAAAGGCACCAATGCATTTGATTCCATCCGTTTAACGAAGCTGGGGTTGGCGGGATCAAAGTATCGTAAAACAGATTTAAACACAGCTGGAGGGACCGCATGCATCGCGTTTGCGAGACTGATTAATAGTTTGCACTCAACATTCAGCTCAATGCACGAGGAAATGAGATCCAACACGAGGACAGGATTGGAAATTGAACAAAAACGGAGGGAAAAGAGCCCTTACAAATTAATCACCTTAATTTGCTGCAACTGTTGTGGAAAACCGAATCACAGCACAGAGACTAAAACTGCACGTAAACCTGCTCCGGACGCCGAGTTCAACGAATTTGAGCAAATGAGTTTTGCACGACGCTGGGAGTGCTGAGAGCTGCCGTGACTGACCCCTCGTTAAAAAGCCAGTTAAGGATGATGTTGGAATAATTGCGCCTCATTAGAGACGGCTTTGCTGATCAGCTGGGCCGTGTCTGATTCAAAGCGCGCTGCCGTCTTTGTGCAAAAATGTTCTTTTGTTCTCTTTTCGTGTGTCATTTCCTTCATTGGACTTGAGGCATAAACTCCGTTCACGCATCTTAAACACGCCTTCTGCTATTCACCTGAATCTCAACTAGCTCAACCTTCTTGATGTCCTTCCCCTCCTCCAAAAAAAAAATAAATAAATAATTAAAAAATCGTGCGACAAACGTTTAATTGCCTGGAACACTGATGTTCCGCACCCCCAACGCAAACAACTACAGAGCTGATACATGAACTGCTTTGAACTTGTCAGCTTTGCATTCTTAATTGCTTGTAGCGAAATGAAGGTTCAAGCAGACACCTTTCCCTCGGAGAGTTTTGAGGCCATTCGGAAAACGGCAGAGACAGAAGCGAGGATACGCTTGTGTGCGGCTGACATCTGGAGGAAACATCTTTATTGACAGCCACGTATCGATGTAAAGGCCCCGCGCATCCGCGCAGCGCTGCTGTCACGCCGCGCCACTTATTAATGGGCTTTAATGACTTCATCACGACAGAAGGGAACGTCTGCGCATGTTGACGATTAGCGGTGGCCGAGTACCTGAAGTTGTCCATTCGTTGAGTTGAGGTCGTCGGCCTTCTTCTCCAAGGACTGCACCCACACTTTTCTCTTCTGTCTGCAGCGCGACGCTGCTGCCCTGTTGCGCTCCAGGAACTTGCGGCGTTTCTCATCCGGGTCTTCACTCGTGGTTCTGCGACGCCGGCCACCGGTGCTTGGGTGCTTTGCAGGAGGGGGAACCGGGGAAGCCTGCAACAAATAGGAAGTCAATAGCGAGAGCACTCGGTGATTCCTGACTGTGGTTTTAGAAAAAAAATAAAGCTTATATTCGGCCTTGCGTGTGGGAGTACTTACGGGCGTCTCCGTGGTGGAGGTGGCTGGCTGCTGAAGGGAATGCGAGCAGGAGTCGTCACTGGCGGCTGGCAGGTTAGAGGGCAGACCGAGAGATGCGGACGGAGTAGTAACGGGGATCGGAACCGGAGAAGGAGGAGCAGCAGTGTGCGATATGGCGCTGCTCTGGACTTCACTGTTGTCACCGTTGGTTAGTGGAGAAAGCTGCTGGCTGAGCGAGCTTTTTGGTTTCTTCAAAGGAAGACACACCACAAGTCAATTATGTGATCGCACAAACATTGTGAACCGTTCGAAGCTGACAACTTTGAGTGATACGTTCAAGGCATGCCTTTGACCCGAACACCATTAACACATTTACTGCCATTGACGGCTAAAGACGTCAAAGATCGATTTTTTTTTTTTTAACTCGGCTGCGAGTGAATGAGTTAGACATTGTGAGCAAGGGCCTCTCTCAGTTTTTTATTCTTCTGGATGAATGGCTCCAAACTCCCACATTGCGCTGAATAAACGCAATTAAAATTTGCTCCAATTACTCGATTTATCGACGGGAACGATCGGTTGACTACTCAATTCCCAAAATATTTCATCGCTGCACGCCCAACTTGATTCATTCTTAAATGGACTTTCTGAAGCTCTCCACGGGCAGAACACACTGATCAGCACACGCGAGCGATTCCAAGCAACGATAACTCAACAACAGAAGCGCCCACAAGCGCAGGCATCAAGCAGCAGCCAACGAGGTGAAAGAGAATGAGCCCTTGGAAAGACTAACAAAGTGAGAGGCAATACATTTACATGAGAAAACAGAGGAGCGCATTATTCTAACAAGTACCTTTGCCAGCCCAATCGATCTACCAAATGAGTTTATGGTGTAATACCCTTCCAGAAGCTCTTCTGGCAGAAACAAGATATTATTCTCTTGGAATGGCCCCGAGGAAGAGGGGGAAGCCAGTCAGATTCATATTTCATCTCTGCCATGGAAAGCTCATCAGTGTAATAACCCTCCCTCTCATGGGTGTTATTCAACCATCTGCTACTATATTACTTATCTTTATTTTGCAACTAATTAACAGTATAATCTTCTAAATTCAGCAAGTTAATTATCATTATTGTGGTCTTTGCAGCATCATCAGTCCTTGTAAAGTGCAGTGGCTGCGCCGCCCCCCAAGCATCCCCCCCCCCCCCCCCCCCCCCCCCCCCCCCCAGGTTGAGCAGGGGTCTGTTTCCTTGACGTGGGCTCATTAGGTGTTTGCTGATGAGCCGAGTGCGGTGGGAGGCGCCAGGAGAGCGAGGAGGTGGGGGATGCAGGTCAGGCAGGATTCTGCTGAACAAAAAGGTTCCATGCAGGGTGAGGCCGACTTAATGCGTCTCGCTGAGCATGTGCCAGGATGCCCCCAGCTGGCTTTCGCGAGTCGCCCCCCCCCTCCCTGGAGAAGTGGCGTACGGCATCTCCATGTTTGTCAACTCCACACCATCGTGATTTCAAACAACACCCCCTTCGCCATCTTCCGCCTCCTTTTGCGTCCCAGTCAGGATCAATTTCTCCGCGCCAACAAAAACGCCTCCTGTCCACAGTTTATCTGTTAATTTCGAGCAGCGAGGCATGCTGAGAACGCTTACAGGTTTGGTGATACGTGCTTTATCACATTGCCATGCATCTCGCTTTGTCCCTATTCCATGAATACACTCCTTTAAAAAAAAAAAAAAAGATCCCACATGGTGTGGAACATTTAATATCTTTGGAAGAACATAAAGTATTTAACAAGCACAATCTAAACCAACACCATTGATAACATTTGCTCCTTTATGAAGGTAATGAGATTCTTCATCTCACTAAGCGGATATTGCTGTGTATATGGAATGTTAATATTAGATTTTAGAAGTAACATAAATATTTGATGTAAAAATGTAACGATGATAAATACCAGTTTTGCCTCTGAGTGGGTGGGCTGTGGCTGTGGCGAGGGGGGGCCGGGGATGCCGGGGACGTTAGGCACGACGGTGACAGGTCTGACAAGCTGACAGCAGACACACAGAGAGACACACCAGCACAAAATTAGTCTTGCCCAGTCGAAGGCGGCCTCCTGCGCCCCCGCAATACACACGAGCGCAGCAGAGGTCCCTCATATCTCAGCCTCATTATGTCGGCTAGCCCGTTATTTTGTGGAGGCGGCGCCACATGGAGATGCCGTGTGCGTGTGCTCGCTAATGAACCTCTGCCTGGCTGTGTGAGAGCATATGGGCAGGGAAGCTGAAGAGGCGATGAGAGAGCCAAGTTGGAGGTCCAGAAGAAGGAATTCTCTCAGAGTCGCTGATGAGATGTTGGGAGGTTGGTGGTAGAGCTCAATGAGTTTGGGGTTTTTTCCCCTCCATATTGCGCTTGCAATTTAATGTGATTATTTTTTTTTTTTCAAGGTCTTCCTCACATGCATTTTTCTTAACAAACGAGAAATATATTCATCTGTTTCACATTAAATAATATCAGATTTATTATTCATAAATGTTTTGGTCTTTGGTCAACAATACAGTGTTTTGTTCTTTTTTTACTAAAAATTAAATTTAAAAAAATATTTTTTTAAGGGGATTGTTGATGACATTTCAATTGATTTCAAAAGAGGGAAAATAGGTTTAATTTATGACTAAATTGAGCTTTGACGCAGAACAAACTCAATTCGCAAGTCAAGGTAACATTTTCTTTAATCCACTTCGTCACACAAGATTCATAAACCGAGCACGAGCCGCACTTAGAATTGGATTGCAAAACACATTAGCGCTAATCCGAGCGCTCTGCCAGAAATCAAGAACGTTGATTCGACTTGAACAAGGACAAATGACAAAGTGTGCTGGACGGCTTCCTGTTGTGCTTCAGCCAATTCCGACGGATTCGTCACAGCCATACAAAGTCCATTACTTTCCGCGCTCCCTCCCCAGATCCAAATTGACTGCCAAATATGCCGTGCCAATGTCGTAAATTGTCCCCGCTGTCCAAGAGAACGGGAGACGAGCAAGGACAAAATGGGGCATTAATCAATCACTAAGTGTTGTCTGAACATCGCTTGAGGAGCGCTTGCGTTCCGTTTGCATGCGCAATCGAAACGTGACCCTCAACCTTGCTGACCAATCACAATTCAGAAGCAGGTGTTATGTTTTCACGAGCACGCCAGGAGGTCACGTGAGAGTATTTGGTCACCATCAGCTGGCGATGCGCATTCACAGTGACATTTTCACTGTATCAATAAAGTCCGGTAGACACTGCATCTTTGAAACTTTATTTTGCCAACTAATTAATTCAGGCCCAAGTAGGGTGATGTTTTAAAATATATTTAAAGTAAACATTGCAACAGGCAACAACGGGAGAACATAATTGCCTAATTAGAATAATAAAAGTAATGTTTGATTTTTATCAGAAATACGAAGGTAGTTAAAATTATTATTATTTACGTGTGAAATCTAACCAGCATAGTACTCACTGGGATTGTAGTGGGAATATGTACACTGGAAGTGGTCATGGCTGCTGGAATGGCAACTGGCATGGTCTGGCCATTAGGCAGCTGTAAGAGCACTGGAAAGGTGCCAGACACTGGCCTGCAGCGGGAAACAAAAGACATCATGGTTACCTCATAAAAAAATAAATAAAAAATAACCATCTGAAGAAAACACACGAGCGACACTGACGGCAAGATAATAAACATTGTCACATTCAAGCAACAACTGATGAAAATGAAGAAACACCCATCAAGCTCAAGCAATTTGAGTTTTGCTGTGACATTAAATGTTGATTCTGTTAAGCAAGTCAACCTTTTCGTCAACAAATCACATGGACACACAGCACGCCACTAACGGCCTTTCGCTACATACAACCTTGCACGGGAAGAGCATTTCTAGTCGATACAGTCACTTTCTCCAAACGTGAGTGTTTAAACTTCAAGTCAATAATTACAACACACACTGGGAATTGTTCTTTTTTTTTTTTTTCAATTTGAAAGAAACAATTACTACAGCCAAAATGAAGATTCTGGAAACTGCACTTAAATCAAAAGACACAACAAGCACATGCCCCACTAAGACAAAACGGCACCAAAAGAATTGAAAATAACAAAAGAAAAGGTTGAAATGAAATAAGAGTTGAAGAAATTAACTATGATTTTGTTCTTTTCTAAAACGGACATTCTGAGTTACTTACACTATCGGCCTACTAGTGGATGGGACCTGGGTAATAACAGAGCTAGATGTTGGCGATGGGAGCGCTTGCTGAATAACAACATTAGCCTCTGAGGTTGCTAGGAGTACATTGGGAACTTGGAGGGATGCTGGATGGACTATAGTGGATGTTGGCAGTGAGGCTGGCTGCAAACATAAGTCCTGGAAACACCACACAACATCTCAGCTGCAACAACACGGCTCTTTCTTTTTTTTTGGGGGGGTCTCAATGTTTACAAGGAAAGAGATGAAGAAAAGAGAAAATGCGGTTAGTTTTTAATTCTGATCATTTCCTATTAGAATTAGAAAAACGTTGACGTTACCTTTGACAAAACAGTGGAAGCTCCAAAGTCTGGTTAACTTCCTAATTGTTCAGGTTTGAAAATGTGGTTTCCTAAGGCGAGCCTTAAAACAAAATCCTTGATTCCCCGCCTTCCAAAATCTGATTTCCAATTTTAAGTCATATTTTATTTTCTTCTTTTCTGTTTGACTTTGGACATTCCATTGTAGCCTAATGAATGCTTATATTGGGGGTGGTATTTCAAAAGGCAGATCAGAAACATGTACCGCGACTTGGATTAGCAAAGAAGAAAAGAAAAATGTTTCACCTTGTCGTCGTCGGTCGTCGATTCCGGGTGAGGCAGAGGGCTGCCTCGATGGGCCTCCTGGGCGGCAGCCTCTTCACTCTTGTTGCGTATGACAGGCGTGGCAAGTGGAGACAAATCCAGTGGTAACTACAGAAAAGTCACGAAAATTAGTTTGTTCGGGTAAGGAGACAGTGACAGAAAAGCCAGATGAAGCGCTGGGTCAACAACCTTTTTAATGTCATCTTCAGTGCCCTTTTTGAAGTCATGATCGAAGGGGCTGGTGAGTTCATTGAAGAGACCCACTTCCTCGCAGTTCTTCAAAAAGCGTGTCGGCGTGGGTGTTTGGTCTACAATGCAAGGAACGGTTTAACAACACACACGCTGGGTGAAAAAGCAAGCGCATTTCTGCACTTTGTAAGGTTTTACCAGCAATAATGACGCTGTCGGTCCTGGCTGGACCAAATTTGAGGGTCATCTCATGTTTGTGCTTGTGGACAGCCAAGTGGTCTTCATTTGTAAATCTCTGGGAGGACAAGACAAGCAGGACAACGATATGATGCATGAAGATTTGATTATGCATCAGATGAGGCATTTTAGACAATTATGTAGCTTGCTTTTTGTGACACTTGCAAATCTTGGGATGTTGGAAGTAAGGTAAATAGATTATAATCATTGGTAAATAAACAACTGTCAATCAAACCTGAGCTTTATCTTTACAAAGGTAGCTGTGTGACTGACACCTTGTCAGACAATGCAAAATCACACCACCTTCTTCATTTATTTTTTTTCTACAAATAAATATCAATCGCATTAAAAGCAGGAGTTACCTGTCCACAGCCAGGAGCAGTACATTGGAAAGGTTTATCATCACTCATATTAAGGGTTTCCTGTTATGTCACCCTGTAATTGGATAAGAGGGGGGAAAAGAGGTTTGAACGGGAATGTAGTGGGGGAATGTTTCATCTGTAGAGACAATTGAAATTGCAATTTTAAGGGCGCTGGGGCTAAGAAAACGAGCAAAGATGCGGACAATGCAAGTCAAAAATGGGCGGTTACTCCAGTGGTTGACACCTACGGCTCATCATAACATCACCACATCCTCCGTCTGATTCTTCTACGGAAAACCGAGCGACTGTCACCTGTCGCTCCGGTCTACGTTTTACGGTAATCGAACGAAATTGGACAACCACAGCATCAAAACACGGTGTAGAATCTGTCGCTTCCATGAAATAGCCTTAGCCCGGCGTGAACATACAACCGTCATCAATTAAGATTTGTCGCTTTAACAAAAGGGGGCTGGCTGTTTTATTTCAATAAAATAGCACCGATGACCTACGTTTGCCAAATGAACCAGGCGCGTCGTACACGCTACGTTTGTAAACATTCCTCCATAGATGTGGACACTACTTACCCCTTCAACCAGCCGCTCCCCTCCTGGATTTTTCCAAAATCCCACGGCTGGAGCCAAGTATCGCGAGAGGTGTTCGGAAACTTCCGCATTCGTCACAACAATGACATCATGCACATTTCGAGCACGCCGCTCCCAAAGAAGCGTTAGAAATTTTCTGTAGATTTTCTAAACCGTGATTCTGTATTACGCATTAAAATGTACAACCAATTTTAGATATATAAATATATAAACTTATGGGCTTCTCAGTCGTGCGTAAAACCATTTTGGCTCCAAGTTTCAGAAGTAGACCTGCGCCTGATTTTATTGCGTCTACTACAGTCTCTTTTGTGCATCTCATTTAGAGCTGATTTATTTTTATTTTTTTACATTTCACCAAAAGCTTTTAAACTTTAAAAGAATTTTCCTGTGATTGACTTATGTGCACTTAAACCTTTTCTCAGGAACTTCCCAACTTCATTTTTTTATAAAGATGCATGATCATTTAGAAAATGCATTCTGTATCTGTTGTGAAATCCGTAAGAGATGAAATAACACTTGAGGCCACCATTAAAAAAAAAAAAAGTCAAACATTGTATCCTGAGGTCATTTTAAGTGTTCTAATTTATTCAATGCCATTTACAAAAGCCACTCACCTGCTGCCTAAAACCAGAATATTAAACTACAACTCAACCAATGACTTATGGAGGTGGACCCAAAAAAAGCTTCCATGAGATCTCTCAGAAAGCAAGGCAAGTCTTTGGCAGCGAACCGCATAAGAGATGACATTCAAAACAGCCGCTTTTGGTTGTTTCCAAACTATGCCAGACATTACATTATTAAATAGCCAAATACATGTATTTTTAATCTCGTAATTTCTTACATTTATACAATACATGTTTTCGCTCATTTTGACAGTGCCTGAACGACTTTGAAAATGTACATTTCCTTGACACCAACACGGAACAAATTTAGGAAGCCACAATGTGTAGTCACATCTGTAATGAAAGTTGAGTTTTACATAGCAAACAGGATCAGGAAAGCAACCATCAAACAGAACAGTCCCATGGCTTCAGACAGGGCAAATCCCAGGATGGCATAGGAGAACAGCTGCTGCTTCAGGGATGGGTTCCTGCAAAAGGGGTGGGTGGGACAAAATAAACAAAAAGAAAAAAAAAAAAAATCAGATTTATAGTATAATACAGTATTGAGCGATAACACACATGCATAAAACCGAGGCGCACCTAGCATAGCCGATAATCAAACTGCCGAACACGGTCCCGATTCCAGCACCAGATCCGGCTACACCGACTGTGGCAGCTCCGGCGCCGATAAACTTGGCAGCAGTATCGATGTCCCGGCTCACTGCGCTTGTCTGGAAGCCCCTCAGTGTGACCTGAGTGAGGGGGCTCTGTGGCATCAGAGCAACAGTGCTCTGCAACAAAAATGATTGGAAGAAAAATAATTGTACAATCCCTCTATAGCAGTGCTCAACCACTGATATCAGCATATATATTACGGTCAGGCCATAGCGACATCTATTTGAATAAAAACGCTTTGTCACCATCCTGTGGAATCTATCGATAATTAGAAACCTTCTTGGGTGGGTGTAAATTCCTTACAGTCACTAGCACATATGCATGCTTACCTCTGTTTTGACCTCAGGCCTGGACAGCACAGAGGCGGACAGGGGTCGATAAAGTGCCCGGGAACCAGCGCGGACCTGCAACAGCACAAGTACACAAGCTATCATTTTACTACAGGCAGTCGGAATGACAATCAGTACAGAATACTTTCTCCGTATGACCAACAGCGTTGCAAAAGTCTGAGTAGTGGCAAACTTATAGCAATTCTATAACTTACCCATGACGAGAAACTAACAATTTTCACCTATTTAAATTGTCCATCAGTAATGTTCATTCAAGTGAATTAGAACATGTGTCAAAAGTTGTTTGATAGTAGCTGGGAGTTCAATGATCGAAAAAGCTAAATGACCTTAGCCAGTATCTCTTATTGCTCATGATAGCTACAGGTTAGGAGTAAAAACATTTTTTAGTCTGTGATGGAGGTGAAATTCCATTGACGGAAAAAAAAAAAACCTCACATATACGTATGGAATAATTGTATGAAAACGACTGTCAAAGTCCGTGTTAGCATTAGCCACCTAGCAAAGCTGCAATACCCTTGCCATTCAAGCTGCAGTCAAGTTCATTCATAGGCCCGCCGCGGTTTGACGGTGCCATTCAAAGGACTAGGCTTCAATTGAATACAAACAAATACAAATAGAGCGGTAAACTCACCAGAGCCGGCGAGGAAACGAACTTTGCACAGGCGTACATTTTCTATTTCAAGTAGTTTTTAACCGGTTCGGTCAAGTCTGGTTGAAGCCCGGGTCAATCTGAAAAGGGAAGAGCGGACACAACTAAGGTCAAAAGGGTGTTAAAATGCCCCACAACAAAAATAAAGTCATTGGTATGTACATCGAAATCTATTCTACAGCCTGTCGCAATTTGCATGCATTAATTGTACGTTTGATGAGAGGATGAAGAGGGATATCGGATATGTTTCTCTCACGGACTGCCATTACACACTTACCGACTGCAGAGGTCGAACCACAGTGACAGAATGCGCATGCGTAGCGGGAAGTAACCAAAGACCCGGATGATGACTGGGGTGATCATTTCTCACAACTTTATTTCCACGAACAATTCACACACATTCGGTTACCAAACATCCAAATGTGTTTCGTTTACCGTAATACACGAATGCAAAGACCTAAGAAAAATTTATTTATTTAAAAATAATTATTTACGGGCTTTAAAACTATAATTACATTTCGGTAATACAAATAACTGTGACAAATAGATGTAATGAAAAATTAGTCATCTTATTATTTTTAGACTCAATTTCCAATTGGCTGGACCTGTCCAGTTCTCTTTCTTGTTGTCCTACATCGTTTCCCCTTCAAAACAATCATCGAGCCCTTGTCCACTACCATCACTTTTTATGGCGTTAATTTAGCACTCAGTCCTGAGGGATTGGTTTCTCAGGGCAATATGGTTGCAGTTTACTTGCAGGCTGATGGTGGAGCTGCAGGCGTTACCAGGCGGATTTGTAATCATGACGAATGACTTGGCAGCATCTGCTCTGTGATGGAAAGGTAATGAGCGCCGGGAGTCGCGCTTTTATGGGATGTACAGTAGCTCCGCAGGTATGATCGCTTCACTTAAACATGACAAAATACCAAACTTAATGTGCGGACAGATGGATTGATGCAGAATAATCATCAAGTGGTAACAATCAGTTCACATGACCGAGTACAAAAGAGTCACTGATTTGTTCGATATTTATTTTTAACATTCTAACACTTCGAAATTCTTCAACTCAAAATTTACTTCACTTCTCGACCAAAACACACAAAGCTCTACATTATTTTTGTACCCATTCCCATGCACACGCTGACGTTCCCTCAAAGCATGACCTGCAAAATTAAGGTCATTCTTGTAAATGGCCAGTAGATGTCGCAAGAGAGTCTAATGAGCACTGTCTTTTACTGTAATGGCAATCCGACAAAAAAAGACAGCTACTTATATGATCCTTCTCATTTTCGATTCAATAATCATTCCAAACAAATACTAACTCCAATAGACCCACCTACCTACCTACTTACAGACAGCTCGTTAGATAGATACTTTTTAAAATAAACTTTTAAAGACAACACAAGGAAAAGCAGGCATGCCCTGTAGATAATAACACTGGGCAACAGCATTTTTTAATCTGATAATTTTATGTGTCCCTTTGACGCTCATTTCTAACATTTTTATCTAGCAGATCAGGTTTTTTAAATACTACTCAAAAAAGTACCTGTTGCTGAACCCAAAACTTAATTCATAATTACTAAATGCAGTGCAGAAAGACATAAAATGCTTCAAATCCAAAGAATACCACATCACAAAATTAAGCTTTCTTTCCATCTCTCACTCTCTCCATCCATCCATGCAGCCAATGTTGTGCACACATTCTAATTCTATTCCAGAAAACAGATTATTTTTAAGATTATGATGCTAATTCTTTTCGCATGTGAATTGAAATCTCCACTGCTTGCACCAGTAGGTCCCAGTCAGAGGCAGCCCCTTCCAGGTCAGAGCTCACCATATGATAAAACATGAACTTTACAATGAATTAATTGCAGGCCGGCGCATATCAAAGCGGCCGTTAACTACGGCGGGTCAATGTCACACTGTCTAATTAACCGGGCCCTGGCTGTGTGGTCCTTACACGGCTGTGGAAGGAAGGTGGAGAGAGGCGGCCATCTCATGCGAACCCCCCCCCCCCCCACTCCAATCCCTCCACCTCCCCACCCATTCGACACCTTCCACTTCCTCCCATTCAGAAGCGAGCACGCACCCGCTGTCTGACTTCTTGCATAGAACACTCGGAGACATTCCATTTGCATGCCGGCCCCATCAAGCTGGATGCACTCAGACTGGTAATAAAAGGCATTGACCCCCTTAACCTTTATGAATTACAATTTGTGCCTGCAGCGCGTCCTGTCAAGAGGCCTCAAAAAAGCAGGCACCTCGCTCGGGCGGGCGGGGTGTGCGCGTGTTGTTTTGTAGTTGTTAAGGAGAGGGGGAAAAGGTTTTTACAGCTCCTCGTCGGAGCTTCTGACAAGCAGGGGGGGCGGCCTGACAGCGGAAGCGGCGTCGGGGAGGGACTGCAGCCTCGCTGATGGCTCAATGCTAATCTCCATTCGCATGAAAACACACACACAGGCGCTTTTCTTTTGTGTATCACTGGCCGTAAGGTTACACTTGATCTGCGCTCCACTTCGCCTCTTTGCCTCACACATACCAAGCAAAGCAGCCCTCTTCCACTTTTCCAAGTTCAACTCGCATGCAGCTAGAAGAGTTCAAAGCAGCTAGACTGTGATGACAGCATATGGCTGCTTTTTACACGCCAGCTTGTCTGCATGATGGAAAACAGCAAGCTACATCTGTTTAAGATAGCTGAAAAAAATGTAAAAAAAATATTTATATTTTACTTGAAAGACTCACATGGATTACTGCATCACGTTTTGTTACAAAGATGCACCACAAGATCATTTTTATTTTTTTTTTTTTTGCCAGGAGTTCTGTCGAGCAAAAAAAATTAAATATTTTTTTTAAATGCTTTTTTTCTGCATGCTAAGTGTTGAAAGTTTTATAAATATTTAAACATAGCAGTGATCACCATGCACCTTAATCCAGACCGCACTGGAATTAATAAAAAAATAAAAATTCCTATTGCGATTTTACTTTCGAAACAGCACGACTTTATTAACAGCCCAAGGAAAGTGAATGTACATTTTGACATCTATGGCACCATCTGGTTACATCTTTGTATCAAAGTAAAACGTTGAAGTTATTTGAGGAGTTCCATTTAGACAAAAGGCGTGCTTTGCTGCCATCTTCTGGCAATTAAAAAGGGGTATTTACTGTCAACAGAACCTGATAATTCGATTCATTTTAAACCAGTCAAGTAAATACATTTGCATATATTTAAAGGAGTCCGAATACGAAGATGGATGACAAAAGTCTTTCGAATGACAGAATAGCGTGCTTTTCTACTGCAGCTTTTCTCCCAAACATGAAAGGAGCTCCTCCTTCCTTCCTTCCTTCCTCTGTTCAACATCAGGAAATGCAGACAGTGACTGTGTGAACACAAGCGTGGCTGACAGGGGCAGCTGTGCGATGATTGCTTTACGGAGCGGCGCTTTCTCCGGTGTCTTCAAGGTCACTGCGATTTACAATCAAACGCCTTATGACACTTCAGTAAAAGCTGATGACAGAATAAGAAAACAACACGGCCCCTTCAGAGGAATCTTCTTGACCTCGTAGCGAGCGCCATTACCGGCATGTACTCTTGTCTTTTTTTTTTTTTTTTTTATGGCGGAGCCAGCAAAGATATACGCGGCGGTTTTCGCACACAGAAGGTTGTTAAGGCGACATATGGGGGACGTATTTTGATTGACAAACATATGACGCACGCTGGATAAGATGAGGGGAATGCTGCGCTTCCATCTCCAGTTTTTTTTTTTTGTTTTGTAAATAAATATTAAGAAAGAGCAATATTGCTGTGGACGAATGCCATTGATGGCGACGTCTTGATCTTCTGTTATATTCAGTTTGATACCCAATGGATACGAATGCTCCTGACTTTTAGGATCTTTAAATATATGTAATATAAAAATAAGAGCTGCTTTTGAAAAAAGATCTCATTGTGATTTTCTTTTCTTAAGTCTCCCGACTGACCGAAATGAAGCAATTTTTGCAGCCTTTGCGAACTAAAAATTGCATTCCACTAAAGTGTGATGTCGATTTGAATTCAATTGGCTATTCAGCACTAATATAAACGCAAAAAAACCCCCAAAAAACAGTATCAACACAGCATGTGAAGCATAATCTGATATGCGAGGAGTATTGACTTAGTGCTCATATTTTTTATTTTTTATGGAAGGCATATGGCCGCATTTTATTGTGCTCAATTAAATCACTTTAAAGGAGGATGAACTTTTTCCCCATCTTTTATATCGGCTGTATTTACTGCAAACATCGCGCAGATTTGTTGTGTCGAACAAGAGGCGGTCGCAGCCACACTTAGTGGGCGAGCCCTTCCTGCTTTTAACGGCCTGACCTCCATCGCCGTTCAGAGAACTAATAAAGGTAGTCTGCTGGAGGTCCTGGAGCTGCACAATGTCACTCACAGACGCCCGACTCAGCAAGATGTGGAATGCTCAATTAGTTGCTTTTATTGGCCCCATTAATATACATTAGCTGGCTTCCCAACGGCGGGCGCAGAAGAACGGCGTGCTGCTGGCGACTTATCAGCCAGGTAACACGTCAAACCTTTTGGGCCAGTTGTAAAAGATACGCGGGAGGAAAGAAAGAACGGTTCCATTTTGATGACGCAATGAGTTTTCTGTTGCCATTTTACAATATGAACGAACTGGAAATATGGCATTTCCTTCAAAAGATATATTGTATATTAGGGGTGTTAAAGTTAAAGCGTTGATTTTGGAGATTGGTCTAAATTTTATGAAGCATTAAAAAATACAAAAAGTTAACTCCGTGTTATTTACTTTCAGTGGCAGCTGATCTCTGCTCATTTTGCAGCCAAATTTAGGAGAGAAATAAAAAAATAATGCGTGCACTCTGCAAAGCCAAATTCAAATACCATTTAATGTCTTTGGCGTATTGTCTAACAGTTGCATTTTACAGGAATAGAAACATATTAAAGAATCAAAGAAAGCTAATGTTGCTATAAATTAGTTATAAATGTTATAAAATCTCTAATCTCTGTTGCACACTTGAGTACAATGACAATAAAGGGATTTCTAATTCTAATTCTAATTAATGGCTTGACAGCACTTATGTGCATCTCTCCAATAAAAGATGATTCGACATGTATGTCAATATCATTTAAAGTGTAACATTTTGATTTGGTTAAATCTTTTAAATCAAAATCGCTTTTTTTCGATTCCAACCGATTGTTGTAACAACCTGACACGCCATGATATTGTGCTTTATATAAACATTCAGTAATATTACACTGTGATTAAATGAAATATAAAAAATGAACAGTTTTAGCCACATTTTTTTTTGCTTCAATTCAGAGCAGATCGTACTCCTCTTTTTGGTGTGCACGCTTTGGCCACCTTGAGGCGGTATTCTACACACAAGTGGAGCTTGTCACAGCTTCTCCAGGAAGCTGCAGTCATATTAGTTGTTCTTTGCAGAGGATAAAGAATACATGCCTACGATGACTGTCATTTTTCTGCTCTCCAATATACGGTAACAGACACAGCAACAACATGACCACTCTTCAAACATGACGCTAATTACAGCTGCAGCAAATTTTTCGGTTGGCTCACTCGCATACATGAGCTGATGCAGTACTCTTCTCCGCCACTGCGAACTACGACGACGACATTAATGAAGCAACAGTCTCAATCAAAACGGAGCATTCCTCGACCGCTCTTATCTTGCCGCCGCAACAACGCAACAGAAGCCCACACACAATCTGGTAGCGCTCCTCCCGCACAATAAAGCCACCCGGCACCCCCGGCAAGCCTGAATCAATCACGGCACTTTATTATCCTGTCACCGGTGTGCTTCCTGCAAGTGTGTTTACCCCGTCCATGGCCCGGCCCGGCGTGGCTGTTCAGTGTACATTAAGACGGACATAATTGAGATTGCGGGCGTCCCAAAGTGCAGGGCTCAACCTGTTGTCGTTAATCTGTCATATTGCGGCGACGCGCAGCAGCGGTCACCCATAGGAGGCTCCACCTTGAAGGCGCCGATGGCGATGGCGCTTTGTTGTTCAAGGCAGACGGGCTCACCTATTTTAAGTTTATTGCTTTGCCACCAACGGCGAAGCCAAAGAAAATGTCATCAATCTCACAAGCAAAATGACTTCAATTCATCTGCTGTGCTTCTAATCCGTGTTAGGTGCTTTATGATCGTAAGTGATTCTCTTGTATAACTCATCGCCACTTTGCTGGCGTGAAGGACCGGAGAGTTAGAATGAAAAATACGTCGCACACGTGTCATTTTTTTTTTTCATTCATCTTTATACGCTAAATTATTCCAGCAATCAATGTGGAATAATTGCTCACAGCAACAGTGTCACATTCCTTTTGTAAATGAGCCGAAATGTACCTCTCCTCACCTTACACGAAATGACATCCCTGGAAAAGAGTAACCAGGTCGAAATGAAAGCGCCGGTTGTGTTGGAGAGGATGCTTTATGGAATCACAAAACTCATTAGAAATAATAGCTCATTCTTGCCTCGGTGGCTCGCTATTAATTACCTGCTAAATGGGACCTGTCTGCTCTCAAAGTGGTGGCGAGGGATCGCCAAAGAAAAAGCAAGTAGCCATCAAAATACATTTCCATCATCATAATTCTAATAGTCAGCGTCACCTTTTCCAAGATTAGAATTCCGGCCTTTTTATTAAGTGGCTCAATTTGCCGCCGTTTGGCATTCCTCTCGTATGATGACAGTGTCATTCATGCGTGCTTGTTAATCCTCCTGTGCGGCATGATTTATTCAACGTGGAGGCGGGAGGACACGGCCATGAAACCGCATTTGATTGACGGCTATAGAAAACATCCAAAAAGGTAATCTGGTGTCTTTACACCCAACAAACAGCGGCAATAACCACAGTTGGCTTTTTATCTCGTCATGCCAAACTTTTATCCAGTCGTGATTTCACTCACACTGATAAAAAAAAAAAAAAGAGAGGATGTAAGGATCTGGCGCTGTGTCTTTCGAATCGGCGCTTCTTTTATAGCATGCTGTTATATCAGCCCGGAGACTCGTAAGTTATGAAATGTCAGGATCCTATGCATTCTAATTGAGCGTGGAACCGTTAATGGCGGCGGAAATTCAGACGCTTGACGTCTTATTCCCCCGTGTGCCGTTACGAAGCCGAGCCCATGAGCCTCAATTAAATGACAAAATGGGCCCGTTCTTGAAAATAACAATAAAAACAGCAGCCTGTACGCGGATAATACCGGGTCTCACCTTGAGTCAACAATGGCTAAAGACGGCAAAAAAAAAACAAGGTTTAACAGAGATGAAACGTTATTGGATTGGCGCTGAATATGACCATAAACTGAACATTTGGTTCGATTAAACATTGAGCTGCTTTCAAATATAAAAGGTATGTCATGGAGCCTCGAGATACAAATGACCTTACTTGCGAGTTTTTTTTTCAAGATATTAGCGATCCATCAGCCGATTTTTCTGATTTGTAAAAAGTTGAGATACGAGCACAATGTGGTGGCAGAGAACTCAATTGAAATATTCACCGCCACATAGCTTAGATGCGGGAAAGTCCGCTTAGCTTGATGCTAACTAACAATGCGGAGTGCCATAGACGGGCTAACGAGCTAAGTTTAGTTATTTGAACACAAATTGTAGAGCAACACATGTAGACAGATAATCTAACAATATTGACGGGCATATATTCTTGATCCTCTGCAAAAACAACTAAAATTATTGCAGTTTCCTGAGAAAAAATAGTGACAAAAACTTTATTTAATTACATCATTACTGTATGTTTTTTGTAAAGTACATTATAGAATGCTGTTTATCTTATAAAAAAAACGGATTGCAAACAATTTTGTGATTTTTAAGCGAGAGGGTGGAATTCCATTCATTTCAATGCTGAACAAAGTGTTTTGAGTTACAAGCGAGATCGCAGAACAAATTGAACTCGCATCTCAAGGCGCCACTGTATCCTCAAACTGTGACACACATACCGCAGGTAGCGCACCGGTTTTCTTCCCTCAGATGGAGTCCTACTTTTTCTGCCCAACTAGAACATGTCCCGAAATAATAAAACCACGTCAGCCCCATCGGACTGTGTACTTTAGTCAGACTGAAACTTTGAAAAACCCGCAATCAATAAAGCCCAAACGATCCATGAATACACATTAAACCGAATCAACTATATTAAATTCCGTCACATGCTTTGAAACTAAACCAAAGTGGATTTTTTTTTCCCCCTCCACCCTTACTTATTGTTTTTACAACTCTTTGCCTTGACCTCCTTTTACAACATCACTGATGGCATGTGAAAAAAAAAAAAAAAAAAACTTCAATTGCTTTTCAATACTTCAATTTACAGCACACCGTAAATGGAATTCAAAGTACAACGCAGTTGGAAATGAACATTGACAAAAGCTTTTTGGCTCCAGCCTGGCCGCGGTGGCCAGAAGAAGAGAATATTCATTTTACGCTTGGCTCGCAATCCCATTAAAAGGCAGAAGCTACATTTGCACGCATGCTGTATAAATGTAATATACAAGAGCGGGAAGGAGACAGATGGTGGGGAGAAACTCTCACGTGGCAACACGGAGCAGAGTGCGGCCAATGAAGAAGCCCACCAAACGCCGGCCGGGGCCAGATTAGCTCTATTAATACAAGTTCATGTGCAGGCATCATGTTCCCATTGGCATGCGCTCCGAGTTCACGTCCGATTGTGCTGCATCTCATTCATCATTTGCTGTCACCTCGAAGAAAAAAAAAAAAAAACATAAAATAATGCGGGATGAATCCAGCCCAGCAAGGAATTACCATCCTATTTATTTATCCGGGCCTTTCTGTCACTCACAGCAATAATCAGTCGAACTGATTCAAATTTAGAGAAAATGAAGGATGCTTTCCCTCCAATTTTCAATTTGGAAGTGGCAACTACGGCCATGATGAATGTCTGAATAGTCCATCTTCTTCCTCTCATTTCTCCTAACCTTTCCTGACAGCTTAGATATTGCCTACCTGGTCATTTGCTCGGCCATAATTGGCATTGTGAGATTTTGTCGCGCTTTTTTTTAACAAGGATTCTTAACACCCTCTGTAGGTAAAAAAAATGCAATTACAAACATGCGAGGCCGAGCGTGACTGGTCATCAGCAGCTGCCGTCTCAGTTCCTCAGTCCAAACTGGCTCCAATAATGAAAAAAAAAAAAACGACACCCGTATATATTTGGCCAACATTTGCAGCAACTAAAACTTTAATTAAAATATATGAAGCCGTTTTATTGATTAACAGCGTTGGTGATTAAAGTGAACGTCTGATTTTTTTTTTGGGTTCCCTCTCCGAGATCATTTATTGTCGCATGGGCGTGTTTATTGATCATGGCTTCGGATGAATACAGATGCAGGTCTCGTTGATGGAGAGATCATATTTTGCCGAGCTGAAGCGAGAACAGCTGTTGCGGCTCTTTGCGCTTGGGAGCCTTGTGTTTCGCCGATGCCATGCGTGCGTGCGCATGCAGGCGCGCATGCTGTAAAGCTGCGAGCGACATCATTGCAGCGCCCCCCCCCCCCTCCACCCCCCCAACATCTCTATGAATTTTATGACACATTACCAAAGCTCCCTCATCTCTGTCCAGCACTAAAACCTTAATCATTGGGCTAATTGCAAAGGCTATATTCTCCCTCTTTAGCTCTCCGTCCTTGGGTGATTACATTTTGTGTTCAATAGCAGGCTTATCCTTTAATTAAAAGGATTATTAACCTTTAAAAGACAACCACGCGAGAATACATGTGATGTACTGCATTCCCCTTTCATAAAAAAAAAAAAAGATACGAATGAGGTATTTTAAGCCGAGAAAACAAGACTCAGCCGGTCAGATGTTCACGTTTTCCCAAAAGCGCAGTAGGAAATGCAATTTACTTGTTTATGGCTATTAAGCAATGTGGTTTGGCAAGCTCAAATGCCAAGGAAAGAAAATAATGAACTAATACAGCAACGCATATTACGGCAATCCTCACATCATGTAAAGATCCTGGAGAGAAAATCGGCTTCAGTGGCGCAATCGCTAAAAATCCGCAATATCCCTCAAAACACTTTTTTTTTTTTTTTTTTAAAAACACATTGTAAAGGCGTTTAAACACGCAAAAAAAAAAAAAAAAAACTGAAGCAAACAGCCGAGCGAGCACAAGGTGAATCGGTCAAAGTACCAATGGGACGGAAAGTCATTAGAATACACAGAATGATGCATTTGTTTTCAAGGGCTTTCAGCTTCAGCTCAGATGAGTTCAGAGGTCAAAGTCAACTTAAGTGGGACGTGATTGGCAATGGGGAGCTCACAACAATGAGTTTTGGGGCACTGAGGAGATAGACGTGCCATGACGACGCCTCATTGATCTGCATGAACACTTGCGTGAGTGAGAGAACATGATCTGATTAATGAAGATCATTTCAGCCGTCAGTGTAACCGTAATGGGGAATTTTAAAGGAGTGGTAAAAATACTCAGCAGGATTGATACTTGGGTAAAAATACAATACAGGAGAAATTATGCCAAAAACTTTCTTTATGAGATATTATATGTGGCCCCAGTAATGTAAAAATGACATTTTGATTCATATTGCTTTCATGGAATGTCAATTAAGAAGCAAAATCCACCTGTTTTTATCCATCTCAGGGGCGGCCATTTTGATTTGTACTGCCACTTTCTGTCGACTGAATTTGACATCACATCATTGCAGCTCAGGTGACGACCAATCGCGGTTTTCTGAGCTTGGTCACGTGATGTTCATAAGCTGAGCCGTGATTGGTCGTGACCTGAGTCCTGAGCAACTGTGATGTCATTTTCAGTCGACGGCAAGTGGCAAAATGGCCGGCTTCTCAAATGGTCCAAAAAAAAAAAAAACGGGTAGATTTTGCTACTTGATTCATAATACACGAACGCAATATCAATTAAAATACCATTTTTATATTACTGAGGCCGCATAGAATATTTTTTTTACTACAAAAATAAAAAGGAATGTAAATCTGCTTTGATAATTTGTCACAAGAACAAAAAATTATCAGCACAAAAAATTGTTTTGCATTGTGTTCGTACGGAGAATAAAACTCGCATTACATTTCACTTGCTGCTTAACTCATTTACTGCCATTGACGGCTAAACACGTCAAAGATCCTTTTTTTTTTTTTTTTTACTCGGCTGGTAGTGAATTACTTAATTTTTAGTGTTAGTGTTAAGCACTTAAGCAGAGTCACCAAACATTAGTATTTCGCACTGCGAGCATTTTTTGTTATCAACATCTCCCCTCATCACCGCATGCAAACACAAAAACCGTGCACGCCGCTGAGCGCAGTCATGAGCCGTTTGCCCATTCCTGTGCCACGCTGCAAGTGTTCATTTGAATGTCCTAATTAGTTAATTAGTTGGTGGTTAAGGACGATATGAGCATCTCATCAATCTCTCCATCTCTAAAAATAAACACACAGCAACGGCGGTGGCGAGTCATTAGAATACTGATGACGACGGGAAGAAGAGGCCCGCTCGCTACACTTCAGATTTCCGCACTGCAGTGGGCTCGTAAAGAAGAAGCGTCACGGCTGTGAGCGTTGTACGGATGGCAGACCAAACACGTGACGTGTTTACAGACGGGGCGGCAATTCATGTTTTGCTGCGTTTAGATGTGCGCTGTTTGTAAGCGATTAAGGGGACAGTGCTGCCCCGCTATGTTGCTGTTTAGCGTTTGCACACTAGCTATTTTTTTTCGGGGGGGAGGGGGGGGTCTTACAGTATACTTATTGTAATGTCCTTGCAAGTAGGAAAGGAGAGCCACAGTTGTTGAGTTTTTTGAAGAAGAAATACTACAGTACTTTAAAATCCTTTACATTGAGCTACAATCCGCGACAATACTTTTATCTTCATGTGAGAAACAACAGAGGGAGAATAAGATTGAATTTATTATAGTGTTTGATCTGATCTTGTTTCTATTTTATATAATTATATATTTTATATAATTTGACATTCATGTTCTGATAAGAAAATCATAAATTGGTCGTTACTCACCAGTTAACTCAGTCATTTTTTATATATTTTTTTAACTCTTATGCAAATAATTACATTCGTCAAGAACAAATTTAAAATCAGAGATGGATTTTGATGTTATTTTTTTTTAAGTTGACCTATAAAAGCTCGTGCAGTACAGATTTTACCATGCATTGTAATTTATAGCTGTCATAGCTTCAAATAAAAATTCCCCCTCTTGTTGAATCCAATCCTTACTTCATAAATCTTACTAAATATATCATATATATTATACACATCCTATTATTGTTATGGTTAGAGTCAAATTCAGTGTAAAAAAATCCCTCCGGACATTTTGCTTTGAATCACATCACTTGGTCTTAAGTTAAAATCAAAATCATGCACAAGCTGCTGCCGGTCAAAGCTCTCAACCGGACACTCGCCAACGTTGCATCTCACGCGCCATCTGACCAGGCCCCGCCTCTTAAAGGCACGTGCAATTACACAAACATATTGGATTCTTTCGATGCGTTTAAAGACTGCCTTTTAATAAGTTTAAAGCACGTAAGAGAAAGAAAAAAAAATTCCTTTGAAAGCATTTCTTTTAAGCAGCGCTCCAGTCCGGCTTAGATGTCGTGTCGACTTTCAGCAATTACCTCGGGCAATGTCGCAGCAGTGGAACAGAAGACTACATTAAGAGAAGAGCAGAAGGAGAGCCGAGGAAAAGGGAGAACTAACAGGTTAAAAATAGTTAGCATACGCCAGCATATGATTGAGCTCGCCGGGCTTCGAAAATCCGCTCTAATTATTCAACGGGATCCCTGCGTCATCGCTCCCTATATGCTTTCCGTTGCGTGCGAGTGCAAGTGACTCCAACTAATATACATAATTCTGCTACTTAATTGGCACGGATCGGGCCGACAAGTGCGCTAAGGAAATCTCCTAAGAGACTAATGGGGGCACATATCATTGGCTCCATCAGAACAGCAGTCCCATAGGTGATAGAAGTCAGCAAATATTTCACGGGCTGCTCTATCAAAGTGCCTCACCTCTGGACTCCTAAGCATGATCCTACAAAAAAAAAAAAAAAGTACAGCCGGCAGGTACAGCATATTTTTAGCAGTTGGAGCCGTGACTGATGGTAATTCTGTGAAAATTATGCAGTGCGCCGTTGCTGTCATAACAGTATGTTAGGCTGAATCAGGAAGGTTAACTAAACTCGTCATTTAAGTTATAAGTGGGCCACTGGTGTACAGACGTGCTCACAGACCTGCATTCGCGCTACACTTTTTTTTTTTTTTTTTGTTCAGAGTTGGAGACAAGATTTAGCCCGGTGTCGAGGAGTAAGTATGGAGTATATGCGAAGTCGGGCGAATTACAGTGTTAGAAAGCAAAAAAAAAAAGAACCGAGGAAGTGCACGGTCACACGAGGTGCACTGTCAGACAGGAAGTTGCAGTTGTGAAAATAAAGGGGAATCGCTTTTCTGACCAACTTGTAAAACGCGCATCAACGGCTTTTACGAATTGCACTTTTTCGTGACGATCAGGCAGCCGTAAACCTCATCACTGTTAGTTTATTCCGTTAAACGGTTACGTTGTAAAATAGTGACTCGCTGGCCAGGTTGTAAAAGTCACATTAACAATGTTGACTAACGCCACTTTTTTTTTTTTTTTTACCTTTTTATCACTATTGGTTTATTCCGTAAAACAGTGAGTTGTAAAATAGTCATTCCAAGTTGTAAAACATGCATTAACGGCGCTACCTACGGGCGATCCACCCCACACCTAACACATAATGCAGTGCTATAAAATGCAAACTGGAATCGTGTGAATGTCCATGATGGTGTCCGCATATTGCAAAGAGCGGACTTTGTACATGATCTGTTTTTGTTTTTTTTTTGCTAATTTTTCAAGCTCTTTCGAGTTCTTTATATTATATTTCTGACATCCATCCATTCATTATCTGTACCGCTTCTCCTCACGAGGGTCATGGGGGTGCTGGAGCGTATCCCAGCTATTTTCAGGCAGTAGTATTTGACAGAGGGGCCGGACCAGGAGCAGATGGAGTTTTTCGGTCACCTCACCTCATCTGAGAAAAGAAATGAAATCGAACAAAAGAATTACAATATAATTGTCTTAAATACAAAATATAAAATAAAACATTCACAAGGTTAATTCACTTCATTTTTTTTAAAGTTTGGCGAAAAATGAAAATCGGGGCCTTTGACAGAGAATAACTCCGCCGTTCCCTCCATCGTACTGCGAGGTGGTTTGGCCGGCCCACAGAGAGGGATCATGAGCACAATATTGACTTTAAATTACAGCAATCGCTGCCGCTCACGCCGTCTCAGGACCACGCAGCGGATCAAACGCAAAGATCAGACCAGGATTATCAGAAAGCCACTGACGAGCCGTGAGCCGCCTCTCGGCTGCCGCAGAGCGCGCGCACCCGCCCAAATCTCGTGCTTAAGCCCCCCCCCCCTCTCCCAGCGTCGACACATGTAACGCAGATCCCTCACAATTTGGATTTCAAAGCCGAAATTGATCACAACCGGGATGATCCAAGTGTGAGGTCAAAGGCGGCCGATCGCCGTTGTCAGCCTGGATCTTTTCTGAGAGTTTCCTCCCTGAAGGCGAGGAATGTTACGTTCGCTCATAGGATGCATCCATGTCCGTTCAACGGCGTGTAAGTCGGCCTTTTATTTTCCTTTTCCTGGCAGTTCAACACAAATAAGAGCACGCGTGATGCGCTGGGGGAGCCATCGCCGCACGGGATAGGACTGCAGTGATAAATGATGAAACCTCGCGCCTGTCGCGACTTCCGAAGTGCGGCGCAATCTGCATGTGCTCCATCCTCTCACCATCATCAAGGCCAGGCATGTTCCTCTTTTTCCTCTGTGGAACCAAGTTGCTATTCCTGGTAGGACAGCCGACAAGCCACCGCCACGCCACTGACACGTCCTACTATCACGCCGCCGGAGCCCAACATGTACGCCATCGTGTCAAATCCTGGTCTCAAGTCAGGCTTGACTATTATCATGTCAAACTAGCCTTTCTCGTGCTGACCTTCACGGACATGCACGCTGGCTTTCTTATCGGCATCTGTCGGAGGAGGCGGCGCAGGTTCCATCGCATTATTTTTCTCATTCCGAGAAGTAAAAAAAAACAAATTAGTAAAAAGTATTTAAACATGTGGATAGTGATGAACAAATGAACTCATTTACTGCCATTGACGGCTAGAGACGTCAAATATAATTTTTTTTTTTTTTTACTTTGCTGGTAGAGAAAGAGTTAATAATTCATATTTTTTTTAGGCTTACACTAAAGTAAAAGCAAATGAACCATGAAATAATATGCATTTTTTTTAGCAAATTTAATGAGTTGTTAACTTACCAAACATTTTCACTTGCCGTCTTTTAAGTGTTCAATATGAAAAATTAAAAAAAATATATACATTTATAAAGCCCACAGACAATACCATCCCCCCCCCCCCCAAAATTGCGGGTTCGTGACTAAACGAGCTTGCAAGTTGCCTATCTTCCTAAGGAGGAAAAAAGAAAAAAAACATTATATTTAAATGCGGCTTCACTCGTCTTTTGTTTCGTGACCTCCGTCTGTGTACCTTTTCCCCACCTTCGTATCAAAGCCCTCACGCCATCTTTAGCATTTAGAATTAATTGCACAGTTATCCTCAAATTAATTCCTAACTGTTTTACAACACACAGAGAGAAAAGGGCAAGCCAATTATTATTCTGTTTTCACCTTACAGAGGGGGATATTATGCAAATCATCCTCACTACATGCGAGGGAAAAGGGGCTTTATTTTCCTCAGCAGATGCTGCCGAGACAGTCGTGCATTCCATGAGAGGAGGAGGGTGAGGTTTTGGGGGGGGGCAACCGGAAGTGGGGATGCTGTGAAGATCGACTCACGACGCCAGGCCTCCTTATCCAGGTAATCATTTCGAACAAACAGTTGATTTTTTTTTTTTTTGTGTGTGGGTGTGTACGGTGGTGCCGTTAGACGGAACTCAGAACATTTGTATCCTAAATCACAAGATTCTGTGATGTTTTCATTTTTCACGGAGGACAAAGATTTTATGCCTGTGAGTATTGTCATATGAAGTCCACCATTTTTGAAACGTTAGTTACTTCTAAAACTGTGAGTACCGATGCGAGTGTGTCATTGGCGTCTTTCATTGTTTGTTAGCATTAAGCTAAGTGGACTGTCCCAAAGTAAAACTATGGCAACAACTTAAAATTAAAACAGAACAGACCCAAGAGAAAAAAAAAAAAAAAAAAATCTAGATTTATTTTGTGTATTTTTCAAACTTTAGAGCGCCCCTAGTGGTGAAAGAAAAATCCACAGAAAAGTCACACTGTTGTATTAGCCGCATGGTTCAAAATCAAGGAAAAAACTTGCGGATTATAGTCAAGAAAATACGGTTTGTTTACTTTGATGGTAAAACTGAGTGGGGAGAAAATGTTTTAAAGCTCTTTTTTGATGAATGGTTCACAATTTGCCAAACTGTTGCTTATGGTAAAGTGACTTATCTGTTCCTGGCCACCAATCATTGCTCATATCTCAATTTTGCACTTGTAGGTCAAAGCAAAAAAAAAAAAAAATCCACGACTCGCCTTCTCGGAAATCTCGTGGCACCCCTGTGACACTTTTTTGGTATTTCACCCTGGCCAACGAAGGTTAAAAGGAATGTTCCGAGCGCTGTCTGGAAGTACTTTACAACTTCTGCGCTTACGAGCAGGAGGTGTTTCATGATGGAAGACAAAGTCCCTTGGCTACGCAGACCTACAAAATATTTTATTTGCTACTTTCCCAGGAACGAAAATACAGATTAAGGCCAAGCCGCCGGCCTGTTAGCCAGCCCTCAAGATGTGGCTGACAGCATGCTAACATCCGCAAAGACAAGCGAGCCGAGCGCTCTTCTGACCGCGGCGAGCGTTGATTAATCAGAGACCTCGAGACCTACGGACGAGAAAAAAACAAAAAAAAAAACATAGTTTCTGACTTGGCAGCAAACAGCTTTGTTTGCAACGAGCTCATCTCCTTCCAAACAAAAGCGCTAATGAGCTGTAATGATGAGTTAAGGTCAAAGCACTTATCATCTTTACAAATCAGTAGAAGATGCGCTGGTGGAAATAAGCTCCCATGAGTATCCATCATGGGCTCCAAAAAAAAAAAAAAAAAAACCTCAACGCGGTGGCACAGCTCCAGGTGCTCGAGCAAATTGGACTCTCCATGCAGAATGGATCAAACGCCGGCTCAATATTCATTATTCTCCGCTCTGACTGTGATCGGCTTGCCGCGATGCCGCGCGTGGGCGTGAGGGTAATTGTGTACTTCATTGTGTGCGTGTTTGGACCCGACTTAATCATGATGTCAGGCTGTTAATAAAAGGTTATTAAAGGAACAAAGATCCAGGTTTTACATATGTTAGGCAAGGGGGGGGGTGTCGCGAGCCGCCGTCTCGGAGGTAAACACGGGCCGCCAATGACAAATGATGCCCGTGCCGAGATCAGATAGTTAACAAGCGATCCCCCTTATTAACCAGGTCTGCCGAGATAATTGGCACTTGAGCCTCACGTTTTGAATCGGGCTTGAGCAGTGTCATTTATCAAGAGCCCGAGAACGCTGTCAGGGCGCCATAATAAGCCTCGGTAACTGATGAATCAAGATTAAGCAAATAGATGGAGAGTGAGCGAGAGAGGGGGGTTGCTAGGTTGGTATTCCGAACATTAAAGCGGTGTTATTTCTTACCGGGACGGACGCACGCAGCACTCAAAGCTGCGTTGTGATGAAGAGTCTGCTGATAAATTGCTACACTTTGCTCTCATCTGCATATACGGGCGGCAAGCTGAGATGGCGGATTGTGCGTTCGTTGGCTCGCGGGAACGTTTTTGACGCGCTTTGTTGATATTTTGAGAGCGTGTGATTATTTGCACTTAAAGGTTTACTTATTAAAAAATGATCATTCTTTTGTTGAACGTGTTGGGATAAGATTTTTTTACTCAAATAACAGGACTCGAGGTACAAAATGTTCAATTTTGTTTTTTGTAAAGTGAAATTATGTCATGTGTTGGCTGGGGGGGGCACAATTGCAGGGAACTCAATTAAACCAGAAGATGATGCTGATGAAAATGACTTGATGAATTTAATGAGGAATCAATTGAGACCTGAAAGGATTGATTCATGGGGCTTAGATTTCACATGCTCAGTGGGTTGTGCTGATTGTTTTTAATATTTACATTTTTGGTCCCCCCCAACATAAATAACAATAAAAAAAATCATCATCATTATTATTATTATTAATAATAATAATAATAATAGTAATAATGATAATAATTAATAATTCCCATGAAAAATTCTCAAAGCGATTTTCCACCCCCATTGCAACTTTTTTCAATTGTCTCATTTTCAGAATGCAATTGAAACCGCTACTCAGTTATGACATACTTTGCAACCCAACATAAACAGAGGGCGTTGAGTCAAAGGATATTAAAGTGCTCTTAAACGTGTGTGTCCAGCCGCTTCCCCTCTACCTCACTGCTAGAGATAATTACTAATGATGGGCCGGTGATCAGCTGCAGGTATGGGAGCCACCTCGGGCCTCGCCCAGCCTTGCACCTGCAGCACCCCCCCACTCTGTCAGCCCGCTTTGGCAGCGCTTCCTCTCCCCAAGTCTCCAGCTGTCCAGCGGGGTGCGCCAAGTCACAGCAGGAGTGCCCCCTTCTCACCATCTACAGCCCAGCTTTCTCTACCAATACGTGTGTGCGCGCGTGTGTGTGTGTGTTGGGTCGGTGGGGGTTGTCTGTAGTTGCATTACTCACAAGCAGACGGAGCACGTTGCCAGCACCCAGCATGTCCGTGCACACGCCCCTGCCCTGCCAGTTAGACCTCACTGCTGGAGGAGATGATGGAGAGAATCTGGCATCCTTGAAGAAAAGGAGGAGGAGGAAGAGGAGGGCTGGATCCAGAGGAATCTGCAAAACAAGGTCCTGAAGTTTACATGCATCCTACAGGCCGAAATTGGGTAAGCTCATCCTTATTGAGGTTTTTTTTTTAAGAATAAAAAATAAAAAAGTAGAAAATGCACATGGATGTTTTAGCTTAAGTTCACAATGCAATTTTAGTTTATTATCATCACCTTTTTTAGAGTACTCAGGCCTCCTCACACCCCCCCGCCCCAAAAAAATGCCGGTTAGGTTTTGATTGAGGACTCTAAATGGTGTGAACGGGTGTTTGCCCGGCCTCCCGCCTGAAGTCATCTGGGATCGTGCTCCAGCTCAAGTGCGATCCTGGCGAGCACAAGAAATAGATGGATCAACCTTTTTATAGACTTGTTAATTTATAAATTAATGCAATGTTATATAAACCATAACACGTTTGGAATATATTGGGGAAACCGAGCCATGTCTCTATTTGCTAAATATGTCACATGAAAATGAAGATTAGCAGAGCATCATTTTGAAACTGCTAAGAAACAATGGGAAGAGCAGTCAGATAATGACAAGCATTTGGCCAAATCATCCAACCAGGGCTCGTTAAGCAGCAGCAGGCAGTACCGCCGGCTGCCCACAGGGGGCTCTAGTGTACCACAGATTTTTGCCACCAAGTCTGGCGGTTGCTGCACCACGAGAGAGACACTGGTCGTGTTAAAGGGAGACCTTTTGAACCGCACTGCTGTGCGTTTGATACGCACAATTACCAGGCTTAGACGCAAATCACAACATAAGCATGCTGTAGGAAAGCACGCGAAATGCAAAACAGGGTGAAAGTAGTTCAAACGGATGCGAACGAGAGTCACGGTATGATGTAGCACTGCATCAGACATCTTAAAAAGAAACTTGTTGGCACAAGCGTACTATATGGTCAAACCCCCGTTTATGGCGGGAGAGCGATTGGTGAAAATATTTATATCCAAAAACAATTCATCAAATAGTTTTACCCTGCCTCACATTTAAATGTATTAAAACACACTTTCCCAGTATTCCTCAACACCTGTTCTTCAAGAAAAAGGCAACATGCGTTATCTTCAAGCAGTTTATTTTCCATAAAAGTGACACTTCAAACTAAAAAGAATGAAATAATGAGCATTTAAACACCAAATCATCCAAAATGTGTAATTTCGTCGAACAAATGTAGTCTATTTTAATGCTGCCATAATGGAAAAGGCTGACGGGGTTAGCATAGAAGAGCATGCTGTTGATGTTGCAGCAATTATAAAAATCTTCGAACAACTGCTATATGAACACACAAGGCGCAGCAACACATATTCACAGGCAAGTCTCATAATGCTAAATTCAGATTTGCCTGCACAGTATTTCATTCTTGACATGCTTAGAAGTCAAAACATTCAAATTTCAAATAATAATTTTAGCTGAGCGACACACAAAAAACACTAAAGTCTTATGATGAATAATATCACAGTGCCTAATGGCGCAGTTTGCGACCAAACCCAGAAAACAGGTGATCCATGATTCATCGTTACCTGAAACCTTGGGCACTGTGATGTCATTTTCAATCAACAGCAAGCAGATAATTATAGAAATTAAAAAAAAAAAAATAGAAAATGTTTGACTTGATTTCCCCTTTAAAAAGTTCTAACTAGCCTAACATCGATGCTAGTTTTGTTAGCTTCTCTTTGCGGTATTTTCGCATTAATCTTGCAGTTTTTCGTAAATTGTCTTTTCTGTTTTCTTTAAACTTTAACTAGAATGGGAAAGAAAAAGAGCAAGAAATACTCACTGTCTGCTGCTTGTTATTTATTTATTTATTTTTTTAAATCAGAATCATAATCGCAAAAAAAAAAAATCAGAGGTCACTTACAACTTAAGATAAGTTAAGATGCTGTAAAACCCCCAAAAATGACTGCTTAAAAATGCTCGATATAGCGGAGGCACTCATGATGAACTGGACATTTCTAACTGTGTGTGTGTGTGTGTGTGAAATTCCAAGGTGGTGAACAGTACTTGATGAGCTAGCTCTGGAGACCTCTGAATTTTAATGATGTTGGAGATGATATTGTGTGTCCTTCAGCTTGTTATACTGACACAAGCACTCCATAAATCATCATACCTAGCTATCGTAAAATCAATAGCAAAGTGCTACCTCAGCGCTAAGCTGTAATAAGTTTTTCAGCCATCTAACGGCTTCAACTTTGCTATCACGCCGTTCCACCTATATGTTAAGATCAGAGCGCCCTTAATTTGTTTTGTAATCGAGACTTTCTAATCCTTAATGAAGCCGCTATTAGGGAGGCTTTTG